>NC_064813.1:60208927-60373287 GCF_023721935.1 Panthera uncia
AAAAAAAAAAAAAAAAAAAAAAAAAAAAAAAAAAGAGAGAGAGACCTACAGGCCAATATTTCCAATAAACGGATGCAAAAATCCTCAACAAAATATTAACAAACTTAATCTAACAATACCTTTAAAAAATCGTTTCCCACAATCAAGTGGGACTCATTCTTGGAATGCAAGGGTGGTTCAATGTTAACAAATCACATCAACAAAAAAATAAAAATCACATGATCATATCAATAGATGCTGCAAAGCATTTGACAAAGTACAACATCCACTCATGATAAAACCATCAGCAAAGTAGGTTTACAGGGAATATACCTCAACATATGAAAGGCCATATGTGAAAAACCCATAGGTAACATCATACTCATGGAGAAAAACTAAGAGTTTTTCCCCGAAGGTCAAGAACAAGACACTCTCACCACTTTTATTCAACATAATACTGGAAGTCTTAGCCACAGCAATCAGATAAGAAAAATAAATAAAAGGCATCCAAATTGGTAAGGAAGAAGTCAAACTTTTACTATTTACAGGTGATATAATACTATATATAGAAAATCCTAAAGACTCCAACAAAAAATTACTAGAACTGATAAATGAATTCAGTGAGGTCACAGGATACAAAATAAATATATAGAAATTCATTACATTTCTACACACTAATAATGAAATAACAGAAAAAGAAATTAAAAACCAATCCAAATTACAATTGCACACACACAAAAATAAAATACCTGGGAAAAAGCTTAACCAAGGAGGTGAAAGACCTGTACTCTGAAAACCATAAAACACTGATAAAATAAATTAAAAACAACACAAACAAATGGAAAGATATTCCATGTTCATGGATTGGAAGAACAAATATTGTTAAAATGTCTGTACTACCCAAAGCAATCTACAGACTTTAATACAATTCTTATCAAAATACCAACAACATTTTTTTTTATAGAACTATAACAATCTTAAAATTTGTATGAAACCACAAAAGATCCCAAATAGTCAAAGCAATATTGGGGAAAAAAGAACCAAACTGAAGATATCACAATCCCAGATTTCAAGATATAGTACAAAGCTCTAGTAATCAAAATAATATGGTGCTGGCACAAAAATAGACACATAGATCAATGGATCAGAAGACAGCCCAGAAATAAACCCATGATTATATAGTCAATTAATGTTTGATAAAAGGAGGCAAGATTATGCAATAGTAAAAAGACAGTCTCTTCAACAAATGGTGTTGGGAAAACTGGACAGCTACATGCAAAACAATGAAACTGGACCCCTTTCTTAAACCATACACAAGTAAACTGGACTAAGGACCTAAATATGTGAGACTTGAAACCATAGATATCTTAGAAGAGAGCAAAGTCAGGGGCACCTGGGTATCTCAGTTGGTTAAGCATCAGACTTCGGTTCAGATCATGCTCTCATGGTTCATGAGTTTCAGCTCCTCATCTGGCTCCATGCTGACAGCTCAGAGCATGGAGCCTGCTTCGGATTCTGTGTCTCCTCCTCTCTCTGCCCCTCCCTGTCCACACTCTGCCTCTCTCTCTCCCTCTCTCTCAAAAATAAATAAACATTTAAAAAATTAAAAAAAAAAAAAAACAGAAGAAGAGAGCAAAGGCAGTAAATTATCTGGCATTGGCCATAATAGAATCTTTCTAGGTATGTCTCCTGAGGAAAGGGGAACAAAAACAAAAACAAACTATTGGGACTACAAAATAAAAAGTTTTAGGGCACCTGGGTGACTTAGTTGGTTAAGTGTCTGACTCTTCATTTGAACTCAAGTCATGATCTAATGGTTTGTAAGTTCAAGCCTCATGTCAGGCTCTGTGCTAACAGTGAGGAGTCTGCTCGGGATTCTCTCTCTTCCTCTCTCTCCATCCCTCCCCTACTCATGCTTTCTCTCTCACTAAACAAACAAACAAACAAACAAACAAAGGTGACTCAGTCAGTCAAGTGTCTGACTTTGGTTCAGGTCATGATTTCATCATACTTCATGGTTTCAAGCCCCACATTGGGCTCTGTGCTGACAGCTCAGAGCCTGGAGCCTGCTTCAGAATCTGGGTCTCCCTCTCTCTCTCTTCCCCTCCCATGCTGATTCTCTATCTCTGTCTCTCAAAAATAAATATAAATAAATAAATAAATAAATAAATACAAAGTTTCTGCACAGCAAAGGAAACAAGAGTATACGTACACATGATGTTTATTTGTTTACACAAGAAACATGTATTTACTGAGTAGATACTACTGAACACAGTTATGTAGGTACTGTTCCAAACATTGGTGCTTCAACAGAGAACAAGTCTGCTCTTCTGCAAGTTATGCTGTGGAAAAAGATACGGAATAAAAATGTTGATAGATAATGCATAGATGAAATAATTACACATAGTGATAAATGCTATGAGGAAATAAAACAAAATATGAGTCCGAGAAGTGACAATTCCGGATAGGACAGTCAGAGGAAGTCTTTCGGAGGATTTTTCATTTGCGCCCAGACCTGAATGAGAAGAAACCAGGCAGAACATCTGATAATCTAGAATTCAAAAAGGACAAAGTTCAGTGAGGAGCTCTGAGGTAGGCCAACTAGGAGACGTCAGTGAGGAACCAGAAAGCCGGTTTGGCTGGAGTTTAGGGAATGAACAGTGTACTGAGAACGAGGTTAGAGAAAAAAGAGGAGTTCTCTTTAATTTGACACAGAACAGTGTGAAAAGCGAAACAGGGGAAAGGTATTTCTTTTTTTAATTTTTTTTCACATTCATTTATTTCTTGAGAGACAGAGAGAGACAGAATGAGCAGGGGAGGAGCAGAGAGAGAGGAAGACACAATACTCAAAGCAGGCTCCGGGTTCTGAGCTGTCTGCATAGAGCCGGATGCAGGACCCAAACTCAGGAGCCGTGAGATAATGACCTGAACCTGAACCGAAGTCTGATGCTTAACCGACTGAGCCACCCAGGGTCCTTCTTTTTTTTTACTTACATGTATAAATAGTTTAATTTTTTTTTTTTCTGAGTAGCATTCCACTGGTATTGATATATCACAATTTGTTTATCCCACCATACTTTTTCCAATTTTCTTTTTTTTTAATTGAAATTCCAATTAGTTGACATACAGTGTAACATTAGTTTCAGATATACAATACAGTGATTCGACACTTTCACACAGCATCTGGTGTTCATCCCAAGTGCATTCCTTAATCCCCAACACCTGTTTCACCCATCCCCCTACCTCCCCGCTTTCTGGTAATTATCATTTATTCTCTACGGTTAAGGGTCTGTTTCTTGATTTGCCTCTCCCTCTCTCTTTTTTCCCCCGTGTTTGTTTCATTTCCTAAATTCCACACATGAGTGAAATCATATGGTATTTGCCTTTTTCTGACTGACGTATTTCATTTAACGTAATGTACTCTAGTTCCATCCATGTTGTTCCAAATGGCAAGACTTCATTCTTTTTTATAGTTGAGTAATATTCTTTTGTGTGTATATATATATATATATATATATATACCACATCTTCTTTATTCATTCATCAATTGATGGACATCTGGGCTCTTTCCATAATTTGGTCGTTGTCAATAATGCTGCTATAAACGTTGGGGTGCATATATCACAAGGGAAAGGTATTTCGAATCATCACAAATCACATTGTACTTCTCATGTTGGTGTTGGTGTCTTGCCCCTGCTAAGGTACAACATTGCACCTGGCCATGAGGATAGTTTCAAGTTGCAGTACCCAGTGCATTATGGACAGCAATTATCTCCTCTTGCTACCCTTCCCTCAGCACCCAGAAAGACTCCTTAGACAGACCATGGGTTGGGGACAGGTGGAATGTTGAACGTTCTCTCCTTAACAAATGCATTTTTCACCTACAGGGTTTGTTTCTATGCTTATTGTTAGTGTGCCTATATAAATAATCACCATCATTTAAGAAATTCTGTGACTTCTCCATCACTTCCTCATGTGTATGGGTCAGTGCCATTGTACTTAAGGTAATAGGTCAGCTTAAAGAGAGCTGGTTAAAATTATTATATGGGTTTGTTAAAGCGTCAGGCAGAGAACAACCAGCTTGGAATGATGAAGCTATGTTTACAAAATACAAACGCAACTCTGATATGGATTTAGTATGATCTACTGGAAAAAAATATATATATTGTTCTCATATCATTTTTTTTTTTAGTGTCTATTTAGTTTTGAGAGACAGAGAGAACACAAGTGGGGGAGGGGCAGAGAGAGAGGAGACACAGAATCCGAAGCAGGCTTCAGGCTCTGAGCTGTCAGCACAGAGCCCGACGCAGGGCTCAAACTCACAAACCTTGAGATCATGATCTGAGCCAAAGTAGGATGCTTAACCGACTGAGCCACCCAGGTGCCCCTGTTTTCATATCATTCTTAAAGTTGACTTTTCCAAAGAGCTAATCCTATCTAGTCTTATTTAACAGTAGAGGGTTTTTGAGAGATCAAATACATCTCTGACAGATGTCGAGGATCCAAACCAAAATTTTGTATCTAACCTTCCCTGCATGCAAAGTGCAGTGAAGAGAAGCTATTTCTTTGGGATTTCTTCAATGGAACGTGTCTTGCTTTTAGCAAAAGCCTTATATATTAGATTTCCAGAGCTTTTTCTCTAAATCAAAGGACAGAGAAACTGAAAGCTAAAGAGTCAGGAGCCACTAACCAATGAAGAGTCAGACAAGAAAAGGCCAGGGTGGAAACATTGTACTCAAGCCTTTGTTACCCTCTGTATTACTAATTATTTGTATGAACATGGACAAACCACTTGGGTTTCAAGGCTTTAATCCCTACAGTAAGGTTAGAAGAAATTGTCTGCCTGGAAGCAGATCATAATCTCCTGAGCCTGTTTCAGCTTTAGGAGTTAGGGATTTATGAAGCACCTCTAAAATGGCGGTGAGATCCTTCCAGAATGCTGCCAAGGAATCGTTCAATGGAGCAGAATACTTTGGTTGGTAACTGTCTGGGTGGTCTTTGAGAGAGTCACTTCACATGTCTGTGCTTCTGTTTTTTATTTTTCTGCGGAGAGGTTGTTCTAAATCAATGGTTTATTCCAGTTAAAACCTTTTTCATTCGAAAAAAATCTTGTACCAATCTCCCATACTTAAAATCTTAAAAGTAAAGCTTGTCTGGTGAAAGTGGGGTTTATAAACTTAAGGTTCCATGACTCCACTCTCCTAAACAGAGCTGCTAAATCCAAAGGATGATTCTGATTAAACAGTCTGTAATTCTACCATCATCAAACTGATCTGCATACAGTGTTAGATAGCCTTTCTTTACTATGTGACGCACCTGAAAAATGCTAATCTCCTGAAATTTTTTTTTTCACAAGGCAAAACATGGTGCCCTTCCCAAACCCAACTCAGAAACTTCGAACAAGCCATGTGCTAAATTCCAAGGCATTTTCCCCTTCACTTAGGGAGGGCCTTAAGGGCACTCAGACCTCTCCATGACCCAACTCTGTTCTATCTCAGGGAAGAAGGGTATCTCCCTCTCCTAGATAAACTTTTCCTCCCAGGATTTATGACCACCCACTCTCAGGCCTGCAGGTCAAGGTACAAATGAAAAGAAAGATTCCCTGGGGGAATTGCTAACAATTTAACGAGACAATCAGGATTTTGGCCCCGAGGTTAAATGCCTTTGAAGATTTCAAGTTGTTTCTCAGGGAAAATGCTTCTAGCTGCAGCTAGGACTATCTTGACTGCAGCAACCTAAATTCAAATCTCACTGCTCCTAATGAATGACATAACAGCTCTTGGCAAGTCTTTTTCCCCTTCCTGGAGCCTCGGCTTTCCCACACTGGAAGGAGATTGGCTCCCTACGGGCTGCACTGACAGGCTCCAGAGATTAAGAAGATAACCATGAGTAAGTGCAAGTTCCTTACTAAAAGAGTATGACAGGAATATCAAGTTCTATCATGATTCACAGAGGAATTTGCCCCAAACAAAGGTTCTTGGGGGAATTGTTAAGGCTTAGCAGTGTGTACTGAAGGAGGGGTAAGGGCCAAGCCTTCTAGTTGATCTACAAGGGCCCAGTGTTACCAAGTCAACATTGCAAAGAACGAAGGGGCAGGGCAACCTTCCCTGAATTGATGACCGAGTTGTCCCTCTGATACTTACATGGTGAGCCTGGAATGTTAAGTGCTTTTTAATAGTTGCTAAGCGCATGAGAGCATTTACATCACGGTCCTTTTGTCTGTTACCAAGCCCCTAGTAAATAAGAATGGCATTGAAGTTAGTTAGATGGGGAAAACTATTGAACTCAAACTTCCCTTCTCCACCTAGGAGTTTGAGGACTAAACCACAGGAACAGTGATCCTTTGGGGGGGGAAAGAGAAGTTGAAAATGGATAGTTCATTTCCATGAGCCCTAGTTCCGCTGCTCATGCGCCTGGCTTTGTGGGAGCTGCCTTGCGGGGACCCGACACCTCAAAACACTGAGAACTCCACAGCTCCTGGGACCCAGAGCTATTGTTAACAATTGACCATGGAGGTGGCCCCCGGTGAGGCTTCCTAATCACTCAATACTGAAGTCAGCTTTTGCCGGGGCGGGCGTGGGGAGAATTTGGCAAGAGAGATTCAGGCACACACTTACTAAGAATTGCATATTATGATAAATGATTCCTGTATCATGTAAATAAGCTTGCCTGACCAGACCTGTGTCATGTAGCTAAGTGAGCCAGACCCCTCGAGATGTTATCAGTTTTTCACATTCTCCCCAATCTTACGTCTCCTAGTATGACAGGATTGACATATTTGATAGAAACACTCCTTGGTTCCCTAACCAACATAATTGAGTCGACATTTTATTGCCGGCATTTTATTGGCTTAATCTCCTCCTCCACCCCACCCCATTCACTGTCCATGCATGAAACGCACAGTAGCAACAGATGCTCATAGCCCTGCATCTGAGGTACAGCAATATCTTAAAGGGTCTTTTGAATTTCTAAAGAAAGATGATCTTGTGTTAAGCTCATTCTTGGTTTTACATGTGTTTTATGGTCTATACAGGGTGAGCAATCTATGGCTCATTGGCCAAATCCGGCCTGCCATCTGTTTTTGTAAAAAATGTTTTATTCAAGTACGTCTATACCCATTCACTTATGTACTGTCTATGGCTGCTTTTGCATTATAGTGGTAGAAAGTAAGTGGTGACAGAGACCATGTGAAATGCAGAGCCTAAAATATTGACTGTGTGGCCATTTCCTGTAAAGGTTTGCCAATCCCTGGCCTATATTAATTTGAAGTTTAGCATTCTTAACATGATCGTGTGATAAGCAACGGTGTGCCAAATCCTGCTCAGCTCATGAGGGCTGATCATATGTATCTCTTCTCACCTATGTATTCAGTGATGTCATGTTGGCAGCTGGAAATTAACCACGGCCAGATTATTTATCCCCCTTGAAACTATCAAGGATTACAGATCAGAACTTTTTTCTGCAAAAAAGCTGGTTCTTAAAACATTTACCAGCACGGGGGCACCGGGGTGGCTCAGTCAGTTGAGCGTCCGACTTCGGCTCAGGTCATGATCTCCCCATTCCTGAGTTTGAGCCCCGCGTTGGGTTCTGTGCTGTCAGCTCAGAGCCTGGAGCTTGTTTCGGATTCTGTGTCTCCCTCTCTCTCTGCCCTTCCCCTGCTAGCACTCTGTCTCTCTCTCTCTCTCAAAAATAAATAAATATTAAAAACAACAACAACAACAACATTTACCAGCCCATCACTGGTAATAGTTCTTCATTAGTAAGAATCCCTACTTATGCTAGATAATAGATGTGCTGACATTGGACAGAGATCACATTAGCAACATGAACCCAATCTATGATAAAGAACTTCACTAGATTCTAAACTATTTAATTTTGCTAATTATAAAACGAATTCAGTTTAATACAGAAATCTTATAAAACACAAAGAAAACCATGCCTTTAAGCTCACCACCATGCATACTAAGATAGAAATTTTGATGTCTTTCTCTCATTCAGACTGTATAATTATATTTAAAAGTATGAGAACATACTACTCATAACACTTGTACTACTGTTTCAGTAGAGTATATTTTCCTGTTGATAAATATTCTTCTGTACCACCATTTTGTTTATCTATCTGATATTCCATACCATAATTCAGTTAACTAAGTCTCTATTGTGGTATATTCAAAAGGCCATGAATGAAACCACTGTAAATATATATTTTACAATTCTGCAGATTTCTTTAGGATTCGATAGCCTTATTTCATTAAAGCCCAGGAGTTAAATTTGAAACTTACTTGTTTTTTTTTTTCATTTATCAAAGCCTATCTCAAGTCTTCATTCATTAACAAATTTAAAATGAGATTATTACATATCAGATACTTTTATAGAATTTTTGAATAAAGTAATAAAAAATACTACATAAAAAATCATTCTTGTCATCTTAGAGCTTTCCTTTGTAAGTGGGGGTTATAAAAAGAAATTTGATTAATTCATAATTCAATTTTATCCAAAACAACACTAATTCATTGAGTACCTACTATATGCCACACATTCTTAAATTAAAGTATCATGTTTGGGCCCCGGGGTGGCTCAGTTGTTAAGTATTCACTCTTGATGTCAGCTCAGGTCATGATCTATTGGTTGGTAAGATTGAGCCCTGCATCGGGCTCTGGGCTGACAGAATGGAGCTTTCTAGAAATTCTCTCTCTCCTCTCTCTCTTTCAAAATGAATAAATAAACTCCCCCCCCCCCCCCCCAAAAAAAAAGAACTAAAGTATCATGTTTAATTGGACTGATATTAACAGCTAGCAGCAAAAAAAAATCATCATGTATTATTTAGAAATCCTGGTTGCAGAGTAAATCCAGAGTAAACTGGCTTAAGCTAAAAGGAAAATTTATTCTAAGGAAAAGTGTGTTTTAAGGAAAACTCAATTATGGAAGTATAGCTGGGCATTGAAGAAAATAATGCGACTAGGGGCTCCAACTCGGCCAGAATCCTCTCTCTTTCTCTTGTTCCTTTCCCTCCTTGGTCATTAGTTTCTTGCTCTTCACAAGCAACCTACTATTTTCTTTTCCCACCAGTGATAAACACAACCCCTGATAGATACATTTATATCTTGTATTTTGGCATTCGGGAAAGATTGAGACTGCCAACCCCAGTTCAAATACTGGTAGACAGAGTGTAGGAACCATATGCAGTCATGTGAAAGGAAAGGAGCGGATGGGAAGTCCCTAGAAGTGCCAAGCACAATGTGCATTCTTGCCTGTCCCCCTCCACAACCTCTGGTACTCTGCATGGCTTAGTTTGGCATCACTAATACCTATGCCATTCCCTTACCCCTATTATACTCAGGAGGAAGTTGCCGGTAGAATAGTAGCATCCACTCTTGCGTTGCCACTCACCTGTGGCAGGAGGGCAGAAGTAATACACAGTTTGATACAACGGAATGGTCTTACAGGTTTTGAGGTCAGAAGCTTTGGGTTCAAGTCCTATTCTACCACGTAGCGACCCAGCAACTGAAGCAAGTTACTTAACCTCTCTGGGTATACATTTCCTACTCTATCAATAAAGGAGGAGGTAAGTTTTCAATACAACCGTGTATGCTTCTACAAGACTCAATTTTCACATAGAAACAACTATAAGCTGGGGGGTGGAGGAAGATATAAAATAATGATATGGAGATAGTGTTGAGTGAACAAAAGCCAACAGATTCTGAGGAGAAGACATTTTTAAGGAAGGGAGCTGTGTGGAGTGATTTTGCTATTTGTATAGGCTGTAGCCTGATGGCTTGCCAGAGTCAGTGCTGTTCTGGGCAGCTAGAACCCCAAAAGAAATCCAACAGTCTTTCTGAGCTAAAGAACCAGAGACCAGTGTTCAGGGCAAGCACTTGAAAGTGGGAGTACAATTCAAAACAAGAGAGACTCAGAGACGAAAACAACAACAACAACAACAACAAATTCTGTGTATGAGTTTTTCTCATATCTCTGGCTATTAACTAAACTATTTGTGCAGGAAACTGACTTGAAGCAGTTTAGTCAAAGGCTGAATTCAGATTGGATTAGCTATTCCAGACACAAAATTTGAATTTGAAGCCAACCAATTTCACTGACTGCTAAAGCAAAATCATTAACACTTTGAAGGACTATAACAGAAACTAGAGTCTAAACAACATACCATTCACAGGGCCTAGGGTAGAAGTCAAGTGACTCATCATACACAGGACTAGGAAAATGTGACCTAGTCCCAGGTAAAAGTGCAAATACCTACAACCAACTATGAGATCATGCATATAAGTCATGCCTAGGAAACAAGAATGGTTAAAGTAGCTATTGCAACTGTGCTCAATTGTATAAAGAAAAATACATTAACAATAACGTGCATGACAGAAAATTTCAGGAAAGAAATAGAAATTAAGAAAGAACTGGAAATTCAGGAAATTCCAGAATTAAAAAGTAGAATATCTAAGATAAAAAATTCACTGGATGGACCTTTAACCAAGATGAGAATTAAAGAAGAACAAGTTTATTGAAATAAAGACAGAACAATAGAAATTATTAAATCTCAAGAAGAAAGTAGAGGATTATTGAAAAGAAGGGACAGAAGGGTCTTGTTAGAGTCCTGTGGGAAAATGTCAAAATGTTTAATATTTTTTTTACTTGTCATTCCAGAAAGAAAGGAGACAGAGAATGAAGTACAAAATATTTTAGGGAATACATGTAGAAAACTTACCATTTTGACGAAAGACATTATATTCCTAGATTCAAGATGCAATAAATCCCAAGAAAAATACATATAAAAAATCTTGCCTAGTAACATTATAGTCAGACTGAATAAAGTCATTGATATGGAAAAAAGCCTGATTGCAGCCAAAGAAAAAGAACACATTTCACTTGGGAAGAATTAGGATTCGTATGATTTCTAACTTCTCATTAGAAACTATGAAAGCCAGAAGACAATGGAAGAGAGTGGAACAACATCTTTCATGTTGTGAAATTAAAAACAAAACAAACAAAATGTCCCCACAAAAACTGTTTCCCCAAAATTGTTTAGGCAGAAAAAATACTGGTTAAGAAAAGAAGAAGAAATAGACATTTTCAGATGATAGAAGGAATAATGGTTTTGAGCAGACCTGCTTTACGTGGAAAGCAAAAGGACATTCATTGGCTTGAAGATAAATGTTAGAAGCAAATGGAAAACTAAATATCGCTGCAAATATAAAAGACATCTTTTTTCTTGTAATTCTATTAGATTATTAGAAATATTAACTTTTTTCATGATTTTTCCTTAAACAACATTGCCATTGGGGATTATAAAATATGTAGATTTAACATCTGTGACAAATATAGAATTAGGAATTGGAGGGATAATAAATAGATCTCCATAGTTACAGATTCTACACTTTACACGAAATCATACAATATGAACTCTGATTACACAAAGAAAAGTAAAAGATGTATGTTGTAATGTCAACAGCAACCAGCAAAAGCAAATAATTAATAATGAAAACAGGATTAGTAAGACTTAATAAGATCATAATAGATAACAACCATAAATTTTGGATATATAATGAAAAAAGAAGCTATGCACAATCACTGGAAAATGAACAGAAACAGGAAACTTCTTTTGGGGTGTCCATGCTCAGAGGAGGGTAGCTGTTTTGAGTCACGCATTTTTACTGCTTTTAGCATGAAGGAAAGTATTGTCAAAATGGCGCAGGTGCTGGAGGTACCTGTGGAAAATAATTGCCGGCCTTCTTGTCTGGGTAACTGAGTAACAAGTCTGGAAAACTGTAGCAATAGAAGTGGAGAGGGAGGTCCTTCAAAGAAAAAGCAAAGAGGGATTTGTGAACTCTATCGGAACAATCTCTGGCTTATCCTTGAACAATACATGAATGGTGCATATGCAAAGAAATTCAGCTAAAGAGGGGCACCTGGCTGGCTCAGTTGGTTAAGCATCTGACTTCGGCTCAGGTCATGATCTCATGGTTTGTGAGTTCGAGCCCAACATCAGGGTCTGCACTAACAGTGCAGAGGCCGCTTAGGATTCTCTTTTTCTCTCTCTCTCTCTGCCCCTCCCCAATTCTCTGTCTCTCCAAATAAATAAATAAACTTAAAAAAAAGAAACTCAGCTAAAGAGAGACTATTTTAATTGAAATTAAAACTATCAACTTAGCAAAGAAATGATGAGCTTGGCAGAGCAGATCAAAGTCACTCATCATCAGGGAAATACAAATCAAAACCACATTGAGATACCACCTCATATGGGTCAGAGTGGCTAATACTAACATCTCAGGAAACAACAGATGTTGGCAAGGATATGGAGAAACGGGACCTTCTTGCACTGTTGGTGGTACAAACTGGTACAGCTGCTCCAGAAATCAATGTGGAGGTTCTTCAAAAAATTAAAAATAGAACTACCCTATGACCCAGCAACAGCACTACTAGGAATTTATCCAAAGGATACAGGAGTGCTGATTCATAGGGGCACTTGTACCCCAATGTTTATAGCACCACTTTCAACAATAGCCAAATCAAGGAAAGTACAAAATGGCCATCAGCTGATGAATGGATAAAGATGTGGTTTATATATACAATGGAATACCACTTGGCAATGAGAAAGAATGAAATCCTGCCATTTGCAACAACACGGATGGAACTTAAGGGTATTATGCTAAGGGAAATAAGTCAGAGAAAGACAGATATCATATGTTTTTGCTCATATGTGGAACTTGAAAAACTTAACAGAAGGCAATGGGAAAAGGGAAGGGGAAAAAATAGATTCAAACAGAGAGGAAGTCAAACCCATAAGAGACTGGTAAATACAGAGAACAAACTGAAGATTGATGGTAGAGGGGAGAGGGGAAAATTGGTGATGGGCTTTAAGGAGGCCACTTGTTGGGATGAGCACTGGGTGCTGTATGTAAGCGATGAACCACGGGAATCTACCTCCAAAACCAAGAGCACACTGTATGCAATGTATGTTAGCTAACTTGACAGTAAATTATATTTAAAAAAAAGAAAGAGGGGCGCCTGGGTGGCTTGGTTGGTTAAGCGTCCGACTTCGGCTCAGGTCATGATCTCACAGTCCGTGAGTTCGAGCCCCGCGTCGGGCTCTGTGCTGACAGCTCAGAGCCTGGAGCCTGTTTCAGATTCTGTGTCTCCCTCTCTCTCTGCCCCTCCCCTGTTCATGCTCTGTCTCTCTCTGTCTCAAAAATAAATAAACGTTAAAAAAAAAATTAAAAAAAAAAAAAAGAAAGAAATTGAAACTATCATTTCAGAAACAGAGCTAGCAGTGCCTAACCAAATCATGTGCCTATCAAAGCAAAATAACCAATCTCATTGGAGAAAAAACAAAACAAAACAAAACAGAATCTAGATTTTCAACAACTTCATATTCATAATACCCAGGATATAATCCAAAATTACCTTACATATGAAACTGAAACATATTTGCAAGAGAACAAATAACTCAGACTCACTCTAAGATGATCCAGATGTTGGAAATAGAGAAGATTTTCATAGTTTTTAAAAAATTTTTCATTGAGGTAAAAGGAAATAAGTTTATAATATATGAAAAAAATGTCAGCAGATAAATAGAAGCAATAAAATAGAACCAAATGAATATTCTAGATCTGAGAAATATACTATATACTATATACTATACACATGTATATTTTTTAAATCACTGAGTAGAAATGACAGGGGAAAGTTTCACGTAATGTTAAGCTAGATCAATAGAAATTATGCAACATGAAGAACATTGAGAATAAATATACATTAAAAAATAGAACTTCAGTGAACTGTTAGATACTATCATGTGGTCTAATATGTACAATGAGTCCTAGAAAGAGAGGAGAGATAGAATAGGACAAAAAATATATTTCAGAAAATAATGGCTAAGTATTTCCAAAATTTGATCCAAGACTAAAATTGACGACATCGAGATACGCAATGACTACCAAGCAAAATACACATGAAAAAGGTCACAAGTAGGCGCATCATAGTCAACCAATGAAAAACAAAGAAAAGAGAATCTTGAAAGCATCCAAAGAAAAATTAAACATTACACGAAGAGGAACAACAAATCAATGAATGGCTAACCTTAAATCGGAACTTATGTGGGCCAGGGGATAATGAAATAATGTTTTCAAAATGCTGGAAAAAAAAAATCAACTCAAAATTCTACATATAGCAAAAATATTCCTTGAAAAAAAAAAAGAAGGAAAGACAAAGACCTTTTAGAACCTGCACTACAAGAAATACTGAAGACATTCTTCAGACTGAAGAAAACTAATGATCCAAATAAGAAATATCAGATGCCTTACTGGTATTAATAGAACTTTACACCCCTACAACTACAGAGTGCATGTTCTTTTCAGTCCACATGATGCACACTAGACTGTATACTGCGCCATAAAAAAGTCTCTTTAATTTATAATTTTGAAATAATAGAGAATATTTTCTGACCACAGGGAAATTCATATGGATGTGAATAAAGAAAGATACCTGTAAAATCCCTGAACATTTGGATATTAAACAACACATTTGTAAGTAACTCATGGACACAAGAAGTAAAATGAAATATTATGCAAGTTTTCACCTGGATAATAATGCAAATGCAACGTGTCAAAGTACAAAAGCAAATGCACTGCTTACAAGAAAACTTTTGGAAAATAGGAACAAAATTGGAGGATAAATACTACCTGACTTCAAGATTTCTACAAAGCCAAAATAATCATGGTAGTGTGATATGGCATAAAGTTTGAAAAATAGAATTAATGGAGTAAAATAGCTGACCCAGAAATAGACTTATAGTTATGCGGCATATGATTTTTGATAATGCACCAGAACGATGGGGAGAGAAAAGTCTTTTCAACAAATGGTGGTGGAATAACAGAATATCTATATGAAAAAAAAAAAAGAATCTCACCATATACACAAAAATAAACACATTATAGACCTGAATATAAATGTTAAAATCTTAAAGCTTTTAAGCAAATCTTGGGTCTCAGCAAAGGTTTGTTAAGCAGGTCACAGCAATCTAATTGATGAATTAGACTTCAAAAGTGAAAATTTTCTATCATCCAAAGACACCATTAAAGAAATGGAGCAGGCAAGAATACACTGGGGGGAAATATTTACAATATTTCTGACTAAGGTTTGTAATCAGAGTATATAAAAACTTACACTCACTTGAAAGGGTTTTTTAATGTTTACTTATTTATTTTGAGGGGGGGTGAACAGTGGAGGGGCAGAGAGAGAGGGGGAGAGAAAATCCCAAATAATCTCTATGCTCAGACTGGAGCCCAACGAGGGGCTTGATCCCATGACCTCGAGATCACAACCTGAACTGATATAAAGAGTCAGATGCTCGGGGTGCCTGGGTGGCTCAGTCGGTTAAGTGGCCGACTTCGGCTCAGGTCATGATCTCACGGTCCGTGAGTTCAAGCCCCGCATCGGGGTCTGTGCTGACAGCTCAGAGCCTGGAGCCTGTTTCAGATTCTGTGTCTCCCTCTCTCTGACCCTCCCCTGTTCATGCTCTGTCTCTCCCTGTCTCAAAAATAAATAAATGTTAAAAAAAATTTAAAAAAAAAAAAAAAGAGTCAGATGCTTAACCAGCTGAGCCATCCAGTCTCCTCTTCACGTGAAAGTCTTAAATAAAATTAAATACATACATACATACATACAATGGTAAGACCAATGTTAGCAAATAGCATCCTGAACTTCATACATTGTTGGTGGAGGTGTAAAATGGTTGAACTACTTTGAAAAAATTTCCAACGTTTTCTTATAAAACAGAAAATATGCTTATTTCGACCCAGCAATAATATTCCGAGGTATTTTCACAGTAATAATGGAAGAATATGATGATAAAAACCTTGTAATGAATATTCACCACAGATTTATTTCTGATAGCTAAACAAGAGGAACAGCTTAGTTGCTGAAAAATAGGAGAATTGATAAGTAACTGAACTATTTTTTCAACGTTTATTTGTTTATTTATTTATTTATTTATTTTTTTGAGAGAGAGGACACAGCAGGAGCCCGGGGGTGGGGGTGGGGAGGGGAGGCAGAGAGAGAGGGAGACACAGAATCTGAAGCAGGCTCCAGGCTCTGAGCTGTCAGCACAGAACCTGATGCAAGGCTCGAACCCGCAAACTGTGAGATCACGGCCTGAGCTGAAGTCAGATGCTTAACCAACTGAGCCACCCAGGTGCCCCGATAAATAGTTGAACTATTAATACAATATGACTCAGCAATAAAAGTAAAGAAGTTCTGATACGCACAATTGTATTAGTTTTCTATTGGTCCCATAAAAATGACCACAAATTTAGCAGCTTAAAGCAATACAAACTTATGCTCATATAGTTCTTGAGCTCAGAGTTTCAGAAAGGGCTTTACTAAACTAAAATCCAGGTGTCAGCAGGGACTGTGTTTCTTTTGAGGGGCTCTAGGGAAGAATCCCTTTTCTTAATCACTCAATTAGTTGGCAGAATTCATTTCCTTGCAGTTGTCGGACTGAGGTCCCAGTCTTCTTGCTGGCTACGAGCTGAGGGTCTTTGGCAGTTTCCAGGGGCCACCCATATAACTTGGCTTATGTTCCCTATATTATTTGCTAGGGCTGCTGTTTAAAAATACCACAAGTAGATGGCTTTAAAACAACAGAAATTTATCGCCTCGCTGCTCTGGAGACCAGAAGTCCGATATCAGGGTGTCGTCAGGGCTGTGCTTCCTCTGAAGGCACAGGAAGAACTTCCAGCTTCTAGTAGCTTCTTGGCTTGTACCAGCACAACTCCAGTCTTCATATGACTTCTCCCCGTGTGCATGTCGGTCTCCTCACATGACTTTAGTCGTGACACCAGTCGTGACAAACTGACTCCATTGTGACTTCATCTGAACTAATTACATGTGCAACGGCCCAATTTCCAAATACGGTCATTTTCTGAGGTACTGGAGTTAGGATTTCAACAGAGGGAGTTGTGAGGGACACAACTCAACTCATAACAGACCTCTTCCTCCATCTTCAAAGTCAGCAAACGTTGGGGCACCTGGGTGGCTCAGCTGGGTAAGTGTCCGACTCTGGCTCAGGTCATGATCTCACGGTCTGTGAGTTCGAGCCCTGCGTCAGGCTCTGTGCTGACAGCTCGGAGACTGGAGCCTGGAGCCTGCTGCGGATTCTGTGTCTCCCTCTCTCTCTCTGCCCCTGCCCCACTCGTGCTCTCTCTCTCTCTCTCTCTCTCTCTCTCTCTCTCTCTCCTTCTCCCTCTCTCTCTCAAAAATAAACATTAAAAAAATTTTTTTAATAAAATAAGAAATGAAATGAAATGAAGTGAAATGAAATAAAAAAACAAAGTCAGTAAATGTGGGTCAAGCTCCTCTCATGTTTCAAGTTTCTCCTGCCTCTTCTTCCATTTTATCTCCCTAACTCTTTCGCTTCTCTTCCTCTTCTGCTTTTAAGGGCCCATCTGATTACATTGGACGCGTCTACGTTATACAGGATTATTTGCCTATAGGGGTAATTAAAATCCTTAATTCCACTTGTAAATCTTTCGTCATATAACATAGCATATTCACCATCCATTAGAGGATGGGCATCTTTGGGAGGCCATGATTTTACCTATCGTACCAGTATTCACTGTAATATTCCTTTCAAACTTGTTTGTAATATGTTGAAAAAAAAAAGAGGAGTAAAATAATATCTACCTTATCTAACAATAGGCTTGTGGTGAGGTTCAAGTGAAATAAGTAAACAGTGATACCAAGTGGTATTTAAAATGAAATCTAGGGGTGCATGGGTGGCTCATTCGGTTTAGTATCTGACTCTTGATTTCAGCTCAGATCATGATCTCGCGGTTCGTGGATTGGAGCCCTGCGTCAGGCTTTGCACTGACAGCTCAGAGCCTGCTTGAGATTCTCTCCCTCCCTCTCTCTCTCTGCTTCCCCACTCTCTCTCTCTGTCTCTCAAAATAAATAAACTTTAAAAAAGGTTTTAAGAAATAAAATGAAATGTAAATAAAATTAAATGAAATTCATATTCTTACACTAATACCCTTTTTATTTTTACAGGAGGTATTTGTTAAATAAAAAAACGATTCATTGAATGGATTCAAAGTAAATCTATGATTTTAATTTTACCCTCCCTAATCTCATTGTTTCCAACAGTTTTGGACACACTCTATGTCTCAAGCGTGGTGATCTTCTAGTCCTTAAAAAATCCAGCTCTCTCTCAGCTACTGGGCAGTACTATTCACTGTGCCGGGAAAACACTTCTCTCGCTTCCTTGGCTTTTCAAAGCATGCTTCTACCCTTCTATTTTTTCTTTCTGCCATCCTATTCTTGAAATTCAGAAATTCCTATCTATCCTTTGGATTATTAAACTTTGGGGTACACTTCCCCAAACCCTAAATTAAATTAGATATCATTGTTGTGGACTTGATATCTGTTGGATAGATAAATGAGTTACTGATTTTCTTTCTTTTCCCACTTTATTCTAAATATTCTTTTTAGTTCTCTTTTTTCCATGCTTTATTCTAGAGTTTGTGGAGGGAAGAACATGGTCTGTCTTATTCACCACTGTATCCACGGTGCTTATCACAGGACCTAGCAAGTACTGGGTGTCTATTAAGTACTAAGTACTTATAAAATGAATGAATGAATGAATGAATGAATGAGGAAAGTCAGCATTATCTTAGGATCAGATTTCAACTTTGTGGCCTCCCACAGCTAGTTCAGTTTGGATACCCTGGATCAATCTTTCCTGTCATGTACTTAGGTCACATTTTCTGCCTTAACCAACTTCTTGAAATACTGTCTTTGGACCAGAAATCTATGTTTCCTGCCTGATCCATTCAGCCCTGTCTCATGTCAACTTCTTGCCGGATAGATAGAAGCTATGCATCCAAGCCATCTTGCACAGCTAGAGTTTTGGTTCTAGACCTTTCTTATGTTGAACTGCCTCACACTTCATTCTCAGTCCTTCCAGAATAACTTTAAAAAAGAACAACAAGCGGGGCGCCTGAGTGACTCAGTCAGTTAAGTGACAGAATCTTGGCTTTGGCTCAGGTCATGATCTCACAGTTCATGAGTTCGAGCCCCGTGTTGCAGAGCCTGCTTGGGATTCTCTCTCTCTCTCTCTCTCTCTCTGCCTCTCCTTGGCTTGCTCTCTCTCTCTCTCTCAAAATAAATAACTATATAAACAAATAAATAAGTAAATAAATATGACCCCCCTTGGCTTTCTCTCTAAATAAAGAAATGAACTGAAATAGAATAAAATAAAATACAGCAACGAGCAAAAGCAAGACTCACATTGCCATCCCGTGATAAGATACCTTTATTCGAGTTCTTATTTATCATTAACCTTTTTTCCTTAGGCATTTCACCTTCTTCACCTCACGTCCTATTGCCTCCTATTATTGTAATTGTCCACCGAATAAATAAAGAAAAATCACAGGATTGCCCCTAATACAAACACGATGAATGTGTGCCGCAGACAGACGCAAGCTGCAGCCGCGCAGCTGCAAGTGACCGAACAACATGGGCTGGGGAGATGCCAGGGAGACCCAGTTTTCGGAAACGACTGACAAAAGCACAAACGATCATTGCAGGGTAATCATGGCTCAGGGGCTGCTCCACACAATTGTTGGCGTGGCTCCCTCTGAAGACGTGATTATAGCACAGCGGAGTCCATGCAGCTGGACTGACAATAGAGTGGAATTCTTTGCAGAAAATGGGTGAACCACTGCCAGCTTTTAGGTCCAAGGTAAATGAGAACAGAAAGAAGAGGTTTATTTTCTGTTTAGACTCTCGTGTGAGCAGACTAACCACATTTCTATTGCTTAGGCTGAGAATTCTACACGTTGGATGCAAGTTCGGGGCCCTGGTTCCCATGTGTCCTCCGATTCAAACACGTCTTCCGGGGGAAATGGGGTGGCCCCCACGGAGAAGTCCGAAGTAAGAATTGCCAGGAGCAGTGCACCTGACCCTCCATCAAACCTTAGCAGCTCCAGCTGGAGCTAGGATTACTCTGGAATCTGACTCTAGTGTGTGAATACACTGGGGCTAATATACAAAAGGCAGTGGAGGAGGGGTGACTGGACTTGGGAAGAGTTAACTGCCTTGTAAATGTTCTTCACCACTTCAGCCTTTTGACATTGGCTCTTTATTTTGGGGTCCACTAGTTTTGAGACTAGTCTTCCTCAGAGTGTGGTGTTTGGCTGAATTACATCAGAAATATCCATTATTGCTAGGATGTTTAGATTCCAATTCCTTGTAGACTCACTGAACTCGGATTTCAGGTTGGAGGGCACATGTATTCTGCATTTCAACAAATACTGCAAAGTATTTCAAGTATTGCAAGTATTTCAAGGGCACATTAAAGTCTGAGAAGCCTTACTGAATGAGGTCCATGGGTGGTTTTCAAGGGTCCCTCAAAGCCCCCAAATTGCAGGTAAAATTGTATGCAGTTTTCAAAGAGTAGAACCATAGTTCTCATGAGATTTAAAGGTTTTTGTGGCCCCCAAATGTTTTAAACCCTCAGATTATACCATCTTCTGAAGGATAATCTGGTTGGGTTGACTCATATACGTGCTAACTGGACCCTTTCCCTAGAGTACTAAAATATAACTATAAAGCAAATTTCTGACAATCCAGGTCTAAACTTGTTGCCATGTATGAAAGCCACAGGGAAAACTCGTCACTCTTAACCTTCATCATTTCCTTCCCTCACCTCCGTGCTTTCGCCTTCCTGTAGTTGGATAAGTAGATGTTACCAGGCTCAACTCCCTCCTAAATCTGAACTCTCCTGACAAGAGTAGACAGTGTATAAGAATCCTCAGAATCTCATCGAGATGCACCTGGAATAAGTTTTGCCACCAAAAGACCTATAATCTTGAGAATCGGATTTGAGCCATATAAACCTCTGTAAAATCAAAGTTACATCTTCTACTTATCTTTTTTTCCTCCTCCTATACGGGCATTTTACTATATAACAAATACAATTCTTTTAAAAAAAAAATTATTTATTTATTTTGAAAAGGAGAGAAATGGGGGGAGGGGTGCAGAGAGAGAGGGAGAGAGAAAATCTCCACCCTGTCAGCATAGAGCCCGATGTGGGGCTCGATCTCATGAACTGCAAGATCATGACCTGAGCTGAAATCAAGAGTTGGGTGTTCAACTGACTGGGCCACCCAGGTACTCCACAAATATAATTCTTATACCACAAAATCAGCTAGCAATAAATTTTCACTTGTTTTATTTTCTTTAAATTAGATCTGTGCTCTAAGCTCCCAGCCCTCTGAGACAGAAAGAAATCAAATTTAGCCATTTCTGCATTCTTTCAAATATCTAAGACTGTGCAAAGGTCCTGGGATGTCTTACCCAGAATAGTACATTAGTCAAGCTAATTGACTCCTCCAATTAGGCAAACCAGTTAGCATGAAGATATCCACTGGCCCAGGCTGTATGGTCATATCACGTTCAGCATTTGAGTCACTTCCGAGCCGGGTTTGGGGACAGGACACTTTTCTGAAGCTGAGAACCCTGGTGTTGTAGATTAATCTTCTCCATAAGGATCAGGTAAAACCTAAAGGTACTGTCACCTCCTTATGGTATCTCAAAGGACACAGATAAAGTTTATTATGATTTTTATAACTCCAGACCTCTATTTGTCCCCTCTCTGGGTCTGAGAATTTCACTCTTCCTTCTCGTTCCATTATTCCTTACCTTTGTCTGAATGTTTGTATCTCCTCAACATTCATATGCTAAAATCTTAACCCTGAAGGGGATGGGATTGAGAAAGGAGCCTTCATAATTGGGGATAGTGCCAAGGAAGTGGGAAAGCTCACTTGTCCCTTCTGCCAGGCGAGGACACAGCAAAGAGATGGTCATCTAGGAAGTAGGAATGGGTCCTTACCTGTATAAACCTGCTGGCACCTTGGTTGTGGACTTCACAGATGCCAGAAATGTGAAAAATGAATTTCTGTTGTTTATAAGCCACCTCCCACCCAGTCTGTGGTGTTCTGTTCTAAGGACTAAGACACTCCTCGTCCTTCTCTTCCTGTCCCTCATTCCCACTTCAGATTCTTGTATATGCCTCTAAGGGGTCAAATTAAAAACAAAGCAAAATGAGAAGAGTGATTATTACAGGCAACTTCTACTCTTGACTTGCCATAATAATATCCCTAAAGAAAAGAAAATAGAAAACCTGAAAACCTTCTAGAACTAAGGGAAAGAGAAAATAGAGGAAATAAAACATAAACTAAATATATATATATTCCTCTAATTCTATCTCATTCTCTGGGACCTGTTCTACTAGAGCCTGCTCTCATCTCCAATTTATTAATGAGGACCTAGTCTTCTGTTTTTTCTTTCAACTTTATTTAGTCTGGAGACTAAAATGAACTTGAATCTCATAATCACGGATTGCCATGCATGAACCAATCACTCAGAGCATGATCCTGCCCTCCAAGTTTCGAATATAGCCAGCAACCTGAAGTTTACATACTCTTTGTTGGGAAACAATTCTGTACGATGTCTTACATTTCAACACATCTTGTAAGAAGAGATATTTATTCTCTTCATTCTGGACTACCATTTCAAGGATGTGTGTATGGAGAACAGTCTTGAAAGACCAAGATAGTATCTTTCTCTGGATTAAATAACAGGTTTACCTATTATACAGCATAATACAGATAATGTCTCCTTCTGAAATAAAGGGCAAGTTTCTTCACAACTTTGTAAGATAGAGATAGTGCCTTCTTCTGGAGCAATGGGTAGGCATGCGTGGGTCCCTAAGCTCAGAATTCCTCTCCTGTTACACAACCCCCTGCATATACAAGTAACACTTGTTCCTCTTTGCATTTCTTTGAATTGAGCATTGGGGAACTCAGCACAAACGCTTCCACTCTAGCTATTATTTCAGTGAGTAGTGAAGCCTTTTATCTCTGACCCAAGAGTCTTGTGTCTTTTGCAAGCAACCCTGAAACCGTGGTTGGCTAATTTATTGGCAAGTAGGGTATAATCTTAGGTCCTGTACAATTCGTGGCACTCCTGTGCCATGCCTGCTGGATGGGACCCCAGCCTTCAATCCAAGAGTAATGTTTATCCCCCCAAAAGTCTAACTTTGCTATTCCTTACACACTCAGTGTGGGATCTGCCCACAGATTCTTTAAGGGTCAAGATCAGGCTTCCACAGATCCATATCCCAAACCTCGGTGCTATCTGTTCCCCAGTTCTTCTTGTCTTTTCAAAACCTTCATGCTGAGGTTCCAGAATATAGATATCTCAGCCAGCTTGCAGTTTGAAAAGAAGTCTCAATTAACATTAACATTATAAATAGTAATTAATTATATATATATATTTTTTCAGTGTATCTACCAAGTGTCATAGAGGTACAGGCTTTATTATAAATTAAATATCTATTTCCTTCATATTTAGGGAGCAGGTAATTGTGTATTATGATGGAGAGGCTAGAGGGGCACTTTTTTTAAAACTCAAGTTCTACTCTCTCCCCCTTCCATTTTTTCTGTTTACCTCCAGGTTCTCCTCCTCCTGTCTTCATGTTTTATGACCTGAATGGGTCATTGATCATAATAGCTCTCTTTCTGCTCATGCACAAAACTCTAACTCCCCTATGAAAGGAGCCATAACTATATTCTATGGCTCAGGGCCTTTCCCAGCCTGTAGCTTTCTTCCTTCTTCCCAGCTGAAACACTGTAGCTGACGTATGGCTTACAGGCTTTTATTCCTCAGTCTCTTGGGTACACACACACACACACACACACACACACACATATATACAAATATGCACACATATATATTACATACCAAAGAGCACATTAATATGCATATATATTTTAAATAATAATAAGATCTGTGTATCCCAAACCCAACTTTAAAATAAAATATTATCAATGAATTTAAAATTTCCTGTATGAGTCTTTCTAATGTCACCCTGCCCTATAGTTAATTGGTACTCGAAGTCACTGTCTGATTGCTGTTTTTACTTATAGTTTTGCTTCATTTATCTATCTATCTATCTATCTATCTATCTTTCTACACTTTATATGGTTTTACCTTTTATGGTTTTTCACTTTATACAAATGGAATCATATGTATTATCCTATGACTTTTTTCCTACAATGTTTATGGTAATTATGATTTCTGTTGTTGCATATGTAAACATATTTTATTCATTCTTACTTAATAGTTAGATTCTTGTTCTCTCTCTAGAACGTTTGGACCATTGACTCTATTGCTTTTTCCACCTGGCGTTGGTCCCAGACAGTGATCCACACATCACCCTCAACATTATACTCTGTAGATCTGGGGCTAGTCGTGTCTTCCTCGTATTTAGCCCAGATATCCAGGATATTCTACCCAACCTTAAGTCCTACATCCAAAACTCATATCTTTCTGTGATGGCCATGAAAGATCTTAGGTATCTATTAGCTCAATGAGATCATGGCTGCTTTCTGTAGCATCTACACATCATGATAGAGTGTACATAAGCTGCTTATGGTTCCAATTCATTCTCCGTCTCTCCAATAGTAGAATGTATAAGTCACAGAGAGCTTAACCCCACAGCACAGTAAAACCATCCATCAAGATTTAGCTCAGCTCAGCCCAGCACCTTAGTCTAAGTGAGGCCAAAAAACAGGTAACAGAGTCAACATGCAAAATAGAAAACTGGCTCAATGAGTTAAAAAAAAAAAAAACAGCCTATGAAACTTATTTCAAAGATCTAAAATGCATCCTAATATTTCATTTGATTGGGGGGTTGGGGATATTTTAAGGATCTCTCACCTGAAAAGACTTTTTTCCCTTCCAGTCTCTGTATGATTCTTGCCAACCTCCCCTTCCTCTCTTCACCTATCCTTCCTTCTCATATGCCATGTGCACAAAGCAGTCAGGTTACTTAGTGTGAGCCCACTAGAGCCACAGACATAAACCAAAGTAAGTGCTCTCAGCCTATGTTTTCTCTACTTTTTCTGTTGAATTTTACAGGATTTGGTCTAGACAGATCTGCATTGGTTTTTCATGCAGGGAAGTGTTGGTCCATTTAGGCTAAGAAACTGATAGAATGGAGAGGCTTGGGAATGTTGAGGGGGAGGGACTGGCATTGGTGAATTGGGTAAGGACAATGCCAACAGAATTTTGGCAGTTTTGCTGAATTTTGAAAACATATGCAAGCTTAGATTAAAATACTCTTCAAACTAGCAAACGCTGGGGCCAGCTTGTCTCTGCTAGAATGTTCAGGCTGGCTGGCACTTCTGACTCTGAATTCCTATTTAAGTGTCAAGTCTGACCTTTACTCAGTTTAATTCAATTCAGTTTAATTCTGTGAAATTTACTGAAGGGAACTTTTGCCAGGCTGTTGCACACAAAGATCCTACAGAACGTATCATTTAGTATTAAGATTATTGTTGAACATTAAGAAAGAATTCCAAAGTAAAAAAACAATGGGTCCTCTGGGCTTCTGCCTAGTATACAGTTTTTTCATCTGACTTTTGAGTTGATGTACAGCAGTAATGATAGGGTCAGAGGGAAGGAATGAAGAAGAAAGCAGGAGAAAGAATAAGGAAAGAGAAAGAAAGGAGGAAGAGAGGGAAAAGTGAGAGTTGCAGGTGGTTCAGGAATCACACGGATGATTATTATGAGCCCATCTTTTAACAAGAGTCAGCATGATGCAGTGTAGGCTCAATGAGTAGGAGTTCAAAGATCCTTCTTAACTTGGGTGAGCAATTTCGCTTCCCTGAATTTCGGTTTTCTTAACAGTAAAATGACATGATATAATCTCACATTTCAAAATTTTTCTGAGGATCACTAAGAAGAATTTTTTAAAAGTCCTTCACCTACCCAAAATTTAGACTTGAAACTAACTTACAGTCATGTCCAAATGCCTTTTTATTTTAATAATCCTCTTCTCCAGGGGCCCTTCCTCAACGAGCATCCTGAGAGCTGGAGAAACAAAAGTATCTTTTCACGACGGACCGAGACAAGAGTTAGAACTATATGTCATCGCTTCCGAGTCCACATAGTCTGAGCTCATGGTGGCACTTACTTGGTTTGCTGAACTTTGGCAAAGTGAAAAGGACAAGATCAGGAAAAAAAACAAGGTAAATCTCATAATCGCGTGAAGTATCTTTGTGAGACTGTCGTTCTGTGAACTTGTTGTGCCTTCACATCTATTGACAATTAATTTAGGGGAGCTAGCTCTATCCTAACCAAATTATTCGTATGCCACCTGCGGGCAGTACCGCCATGTATGTGTCTTTCCATCCCCGTACTGCACAAAGGTGCCAGACAGGCTAGTGTTGGCCCTACCTGAAGACCTGATCTGTCCCTAATCAACGAGAAATCTTGACCCCCTTAAAGCTGTTTGGAGACTGAAGATTGTACATCTTTGCTCTATCGAGGCTCCACTTGAGATGGCACTGGTCCTAGGCAGCACTAGACAGAAGTAAAGAAGTTTGTCTGGCAGCCCCTCACCGTCTCAGAGGGGCTCGACAGGCTGTATATATACATCTTCCCATTCTTAACAGGTCTTCCCCCAGCCAGCCGTCACAATCTGGTCTCCAAGGGATGCTGCTCGTCTAATAGCATATTCCAAAGGCTGACAAGCTTTCAGACTCCCAAAAGAAGTCTCTCAGTGGGGAAATTCAACCATTATGAAAAGTTTTATTTCTCTTTTTGGTTTGTTTGTTTCTTTAGGAGTGAGAGGAGGTCTAGAGAAAATATTTCTGTGACGTTCCTACATTAAAAAGCTGCTTACATAATTTTTTTTTTCTTTAAAATTCCCCAAAGTAGAGCTATATTCTTGTTCCAATCAGTTCTGGGGTGATAATTTTACTGAAGATAGAATACAACTTGATTTTAACTTTTAGCACCGCCTTCTAACATGAGTGAATGAGTGTGCATTAGGACCCGGATCTGTGTTCAAATCCTGACTCTGCCACTCACTGGCTATATCACTTTGGGCGAGTTCTCTAAACATTCATATCTTTGAGACTCAGTATTGCACAGTGATTGAGAGCATGGGCTCAAAAATTGGAAACTTTAAAGTCAATCACACCTGTATTCGAGTCCTAGATTCAGCTCTTTGTAGCCCTCTGCAAGATGCTGAAACTCTCAGAGACTCAGTTTCCTCATATATAGCGTGAGGTCAGTAATGTCATAGGCCGTTGTGCCATTGGGTCATTGTGTGGATATTTCAGGATGGGTTGTTTCATGATAACAAAACCTTGACCCACTGATTTGTGGACACACGCAAAAAGAATGCTTTAGGTTGACATAACTGTTGTTAAATATATATTTAATATATATCATATATATTAATATATAAATAAGATAATATAACAATATATAATTACATATAATATATTTAATATGTATTTTTATGGAGAGAGACGTCAGGGTTATTTCAAAGTTCTGTTCTACAACTTCCCAGTATCCAAACTATTCGGATACATGCAAAATTCTTACTCAACATCTCAAGTTGCTAGCTAAGCACTTTATGAATTCTCCAGGGGCCTCTGCATACCACATTTTGTTAAGAGATGTAGTTAGGATTTGACTTAATCAATTGCTCCAGTAATCTGGTTCCCTCTCACCTGCCAACTGAACATAGAGATTACTGTAGAAATGTCACTGGTGAATTCTAACACATAAAAATGAAATTTCCAGGCCAGTTGTTTGATAACTAAAAATACCCAAATTATGATGAGGTAGGAACATAGGTGAGATCCAAGACCCTGCTGAAAATATAAAGAAAATGAAAATGCATGCTTCAATTATTAACTAAACTGAAAAAGGTCAAGTTCCAGTGTCCGATGTTGGAGGTCAAGTGAAAACTCTCAAAAGGGAAAGTACTAAGTCTATTCCCCACCTAAAAACACAAAACTTATCCCTATAAACCAAGAAACAAAAGGCTGTGGAATAAGATATGATCACTTCCAACTGGTATCAGTAACATCACAGTCATTGGAGTAATTTATTCATTGGAGGAATTTATTAGCTGCTTCAATCAGTATTGGCTTTGAAATTTTTATATACGAGAGACTTATGAGTGGGAAGTGGATAAGAGAAAGACATTTGCAACATGTCTTATAAGACTGAGGAAGATTATGGGAAGCCAATACCTCTCCTAAGATTTCTCAGTATCACCCCTGGTTCACTCATGCTGTCCTCTAGTTGAAAGCTACCATCAGTGTGATCTTCCAGTGTGAAGGCCAGCAAGGAAGATTCTTCTGGATAGGACACTAGATCCCACCCATACAGGAAACATTTTTATTTATCATTCCTACGGTGTACTTAATACATGAGAACCATAGTTTATTTCAGCAATATTTATGAAGCATCTACTTTGTGTCAGGCACATTCTAGAAGCTGATGTTACAAAGATAAATCAAATATGGCTTCTATCCTTAGGTTGCATGTAGCTTAGTGAGACAGTCATGTAAGCAGATATTCTCCTATAATTGAGTAAAGACAGTAACAGAGTTACCTACATTGCCACTGAATGGAAAATTGAGTGTCAATTGAAAGAAAAAATAAAGAAAAATCTAATTTTAAAGAGCATATATGTAAATACCTTTTTACATGTAAATAGTACCTTTTTTTCCAAAATAAAAAGATATTTCCCAACAATTACTTACTACATAGTACTAATTTAACATTACAAACCTTACAGGTGTGTTAAACTTACTGAGAAAAAATTTCTTTCAGGGGCGTCTGGGTGGCTCAGTCAGTTAAGGGTAGGATTTTTGGTTTCAGCTCAGGTCATGATCCCACAGTTCTTGAGATCGAGCCCCATGTCAAGCTCTGCACTGACAGTGCAGAGCCTGCTTGGTATTCTCTGTCTCCCTCTCTCTATGCCCCTCCCCTGCTCACATGCTCTCTCTCTCTCTCAAAATAAATACATAAACTTGAAAATATTAGAAAGAAGGAAAGAAAGAAAGAAGGAAAGAAAGAAAGAAAGAAAGAAAGAAAGAAGGAAAGAAAGAAAGAAAGAAAGAAAGAGAAATTTCCTTCAGATAATAAAACAAAGGAAGTGGGTTCTCATTTAATTCTTGTCATTCATCTTTTCTGTTGTTTATTATTTAACATCTATTATGTGTCAGGCACTGGACTAGGCCTCTTGATTGTTTTACATTTGATATTGGAAACGTCATTTAAAGGCAATCAGAATCTTCACATCTGTAATTTGAGCATTATAATGTTTTTCATCTAAGTTGTTAGGAAGACTAAGGGTCATAGAGTACATGCAGGAAATCTACATAGTTATATTACTGCAACTTGGAAAATTATATATACAAGAACAAAATGCCCAGAAATCCTCTGATTTTCCTTGATTAATGAGCCTTTCATCTACTCATTGTTACTTTAAAGCTCCCTGACACTGAGTCTCAATTATTTATTCCAGACTTGAAATAAAGCCACACGAGGAACTTCCAGCTTCTACTCGGAATGTGGAAAAAGGTCATGAACGTTGCTTCCATCTCAACAACAAGAAACACAAGATGATGTACAAAATCCCAGCTTCCCATGAATCCGTCGGAAAGCTGAGATCACAGGACAATGAATTTGCTTGACACTGAAGGAAACGTAGATACCTCCAAGGAAAATCAGGACCTCAGTTCTTGCTTCTCACTAGCAGAGCACAGGCAAAAGAGACCTTAGACACTACATGAGTTGCTCAGAAGAAATCAACTTAAAATTTAACCATCTGCTAACAGTCAGATATAGGCTGAAGTAAGGGTGTAAAATTCCTGGCTACTACAACACCAGGCTCTTCTCCATGAATCTCACCCAGTGCTCACAAGACAGATTGGGGCAAGCAAAACCATATAATTTGCCATATAATGCCAACTGATTTCAATTCAATTCAACAACCACACATTGAGTACTTGCTGTGATGCAACTGAACATAGACCTTGTCTTTGAAGAATGGAGGTGTGATGCATGACCATTTCTTAGCTGGTGGAACCTTTTGTTTTTACCTTTGAATACATGCAGAATTTAATCTTTTCTCTCTTTTTAACTCACTCCTTTATTATTAATAGTAGTAGTAGTAGTTAACATTTATAAAATCCTAATAAGAGCAAACCCTTACTATGTTATTGGAATATGTTAACTATTTTACGGGAACTATTTTGCTGATCGTTACCACAGCCCTATGAAGCACTATTATTATTGTGCCCATGTTGTAAATGAGGAAGGAGATTTTTAGATTTCTTTTTTTTTCTGTTTTACAATTTATAAAATATCAGGAAGAAAGAGGTTTTTTAAAGTTAAGCAAATTGCTAAAGATCACACAGCTATAAATGGTGGAATAAAGGTATAAACCCCAATCTGTCTGCTCCCAGAGGTCTTAAGTCTTAATAACTATGCTATAGTATTCTGCTTTATCCTACTAGTCTATAAATGCCTTAAATATAAAAATTATATCTAATTATTTTAAATCGTCTATAGCACTTAGGAGTCTCTTACCAATGGTAAGTGCTCAATATTTATTATGGATGAATACTGAGTAATATGTGATCTAATTAGGTAGAATTTCATGGAAATGGTAACAATTTAAAGGAAATTTGATTGATTTTCAGAAGACACGGAATGAGAAAGGATTCAGGAAAGCCACTAAAGAGAAAAGAAATGGGAAACAAGATTTCCAGAACAGTGGTGTTATTTAAGAAAACCTCTCCCTAAAGAAGAATCTACTAAACTGGTCAAAATTAGCAAAGACAATCAATCAAAACAGAATGATCTCTGAGGATTGAACAAAGGATTTACCACAAATTGAGAAGCACTTAAAAAACAATCTATGGGAACATGGTAAGAACAGTGGAAGCTGATATCATTTCAGCCAGGCCTTGCTGAAGAACTGATTGAGGACGTTTAGCAGCTGAGTGGCATTTCCCATCTCCCTCGGCTCTCTGGGTTAGAAAAGTTAATCTGGATGCCTTTGGCAGCCAGTGATCAGTAGATCCCATTTTCTATAGTTCTGTGCTGTAGACGGTCTATATCAAGAAGCCAAAGAACAAACGAGTTGCAGTCATTTCCCCACCCCAAACTCATATTACTGTATGTGTAGGATCCCAGCATGGCTAGCTCTAAAGAGAGATGTCCCCCTTGACCGCACATCTCTGTGTTGTCAAAGAGCTGTTCCAGCGGCTCCTATTTCCCTGATTGTCCTGGGGTGGAAAACCTATTGGTTAGATCTGGCAGCTCATGAACATCAGCAAATTCTATCTTATGGCTCTAGGCTGTGGAAAACTCTTACTAGGAAGTGTCTGCAGTATGGTGGCTGCACTAATAACCCCAAATACACACACATATACACACACACCTCCTAGTACATGGAGGGTCCAAGTGGGGCAGTCAGTAGGGTTCCCCAACTCTGCCCAGATCCTTCTCCTTGACGCAGAGGTGGTACTCCTGGGAATGTCAGAACAAGCCCCAAAGTCTGCCTTTGCCTTTGGACCAGGCTTCAGTTGGATCTGGCTAAACAACAACAAAAAAATTATCCTCTAGGGCCTTGTTGAAAACAACAGAACTATCAATTAGCAATTAATGGAGACTAACAACTGAGAGCGAATGGGTTAGGAGAATAACCACATTTTCACAGGGATATAGGAGAAAGAGACGGTCAAAGATAGCACAGCTACAACCACAGTCATTGCTGGTGGTCAGGAGCATTTTGTGGATAACCGAGGCTGCAAATTCTAAGGGCAAGCATCAGAGGCTGCAAATTGCAGGGGAAATAGAAGGCACTAAATAGTCTAGCAGAGTCACTAAAAAAAGAAAAATAAGCAAACAAGCACAAAACAACAACAACGCCTCTACTTGTATTGTTGGGCTTATAACATATAGAAACGTAATCTATTTAGCAAAAACAGCACAAAGGAGATAGGTGGGGAAAAAATTGTGCTGAGGTAAGAAAATGACAGTAGTTGTCACTCAAATTCGTTAGGAGGTAAGTAAAAAATGAAGTAAGAAATGAAGGGGTAAGAAGAAATGGTAAATATGAAGGTTAATACAACACCCTATAAATATATGCTTTCTTGCATTTCTACTCTCAGCTTCTTCAAATGAAAATAAAATACATACAGTGATAGTCACAACACTGTATAATTGGGTTTGTAACATATGTAGACAAAACATATGTAACAATAAGAGCATAAAAAAGGAGAGAATGGAGCTATATAAGAGTAAAGTTTCTATATCACACAAGAATTTAGTTAAATGGGAAGTAGATATTGTTAACTTAAGATGTATGTTATAAGCTGTGGAGCAACCATTTAAAATATTTAAATTTTTTTACATTATTAAAAGGATTCAAATGTTCACCTAAGAATATATTACTTGATTAATGTCCAAAGTTTCACTAACTGAAGAGAGAGAGAGAGAGAGAGAGAGAAATACATGAGACATAAACCAAAGTGGTAGATATAAGTCTAACTATGCCAATATTAAAATTTGAACAATCCAATCGATAGGCAGATTATCATATTTGATATAGAAAACAAGACTGAACATTAGGCTATTACAGGAGATACACTCCAGACTTGAAGATACAAATTGCTTGAAAGCAAAAGCATAGGAAAAGAGAGGACGCATATATAGCACCCTTAAGAGACCTGAGGTGGCAGGACTAATATTTCACAAAATACGCTTTATGTTTTTTGCAAAGTAGAATTTTAAACAAGATACTACTAGAGATATCGATTATAAACATTTTATGATGAGAAAAGACTTAATCTACCGGGAAGTTATAAAGATTATAAACATATGTGCACCTGACAATAGAAATCCAAAATACAGGAAGCAAATACTGACAGAATTGAAAGGAGAAAAAGACAACTCAACAATAAAGTGGGGACATCAATACTTACTCTCAGTAGTGGAAAGAATAGTAAGCAGAAGATAAACAAGGAAATGGAAGACTTGAACAACGCTACAAACCAACTAGACTTAACAGACATCTATAGATCATTCTGACCAATCACTGTAGAATATATATTTTTCTGAAGTACACCTTGAGGATTCTCCATACCACAGCTTCTGCCATAAAACAACCTCCATGAATTTATTTATTTATTTTTTTTTTTATTTTTATTTTTTTATTTTTTTATTTTTGGGACAGAGAGAGACAGAGCATGAACGGGGGAGGGGCAGAGAGAGAGGGAGACACAGAATCGGAAACAGGCTCCAGGCTCCGAGCCATCAGCCCAGAGCCTGACGCGGGGCTCGAACTCACGGACCGCGAGATCGTGACCTGGCTGAAGTCGGACGCTTAACCGACTGCGCCACCCAGGCGCCCCTAACCTCCATGAATTTAAAACGATTTAAACCATACAAAGTTCTCTGATCACAATATAAAAATGTTAGAAAACAATGCAGATGGACATTTGAGAAATTCAAAAATATGTGGAAAATAAACAGCATAGTCCTAAATAACCAAAGGATCAAAAAAGAAATCACAAAGGAAATTAGAAAATACCTTGAGATAAATGAACATGAAAATACAACATATTGAAATTTATGAGTGGCAGCTAAAGCAGTGCTTGGAGGGAAATTTATAGCTATAATATCTAATAAGCAATAATTAATATTTCTAATTAATAACCTAGCTTTCTATCTTAAGAAAGCAGAAAAAAGAAACCAGTTAAACCCAACACTTTCATAAGGAAGGAAATAAAGGACAGAGTAGAAATAAATGAAGCAGAAAACATAAAAACTAGATAAAATCACTTATAGCAATAGTCGGTCTTTGAAAAGACTAAAATATTAAAAAGCCTTTAGTTACCCTTCCCAAGAAAAAGAATATATTCAAATTACTAAAATCAGTAATGAGAGAAGGGACATTACTACCACAATTAACAATCTGTCAACAAATAAGTTAACTTTACATGAAATGGACAAATTCTTAGAAAGACACAAACAACCAAAGCTGACTCAAGAATGGAAAGTCTGAATGTATCTATAACAAATAGAGTTTCAAGAAGTAATTTTTAAAAAGCCTCATGAAGAAAATCTTAGGGCCAAACTCAATCTAGCAACCCATTAAAAAAAAAAAAAAGATTATATAAAATGACCAAACAGGATCTATCCCAGGGATATAAGATTGGTTTAATATCTGAAAATCAACTAACTTAATGCACCTTATCAATAGGATAAAAAACAAAAACCACATGATCACCTCAAAAGATGCAGACAAAGAGCATTTGACAAAATGTATCACCCTTTCATGATTAAAAAACAAAGCAAACAAACAAAAAAACCCTTAACAAACTCGTAGTAGAAGAGAACTTCCTGAACCAGATAAAGAACATTGACAAAACCCACAGCTAGCATCTTACTACACTGTAAAAGACTGAATGCTTTCCCCCAAGAACAGGAACATGACAAAGATGTGCACTCTTGTCACCTATTCAACACTGTCCTAGGTTCTAGGTTCTAACCAGGGCAATTAGGCAAGAAAAAGAAATAAAAAACATCCAGGTTGAAAAGTAAAACTTAAAACTATCTCTGCTTTCATACAACACGACTTGGTGTACAGAAAATTCTAAGGAATGTGTTAAAATTTGTAGACATAAAAAATGAGTTAGCATGGTTTCAAGATACAAGATCAATGCACAGAAATCTAATTTTGTGTCTATTCTCTAACAGTGAATGGATAGCTAAATGCCCTTTTCCATCAGCTATGCCACATAGGTAAAGAAGAATAAGGTCAATAAAACCGCTTTGAATAAAGGAAGAATGCATACTCACCTCACATAGGCATCAAACAGTTTCAAAAATTAGAGCTTCCATTCTGCTGATCCCCACCCCCATTCCCCAAAACGGATGGCTATTTTCACTACGGTCATTTTTTTTATAATGTTTTTATTTATTTTTGAGACAGAGAGAGACAGAGCATGAGCAGGGGAGGGGCAGGGAGAGGGAGACACAGAATCTGAAGCAGGCTCCGGGCCCTGAGCTGTCAGCACAGAGCCTTCACTATGGTCATTTTTACTGAGAGAGACAAAACAAAGAAGAAAGCCCTTTTGGTTAACAAAGGAGTCTTCCAGGCATTTTTTTCTTTCTTTTGGCACAGAACTATTTCTTTTCTCCACATGAAGACAGGGCATTCCAAAAAGTCCTTGCCATTGTAGCAATGTTCTCGTGGCCCAAAGAGAGCTGTACAACAGCAATTGGAAACACAAATGGAGAATGCATGATCTATGGAAACGCCCTTGATACCTTCCTTGTAGCAGGACAGAAGGTCTATAAGGACAGAACTTGCAGCAATGCTGACACAGGCTAAATATTTATCACACGTAGCATCTCTGAAGCAGGAAGTGGAGTGTCTAATAATGATGACTATCGGTGACACTAACGACGAGGGTGACAAGAGAAGACAATCAAGACTAGAACTGTGCAGAGGTATGGCACCATACACCATACTCTGTGGCTGAGTGCGTCACCAAAACCTAGTGCAAAGATCTTGGGTATCTATCACTAGGTCCTCGTGACATTTGTATATGTAAATTATTTTTGAAAAACAATTTTTTTTATTAACGTTTATTTATTTTTGAGACAGAGACAGAGCATGAATGGGGGAGGGTCAGAGAGAGAGGGAGACACAGAATCCAAAACAGGCTCCAGGCTCTGAGCTGTCAGCACAGAGCCCCATGTGGGGCTCGAACTCACAGACTGTGAGATCATGACCTGAGCCGAAGTCGGACGCTCAACCAACTGAGCCACCCAGGCGCCCCTATGTAAATTATTTTTGAATGGCTATATATTTTACTTCATATCATTTTTTTTTCACTTTTTGTAGGGTGTGGGTGGGCTGTCACTAAAAAGCCTTAATTTAGACATTATTAAAGAGAAGAACTCAAATTGATTGGAGCTGACCATGATCACTGTTGAAGGACCAATCGAGAAGACCAGAGGAGGCTGTCCCTTATAAAATGGCATCTGAATTGGGACCAGTCTTTACAAAAGCATTAAGCAATGAAAACAATTGTTCTTTATATTAGTAAAAAAGGGTTAATAAATTAGCAAAGACAGAATTTTTTGAAACATGAAGAACTTTCTGTTTAATTTATATCACAGTGGGAAAACCTGTCTTAAGACATAACATATTCTCCATCATGTGGAGGTGTTTAAGTAGAAGCAGGATGGTAATTTATCAGAGATGATGCTGAATGGGTCATGCAGAGGGGAGAATATTCTTTCAATCATTCAGAAATATTTATTGAGTGCTAACTATGAGAATCGGTAAATAGGCTTCTGGCTGCATGCCAGCTCCAATCAATTTGCAAGAAGCTTCCTGGGACAATGTTGAGAGGCACCAACTCTACAGCAAAGACCGCTATAATAGATTGGTCATGTCTATCACAGAAGTAGGAGTGAGAATAAATACATCACATTCCAGGTTGTTCTATTCCTGACCTATCTGTTTGCAAACCCTGTTAGACACTGAGAATACAATAGTAAACAGCAGAAGGGTAGTCCCTGCTTTCACGATGCGTAAGAAAATAGACAGACTTCTATGAATTTCTACCATTTGGGTTTCTAAGATAATATTGAAAAAGTCCCAAGGGATACAGGAGTACTGAGGCATAGGGGCAATTGTACCCCAATGTTTATAGCAGCACTCTCAACAATAGCCAAATTATGGAAAGAGCCTAAATGTCCATCAAGGGATGAATGGATAAAGAAATTGTGGTTTATATACACAATGGAGTACTATGTGACAATGAGAAAGAATGAAATATGGCCCTTTGTAGCAACGTGGATGGAACTGGAGAGTGTTATGCTAAGTGAAATAAGCCATACAGAGAAAGACAGATACCATATGTTTTCACTCTTATGTGGATCCTGAGAAACTTAACAAGAACCCATGGGGAAGGGGAAGGAAAAAAAAAAAAGAGGTTAGAGTGGGAGAGAGCCAAAGCATAAGAGACTCTTAAAAACTGAGAACAAACTGAGGGTTGATGGGGGGTGGGAGGGAGCGGAGGGTGGGTGATGGGTATTGAGGAGGGCACCTTTTGGGATGAGCACTGGGTGTTGTATGGAAACCAATTTGACAATAAATTTCATATATTAAAAGAAAAAAAAGAAAAAGTTCTATCCTAATCCCTTTCCACTAAGTTTACTGTTAGTGATATTTGAGAGAGAAAAAGTTTTCAGGTATGAAAGAAATGAGCAAGAATGTTTACTATAAAATATAGAAATTTTCTGTGGGATCAGCAGAAGCTTGTCTTCTTATAGATTGTCAGCAAGGGGTTGGAAAGTCTTCCCAGCCCTCTTTGCACCTGACCTTAGAGGGAAATGAGAAAGTCAGCACATGCATCATTTTATAGGAAGCGAGACTCCCCTATCAGTAGCTTTCCAGGTGAAAGCTAAGAAACACTCTCAAACTACCTGTGAAAAAGATGACTAAACATCGGAGAGCTCCTATAGGGGTTGCTCTATCGAGAGTCGTTATTCACAGGGATTGGTTGGACATGAAAACAAAACTCCATCAGGCATCATAGGTGATTCCCAAAATATTTGAAAATATGTCTTCTGTGAGATTCCAATCTAGCTGAAAAGATAGAACAGTTCCTCAATAGTATAAGAAGAGTGGAATCTTTTGACAAAGGCCAAATGAGCAAGGAAAGATTAAAAGGGACTGTGTTGGGTGGGGGGATTGATTACTTAAGATGAGGGAAGAGGGGCGCCTGGGTGGCTTGGTCAGTTAAGCGTCCGACTTCGGCTCAGGTCATGATCTCACGGTCCGTGAGTTCAAGCCCCGCATCGGGCTCTGTGCTGACAGCTCAGAGCCTGGAGCCTGTTTCAGATTCTGTGTCTCCCTCTCTCTCTGCCCCTCCCCCGTTCATGCTCTCTCTCTGTCTCAAAAATAAATAAATGTTTAAAAAAAAAAAAAAAAAAAGATGAGGGAAGAGAACACTTTCTACCAAAAGATAGGAACAGAGAGTCAAAATAAATCATCCTTCAACCTAATAGCTACCTGGCCTATTAATCTTATGGTTCTCCAGGTAGAGAGAATTTCACATGTGACATGGAATCTCCTGTAGTTTTAGTCTCTTCACATTTTCATTTTCCAGGATACCTCTATGTCCCCTATATTTTTGCCACATCAGGCCACTCACAGAGCAGCCCGTCAACATTACATGCACTCGGTTCCTTGATTCTTTACCTTTTTTTCAGCCTGGACTGTCCTCCTCTTCCTCCAAATACAGATCTAGCAAAACCTTTCTTCTCCATGAATCCTCTCTGATCCATCAGTAGGAATTAGCTGCCTTTTATCTTCAATGCAACCACATGTTCCTTGTGCTTTGTTTAGTATTTCCTATGTTCTACTTTATTTTATATCATACTAAATGGTCATACTAAATCACGATTTAAATGATATATCATATTAAACGATGCTTTATACCGCACTAAAATTGATAAATTGCACACCTGTTTCCTCCATTAGATTGTTAAGTCCTTGAGCAGAGCTGTATCACTCATTCACTTTTGTAATTTCATGGTTCCTGGTATAGTTCTTTGCAGACAAAAGGTGCTCAGTTGGTGCTTGTTGAATAGAGAATAGCCAACCCTGCAACCCGACACCAAGCTCCCTTCACCAATCTCCACATAAGTACTAGAAGTATTTGTGGGGTGCAGCTTTACTATCTGTTCATGTGGAATCAACTATTACTTAGAGTGTAGTCCCGGAGCCCAGAATGCTAGTGTTCAAATCATCAGTAGCTGTGTAATCTTAGATAAGCTAATTAACATCTCTATGCTTCAGTTTCTTCATCTGTAAAGAGGGAAAAATAACACTTCTGTCACTATATTGCCAGGCTTAAAATCTTAAGCTACATAAAGCCTTAGAATGCAGTGTCTGTCACATAAACACGTGGTACCAGTTATTTCTTTGTAAGCCTAATTATCTAATTCCAATTTTACCTTGTTGGTAAAATTATTGTATCGACTTGTAGATACTTGTAGCAGACAGCATTGTTTGCCTACTTAGTCCCCTCTCATTCTTTCCTGTTATTGGGATGTCCATCCACCTCTACGAACACACATGCTCAGACAAAGTGAACTCATCAGTTCAGGGGTAAATCCTGAATAATCTAACCTAAACGTGGTAATTCCCTTCTCCATAATTTAAAAGTGGGCCTGCAATGAGACAGCAGGAGAGACACTCTGAGAAACTTCTCAATTAGTTTTCTTTCTTCTTTCCTCCCTTCCTCTCTCCCTCCCTCTCTTCCTTCCTTCCTTCCTTCCTTCCTTCCTCCCTCCCTCCCTCCCTCCCTCCCCCCCTTCCTTCCTTCCTTCCTTCCTTCCTTCCTCCCCTCCTTCTTCCTACTTCCTTCCTTCCTTCCTTCCTTCCTTCCTTCCTTCCTTCCTTCTAACTGAAGCAACATCCTTCCTTCCTTCCTATCATCTTCTTTCTTTCCTCCTTTCCTTCTAACATCCAGAAAACAATGTTCTTCTGCTGTTAAATGTGACCCCCAGGTCTACAGCAGCCATTTTATGACTGTGAGTGTCATGGCTACACTGATGATAGACACATTAATGATGGCGAAGCAGATAGAAGAGCTTGGATTCAAACTGATATCGTTGGTTCCATTTACTTTCCAAACTTTTATAAGTATAAGAAACATCGATGGTGCAATTTCTTAAAAGTATAAATTCTCAGGTCCTAACCCAAGCCCTGGGATCAGAACATCCAAGAGAAAGGGGTGGAAAACTGATTTTTAAGCGGTGAATCTTATTATCAGAAAAACTCAGAAACGCTAGTTTAATCTATTTTTATCTTGGCTCTCTATTATTTCACCTGAACTATCCTCCCTGATATAATAATTTCCTTTAGCATGCCGAGTATTGTAGAATTTCGGTGAGAATCTCTCCTTGAAGTTGGAAATGACTTAAATAATCTGTCACATTCAGTTACAGGAACTGGGGTAAGGTGTCTTCTTCTGGCCCCTTCCCAAGCTCCCCAACTCCTCCAGTACACGGTTGCCTTCAGGGCGCAGAGGCATCAAGGAATTTTTAAAGCAACCTTGAAAGTCAAATCAAGAAGACACTATGTTGTGCTAACAGATACTCACGCAAAGCAAATTATAAAGAGGAATAAAGTTTAACCAAACCACACCTCAATTAGGCTCCTAATGGCGCCCAGCTAGCTACCCTGTCTGGATTCAATTTGCTTTCATTTTAGGATTTAAGATTTCTGACCCTGCTAGACCCACCCTTGGTACCTCTTATGGGCTGCGTTGTGTGACCTCCCAAAGTTCATATGTTGAAGCCCTAACCCCTACTACCTCGGGATGTGGCTGAATTTGAAGATACGGTATTTAAATAGGTGATTAAATTAAAGCGAGGTCATACGCGTGGTCCCTAATCCAATATGACTGGCGCCCTTATGAGAAGAGATTACAACAGACACACCCAGAGCAAAGACGATGTGAAGTCACAGGAGAGGATAACCATGTACAAGCCAAGGAAAGAGGCTTTCGGAAGAAAACGGCCCTGCCACTGCTATGGTTCTGGACCTGTAGTCTCCTGGTCTGTTAAAACATAATAAATTTCTATTGTTTAAGCCGGCCAGTCTGATGGCCACCCTAGCAAATGAAAGCAGTGCCTTTTACACATGACTGTTCTCAACGGACCTCACTGCTGCTCTGTTGTCACTTGAATCACGGACAAAGCCCACACCTTAACCCTCCAGTCTTGCTAACAACAGAGCCCACTTTAGGATTTTGTTTCTGCCCACACGAGCCATTTATGGGCGTAACATTGCGGTCAGAAGGAAGACATTTCCTTTACTACAAAATAATACTTTGGTGTATTCGCTTTGCTACTCAACTTTAAACTCTTTGCTGGAAGAGATTAGCCCTCGGTTTGTGTATATCCCATCAACATCCATTTTATAATGGTCCGTTTTCCCCACCCCTGATGATGTCTCGAGGATAAAACTGCCTTGCTCATCTTTATTTTTCCAACACCTATCACAGGGACTTGCACATCACACGCATGCCAAAAATGCCTGCTAAAGAATGAATAGTTAAAAAATGAACAAATTCGTGAATATATGAAGCACAAGTAACATCAGCTCAGAGAAACAGTACACTATTATGCCCCAACTTGGCACTTGATAAATATGCCAACTAGCTGACTAGCGAGCAGAGCAACTCTGTAAAGATAACAAATCACATCACTTTCCCTCAGCTAGATTGATTACACGTATTACCGTGGCTATTTCTTTTCGGCAACATTTTTCATTATAGGGAATATTAATGAGTTAACAAGGACCCTATCTCTTGTTTATCTCCTTTCCCATTTTAACAAGTAATTCTGATGCTAATTGACAAATCTCTGGATTTATAATAATCTGGCCACTACGGAAACAGCAGTGTGGTGCAACTTTAACAAAAAAAATTCCTTGCTCAGAAATAATTACTGGAATTCCTTGGTAAAATGTGAAAACATATCAATAACAATACTCTCTGTAGGTAGGAAGTTTTTCCAGGTTTTTCAGGTCACAATTTTTTCATCTATCAATTGATATCTATGTATGTAGCCTCTAAAATATACAACGTGCTAGGCCAGTCATCAGTGAGGACAGAAAACATCAAATTTTGCTCCCTGACTTCCAACCTGACTGTGTTGCACAGATATGTACAGATTAAAAGTTTAAATGCCAGAGTAACAGGTATTGTGAGCATCCAATAACTTATATGTAAGTTAGTATGCAAAAAACTTGATATAGATAATTTGTATCATGTAGAGTTTCCTGCAATATGTTTCATTTTAGAGAATATAGATGAAATGTGTGTGTGTGTGTGTGTGTGTGTGTATTTGAAAAATATTGCAGGAAACAAAGAATATCGGTCTAGAAAGATAAATACCAAACTGTAGTGGTGGTTATCGTTGGGTGGTAAGGTCCTGAATCATTTTGAAATGTCTGTTTTATACTTTACTGTATTATGTGAATTTTTACCAGTGTACATGTGATAGCTTTGTTTAATTAAAAAAAATGAGGCTGTGAATTGTAACCACCAAATGAGGGAGGATATAAAGGGTAAATGCTAAGACTTCAAAGGAAGAGCACGTAAGTAGGGCTGGAATATCCAAGAACAGCATTGTGGAAGAGGCTGGATGTGAGCTAGGCTTTGGATGATGGCTAAGGCTGAATTAGTTGAAGATATGGAGTCTACTCATAGCTACGTTGAAACATGACCTCCAAGCTAATACAAAGTAACTCCACATACTGACTCACCACAAAAGTGAATCATAGGCCCCTCAAGAATTGTTGACATTAATTTCCCCAAACACATCTCATTTATCCACTGCTCTTTTTCTCTTGTTATCTGGCCTCAGAATCTTGGTCTTGACCCATGCTTGTAATTCTATGACTGGTTTTTGGATTCAACCTTCAAAGTGGTTTTTCTACCTTGATCTCTGTCTTTTCTCAAGGACATTGACCTAGATACTCCCCTCTTACTTTTTCTTTCAACCCACATTAAGGAGCATGACCCACCATAACTCACCCCAGAGCTCCTCCCCCTGTCCTGGTACTAGCAAGCCCCACAGTGGGGTCTGCCTAGTCCTCATCAACCTTACAGGAGACTGTGTTTCATTCCAGACGTGGGAAATGGCATGGCAAAGTATGTATTATATACAAAGAGTGCTCAGAACTCAATGTTCAGATTTCAGAGGCAGGGTTTATCCAGGGAAATCAAGGAAGAAAAAAAAAACAGAATAATTCTGCCAAAGACCTTAAAGGTACTAGTTTCCTATGGCTATGACAAATTGCCATAAACATGATGGCTTAAAACAGCACAAACTGATTATCTTACTGTTCTGTAGGTCAAAAGTTTGATACGGGTGGGCTAAAAAAAATCGAGATATTGGAAAGGTTGTGAAGCTGCAAAGGAGAATCTGTTTCTTCATATTTCCTGTTTCTAGAAGCTGCCCACATTCTTTAACTCCTAGCCCCCTTCCATCTTCAAAGCCAGCAATAACTAGTTGAGTCTTTCTGGAATGTCACTCTGACTTTGACTTCTGCCACTTTCAAGGACACTTGTGATGACATTAACCACCCCCTCAGATTATCCAGGAAAGTCTCTCTACCATAAAGTCAGCTGATTCTAACAGTCTGAGTTCCATCTGCTACCCTAAATTCCCTTCGCCATGTGATGTAACACATTCACAGGTTCTGGGCATTAGGATGTGGCCATCTTTGAGAGGGCATTATTCTGTCTGCCATAGGGGGATTAAAGATTTGAATGTTGTCCTCTAGATAATGGGGAAATGTTGAGAGTTCTTAATAAATGATAATGTAAAAGGAAAATTAAGATACATAATTTGGCTCATTTATCACCAAAACATGAAGCATTCCCCCCTTAAATGATGCAATTCTAGATCGTATCATCAGGAGATTCATGTCTAATTTTGCAACTCCACTTTGCCAAGAGAAATGGGATCACAGAGATCACAAGATGCCTCAAAGTGGCAAATTGCATACGAAGTTGATCAAAAATTAACACGACAGAATTATCTGATGAGGCCAAAGCTCCTTCTACCTCCCAAGCTCCAATATTCTGTGTCCGTACAGATCGGTGCTTTCATTGCAGCAGATGGTAGTAGATTCGACTCAACCAATCTCAATTCTCCATCATATTATTTCTCTCCATCTTCCTGTGACTTCCTGCCACCCCCCAAAATTAATGTCAGACAGGCCTTTGTGCTTTGGCTGACATTCAAAACTGTCACCTCCATGCACACATTAACTCCAAGGCCTCTGTCATCCCTCACATTAAAATTCTGTCACCAGGAGTCAGCACAGCTTGACTCAGCAAGCTAAGGGGCTGGTTCTGAGCAAGATGCAGTGACAGCAGGCTTCACGTGTGACAACTCCGGTCAATTTGACAGCAATAAGACACCCTCCTTAGAACCAGTTGCAGCTCTTGTTGACCCGAGTGGGAAGGTCATCCTTCTGAGCAGTTCCCTCCCCTTCCCATGAGAAAGAAAGGCCGGAGGTTATGAGACTTTGGTTGTGAATATTTTATGGCTAAATGACCATAACCGTGAAGAACAATTAGTAAATTCCACAACCTAGGTTAACATACTAATTGCGAAGGGTGACCATTTGTTGGCTTAAGACCGATTCTGTAAAATGATAGCCCAAGAAAATAAACCCACAGTGTGGACAGTGAGCTGTTGGCCATTCTGGGTGGAATCCTAGTATGAAAGAGGACTGTGAAGTCACCCACTAAGCCTTCCTCAGTTTATAAATGGTGCCCAGAGAGGTCAAATTTCCAGGAACTCCTCTATTAATCACCACCAAAGCAACTCACGTGCTCCTCAATTTCTTCATGCCTGCCCTTTTTCATGCATCCCTCACCCCCACTGGATAGGTTGTGCAGCCAGTGCCACTGTCTGTGACTGGGGACCAAAAACTTGTGATGATCGTAGTTTATTCATTCATTCATTCACTCGCCTTTTCAGACAAAGCAAACTTATAAGCTAAATTACATAATTAGACTGATATATGTGTGTGTGTATATATATATATATAGACTATATATGGACTATACATGGACTAAGCTAAAAAATGGTGAACATCAAAGCATTCACTTCAACGTTTAACTTCTTCTGTGAGGTTTTAAAAAAATTTTTTTTTTCTTAATGTCTATTTATTTTTGAGAGACAGAGAGGGACAGAGTGCAAGTTGGGGAGGGGCAGAGACAGAAGGAGACACAGAATCGGGAGCAGGCTCCATGGCGCTTGAACTCACGAACCGCGAGATCATGACCTGAGCCGAAGTCGGATGCCTAACCAACTGAGCCACCCAGACGCCATACTTCTGTGAGGTTTTTTTATGACTTCTTCCCAACACCCAGGAGAAACGAGTGTCTCACTTCTATGTGCCCCCACTATCATCGTTTGTCTTAATTCCATTTAATTTTGTAATATGTAAAACATTCATGTTGTTTACGGGGCAACACCACATCTACTCACACAACTCTCTTAACTACCCCTGTCCCCCCAACTTCAATCCCCCTGTCTCCTATAGATAATTATTTCCATTCATTTCTGGTTTATCATTGCCCACTATGGTCTTTGGATACCTCCACCAAGGTATGCTCGTTCGTGACCCATGAGAGATAGGTTTCTCTCTCCCATGAAACTGGAAATCTCTCGATAGCAGGGAACATGTTTTATTGGTCATTAAGGTGGCAAAGCCTACCATGAATTTGGTAAACACTAGATCTCCTTAAATGTTTGTAGCCTGTTGGATGAAAACCCCCGAGAACTCCAGACCTCATAGGCACAAGCACATCTCATTCAGCTGGCTGGACTTTTATTCTTAAGTGACTGTCACAACCATAACGTCATCGTGTCTATTGGGAGGGAAATAGTAGAGAATGACTACAGCGGACATTGGACTTAGAGCCAGCAGAAGTGGGATGGAGCTTTGGCTCCTCCAGGAATGATTCTGAGCTTGGGGCAAGTCACTTAAAATCCCTGACCCTGTGTCATTATCTGTAAAATGTGGTTGGTAATAAAACACACTTCACAGGAGGTTTGTGGAGATTAAATGAGATAATCTATAAAGGGGAGCTCTACAACTTTATGTCCCCTTTGGAACATGTGATGCTCCTGAATCACAGGACGAGATGACCCATAAAGACTGTCCCCAGAAGAGTCTCTAACTGCCTTTTAACTTGATTCTCTCTTTACCAGGGATTTGGAGCAGAAGATGTCACAAAATCACTACCGGAGGGGAGATTGGGGTAGAGAGTATAGGATCGTGGAAAAGGAAGTGGAAAGTAAGCCGACGATAATCACCGAGTTCGAAGACTGTCATCCCAGACCTGATCTCCTCCAGACACTGTTCACAGCCATCCCAGACTTCCGGGACTTGATACTGCTGCTCTTGGAACATGCGACTCCATCCAGCATGAGTGTGTGACACACATTGGTGTGTCAGCATGAGGCTGGCCAGATACACAAATAAGCGGTAAAGACAGTCCTTGGGAGACGCTTAAGTGTAAGACAGATGATGCAGGTATAGGCTGAGGTGACTCTATTCCGACAAGACAAATCTTTCGGTGGCAGCTAGTTGCTGAGAGCAGGTCACCATAAAAGCAGTAAAAGCAGTGGGACATTTTCTCTTCGGTGATGGTAGCAACTAATGTTTCTATAGCACTGCAGAATTCACAAAGAAATTTCATGTACATGATCTCATTTGAGCCTTTCTGCAGTCTTGTATGCATTATTTTCCCCATGTTGCAGCTGATGAAACAGAAGTTCAGAAAGCTTAGGGGATTTTTTTAATGAAGCTCATATAGCCCTTAATCAACAGAACTGGGATTCCAGTGCAGCATTTTTGATGCCAAAATTGAGGCTTTAGACCCAGAGCTGCAGGGCCGGGGAACAGCAGACCTGACAGTCTGCTGAACCTTACTGGTCTCTTATAGCCACACGTCGCGGACTTCTACTTCTCTCACTATGGTTTTGTGTTCTGCTGTATCTGTTGCCTAAACCTAACTGGGCTCGCAGGCCTGTATTCATCCTAAGTAGGCCAAGGCCCCTTTAAATAATATATCTGATTCTCGGGGCCCCTGGGTGGCTTAGTCCCTTAAGCGTCTGGCTCTTGATTTCGGCTCAGATCATGATCTCACTGTTTGAGAGACTGAGCCCCGCATCAGGCTCTGCACTGACAGCATGGAGACCGCTTGGGACTCTCTGTGTCCTTCTCTCTGTGGCCCTCCCCCATTCATGCTCTCTCTCTCAAAAGAAATAAAAACACATTTGTAAAAAGATGAATATATATATATATTCATATATATGAATATATATATATATATATATATATATATATATATATATATATGATTCTTAAAATACTCATAGACTTCTCAGGATCCACATAAGAATGAAACCATATGGAAACCAATTTGACAATAAACTTCATATATTGAAGAAAAAGAAAAAATACTCATAGACTTAATGTCTTTAGAGAAGTTTAGCTTTACAGAAAATTTTTTTTAGAAAGTACAGAGTTCCCACCCTCCCTATATCCAGCTTTTCCTATTATTCACGCCTCTTTTTAGTGTGGTGGTACATTTGTTATAAACGATGAGCCAATACCGATGCGTTATTATTAACTAAAATCCAGTTTGCAAGAGCATTCACTGTGCTGCATATTCTATAGGTCTTGGCAAATGTAAAGTGATACGTATCCATCATTACTGTGTCACAAAGAGTAGTTTCACTACCTGAAAGTCCCCTCACTCTACCTGTTTGTCCCTCCCTCCCCCCTCCCTCCCCCAGAACCCCTTGTAGCCACTGATCTTTCGTGCTATCTCTATAGTTGTTCCTTTTCCAGAATGCCATAGAGTTGGAATCATACAGTATGTAGCCTTTTCAGAATGCCTTCTTCCATTTAGAAACATATGCTTAAGGTTCCTTCATGTCTTTTCATGGTCTGATAGCCCACCTCCTTTTGGCATCGAATAGTATTCCAGTATATCACAGTTTGCTTATCTATTTACCTATTGAGGGGCCTCTTTAATGCTTCCGAGTTTGGGCAACGATGAATAAAGTTGCTACAAATAACGCATTTGTGTATGTGAGTTTTCAACTCCTTTGGGTTGAAAGGAACATGCATGAAAAGTGTGTTTAGTTCTGCAGGAAACTGCCAAGCTTTCCAAAGCGATGGTACCATTTTTCATTCCCATCAGAAATGAATGAGACTTTCTGTTGTTCTGCATCCTTGTCGCATTGGCGATTTCATTCTGACCACCTAATCGGCATAGTGGTTCCCTGATGGCATATCATCTTGAACATCTTTCCGTTTACTTATTTGCCATCTGCATATCATGGTGAGGTATCTATTCAGATTTCATGCCCATTTTTAAAATCGAGTTGTTTGTTTCCTTACTAGAGCCAACGTAATTTTTTAATTTACATTTTAGTTAGTTAACATACAGTGCAATCTTGGTTTCAGGAGTAGAGTTCAGTGATTCATCACTTACAACACCCAGCACTCGTCAGAAAAGTGCCCTCCTTAGTAGCCATCACACATCTAGCCCATCCCCCACCTTCCTCCCTCTGTCAACCCAGTTTGTTCTCTATCATTAAGAGTCTTGTGGTTTGTTTCTCTCTCTTCCTCCCCTCCTTTCCCATATGTTCATTTTTGTTGTTGTTTCTTAAATTCCACCTATGCGCGAAATCATATGATACTAATCTTTCTCTGATTGACTTATTTTCACTTAGCTCCCCCTCCACATGATTGCAAATGGCAAGATTTCATTCTTTTTGATCACTGAGCAATATTCCATTGTATGTGTGTATATGTATATTTTTTAATTGAGTGTTTATATATATATATATATTTTTTTTTAATTGAGTGGTTTGTTTTCTTATTAGAGCCAGGGCAATTTTTCTTTTAAACTCACTCTGAACATTCCAGCACTCATGAGCCTTATCCCTCTGAATACCTGTGGCTCACATTGTCTGAAAACCAATTGCTTCTCATGGATTATGCCCCCCACCCATCACTTTACTTTCCATGCCTACTGCAGCCTCCTTAACTTGATGATAAGCATCTTCAAAGAAGGAATCAATGTTGTGCATCCTTGAACCATATGCAATACCTACCTACATGTTCTGTACATAGTAGGTACTCAGAATTTTTTTTTTACCAACGAAAAAAGTTGACAACCTGGATAGTAATACAGTTAGAACCAAGACTTTCTGTAACCAGAACGTGAAGGAACAAAGTAGAGTAGATGAGGTTTCAGGATATCTGTGGTAGGTCTTGTTCTCAGAGGAACTTATTTCTTGGGCTTCTTTTTTTTTTTCAGTTTCTTTTGTTGTAAAATATCTGGTATGAAAAGCAAACATTCTGTGGCTATGAAATCACTTTGGACGTTTGTGAAAGAACTTCCCTCTACCATCTAAAATTTTTATGTCCTTGTTTTATGTTCTCTCCCCAACGTGGAAGAAGGCAAATCAAGATAAAATCTTGTGCCTACCTATAATTCAAGGGCCATTAGTTTGTGGGAGTTGGAACTCTAAACAATCCAACCATCGCTGAACTTACAAAATGTCTTAATTGGGTGTAATATCTTGTCTTTAATAGAGGCTAATAGAGAATGAAAGGTTGAAAGCAACATCGTAGACCTAAAACAGACAATTCAAGTATAGTCCGCTCTGGGATTGCACCAGGCCCAAGAAGCCAATAATTCTATTTATTCATTCAACTGGTTCATTCATTCATTCATTCATTCATTCTTCTCTGACTAAAAAGAATAAAACTCAGAGCTCTTTGTATTTAAGCAGCATATGTCCATGTGAAAAATGAAAACTGCCAGTGTCTACAAATGAGGCTTTGTGAGGTCAAGAGGTCAGCCTCAGTCAATGAATTCCAGATGTCTGAGTATGTATTTGTCATTTCTTTGGGGGGAGGACGGATTCTAATAGTCAAGACAAGACCTGAGAGAATAGTACTGCTAAAAGAAAGGCTGTGTCAAGGACCTTTTATGTTACTGGTTAATTAAGTTGTCCAGGGGGCTCATTTTATAAGATTGGTTAATATACCCAAGTCTTTAGATAATTGTAAATTATAAAATTCAGGGATAGGAAGAGAGGGAAGGAGTAGAGAAAAACCAAAAACAAATCAACAAATCACAAGTGGTACAAAATTTCTTGAAGCTTACAAGTTTGTTTCAACACGCGAAGTAAATTGGTAGGCAGATTTGGAAAGTCTCTTGTGCACGGAAAGACTTCCAGAATGAACTCATGCATTACTGTTCTGTCTACTGCACTGGCTGTGTGGCTGTGGTTATGCCATGGACACTAGAAGTCTCTGCGCTGTCCTCTGGGTAGGGAGACTAATAAACAGTCACCCATCTCTATGAAGGGTTACTGAGAGAAATCAAATATTATTTACGTTCCATTATGTTAATTCAGTAAAAGTGCTTAAAAATATGAGCCAGTGTCTCTACCAGCACTGGAAGTTGGTCTTGGAATTTGGAATCCTCTGACGCATCGACTTGAGTATAAGGTTAACCTTAGAAACTCTTACTGAATATAAAAGCAGATGCTACTCATTTAGTTTCTATTCAGGAAATTACAGATGATTTTTCAACATTTTAAGAAAACATGTTATTTGATCTTACTATTCTGATTATGTTCCTATACCAAGTGAATAAAAATGTTTAGCTATTTCCAGTGTAACCGTGACGTATTTAATTGAAAAGAAATGTGTTAAATGTAAAACCATGATAATTCTCGGGGGCGGGGGGGTAAAAAGGCACTAGAATGACTGGTATGTTTAATAGCCTAAAAAATCAACTATATTTCACATACCTCAGGTGCATTGCAGGCGTGCAGACACCTGCATCGTGAATTTTAATTGGGTTATCTTGATGTCCAGGGTCAGATGGACACATTGGGCCTTCATTAGGTTATGTGGAACCCCAAAATAAGATTATTTGCATTTTTTTCTCATAATTTATCTACGTGGTTAATGTTGCTAGCGCAGAGAATGTTTTATACTTAGCATCATTTTTCTCCATTCGATATGGTTAGGAGAATCTTTGATGCCAGGAGAAACAGACCTTGGCTTAACAGCCCCCAAATTTCAGTTGCTAACAACCACAAAGCTTTATATCTCACTCACATTACATATTGGTGGCAGTTTTGCTTTTCTTCCATGAGTCTTCTTGAAGAAATCTAGAATCTGGAGTAAGAGAGGAGCCCCTCTCTGCTCAAGACAGAGGGAAAGAGTAAGAAGATGGGCCAAAACTCTGTAATGCCTGTTGGAAGCACATTTCCTTGGCCAAAACCGGACTTCGAGCCACATCATTTGGCCAAGCCCAGTATCTACGGTGGGTAAACTTCTCCAGGAAGGCACCAAATCCTTTACAAACTTCCTAGAGGAAGTGGGGAGGGAATAATTAGGAACAATACCAATTCACCATACTACCTGTCACATTTTTTTTAAGAAAGATATGTATCTCTTGATATGGGAGAGATGACAATTATCTGTGTTTAACAAAAATCTATGAAACGGGCAGTCAATTATAACAGATATCTTTCTTTTTTCCCTTTCTCCCCTTTTCCCTCTTTTTCTCTTTCTCTCTAAATGTCTTAAGTACTCCAGAATTACTCTAAGTGATTCATCCTTTGTTCTGAAATCCGGGCGAAGCTGTGCCTGCTTGAGTGGCTAAAGTTAAACAAAGTTCCATGGCTTTGAGTGAGAGACAGGACCAGATCATCAGCTGCATATACATCGGTCACAGAATTACAATCCTTTGTGTTTGTAAACACAGAACAAATTCAAGATATCAGTGGATTGATCAGGACTTTTCACATTTACAGGAATCGCCTGGGGATCTTCTCACACAGGCTCTGGACGAGTAGATCCAGGGTAAAGTCAAGTATTCTACGCTTTCTAAACAAGCTTCCAGGTGATGCCAGCTACCAACCCAGGGACCACACAGGGAGTAGCAGTCGACAAGACAGCTCCTGAACTTCTTTCAAAGCTTGATGTTCCCCAGCGTCACTTCAATTAGTTTCCCACACCCACATGGCTTGAATAAAGGTAGATACAAACTGTATACGAAAGAGGGTGCTTAAACTTTTATTACATTGCTTCTTAATGAAAGGGGCAGGGTTTAACCCATCTTTGTGTCCTCCTAGCCAACAGTGCTGTGCCATATGGGTGACTGATTCTACACAGCAGCTAGAACCACAAATGCTAAGCTTAAGTGGAGAGGGAGGGATACATTTCAGAATGGGATTCAGGAGCGTTTATGGATATTAAAGTAAACATCCCTCCAGAAAAGAGGGCCTTGTTCCCTTTATGGGTCCCTGCCCATTGGGATGGGATGGTTTCTGCTAACCCCTTACTTATACTTCAGTGCACATCCTTGCCTCAGGGACTTCCCACGATTAAGATTGATCATCTCAATCTTAGGAATGGGCTTCATTTACGAGGAAGGCAAGGCCATTCAATTCCAATTAACTGCACAGTTCTTGTGTAAAAAATTGGAATAAAAAAAAAAAAAAAAAAAAAACAAAAAAAAAACAACCTTAAACTTGTAGACTATTTAAAGAAAAGCTAAAGTCCCCACCCTTACTTTTTCATAAAACAGAATTGTCCTGACAGGGCTTTCCTGTTCTTTTGAGTCAATAAGGCTCAAAGAGCTTAAAAATAGATGATGGTTTTACATTTATCATTTGAACAAACATGGGAAATTCGGAAATAGTTGCCATGGAATTCCGGGAATAATTTTTTCCATCTCCACAGTTGGCTAAGTGGTTCTTAGGGAACCATAGACGACATAAATGCACGCGCTGGGGATGTCTTGGCACCTAGCCTCCTAAGACATAATGTCATTTGAGGCCAATCTCACTTAGAGGGCACACTAGCGATTTCAAAAATGCTGCTAAGGAGCACAGTGATGCTTCCTAGCTCAGTGAAACTCTCTCTCCTGGGGCACTGATGATTGTAAGACACCACCAAGACTCCATTTTCTACTCGCAACATTTCCTCATATTCCCAGGTGTGTGTTGGTGAGAGCTAGGGAGCAGAAGGTTAAGGAATAAACTGATATAGAAAAAGGAAAGGTGCTAAAAAGGCCACCGAGCTAGAACATGTGTAGATCTGGGTTACAATTTCAGGTTTGGCAATAGTTAGCTGTGGACCTTGAGCAATTGACACAACACGACAGGCCTCCTTTTCCTTATCTTTTAAAAAAAAAGGATTCCTAAGATTTCCAAGGACCTTTCCAGGTTTGCTTCTAAAAGGAAAAACAGTAACAGTACATGATAATCTCATTGATAGCCACATGGTAGGCTTTAATGTATAAGCGTATGGGCTGCATAACGTATAATGTGTGCAGCCCATATTCATATAGAGATGAACTAAGAGGAAAGAAGGAAAAATAGGCACCTGTCAATGAGAGACTGGGACCGGAAGTCAGAAGAATTATTTCTTTTTTTTTTTTAAGTTTTATTTAAATTCCAGTCAGTAAACATACCATGTAATATTAGTTTCAGATGACAACATAGTGACTCAACACCTCCATACATCACCGGGTGCTCATCACAAGTGCGCTCCTTAAATCCCATCACCTATTTCCCCCATCCCCCTACCCACCTCCCCTCTGGTGACCTTCAGTTTGGCCTTTGTAGTTAAGGGTCTGTTTATTGGTTTGTCTCTCTCCCTCTCTTTTTTCCCCTTTGCTCATTTGTTTCTAAAATTCCACCTATGAGTGAAATCACATGGTATTTGTCTTTCTCTGACTTATTTCACTTAGCATAATACTCTGTAGCTCCATTCACATCATCCCAGGAATTACTTCATTCATTTATTTAGGGTTCATTCATACACCATTCATTTATTCAGAAATATTCATTGAGAGCCAACCATTTACCAGTCACTAGAGTAGGGTCTGGAATGTGACAAAGAAAAAGCAGACTTTCCTGTCCTTTTGGAATGGATATTCTCCAGGACAGATAGGTAATATATTTAAAAAAAAAAAAAAAAAAACAACAAAACCCAAAGATGATAATTGAGGATTGGTATAAATGTCTCAGAGAAAATAAATGAGGCAAACAATCCCCAAGTAACAAAGGGGCTTAGGGTGTTTGAGGAAGAACAAAGAAGCCAGTGTAGTTAGAATGTACTGAACAAGACAGAGAATGTATGAGAAAGTTGAAGTTAAGACTTAGGCCTTGCAGAGTCTTAGAGATCATGGTAAGAATTTGGGGTTTTAAGAGTAAAAGGGAATCATTGAAGAGTTTTGGGGGGGGGGGAAGTGACACTTACACCTTAAATCAATCTTTCTGGCTTTTGTGTGGGAAAAGAAAGGAGGATGTTGGATAGAGGGGAGAGAATTAGTGATGGACTTGTGGATTTTTATTTATTTTACAACTGCTTATGGCCAGTTAGAATCATTATTCTTTTATGATTAGATTTTCCCAAATTTGTCCTAGGGTGGGAAATAGGTTGGAGGAATAGTTAAAGCTGACTTCTGTGATGTGGGCACCATTTTAAAATTCTGCCAATAGTGTCAAAGGGTTCCGGCTTCTTCACATTCCACCACCACTTAGTATAGTGTGTGTGTGTGTGTGTGTGTGTGTGTGTGTGTGTGTGTGTTTGGGGGCTTTGTTTTGTTTTGTTTTGTTTTTGAGAATAGCCATACTAAAGGGGTGAAGTGAAAAATCTTATTATGGTTTTGATTCATATTTTATTGATGCTTACTAGTGTGAGCAACTTTTTGTATGCCTATTGACCATTTGTATATCATCTTTGGAGAAATATATATAGTCAGGTCCTTTGCCCATCTTTTAATAAGGCTATCTGATTTTTTTGTTAAGTTATAGGAGTCCTTTGTATATTCTGGATATTAACCCCCTATCAGATATATGATTTGCAAATATTTTACCCCATTCTGTAGATTGCCTTTTCACTCTGTTGATTGTGTCCTTTGAGGAACAACAGTTTTTAAGTTTGATGTAGTCCCTTTTGCCTATTTTTGCTTTTGCTGCCTGTACTTTTGGTGTCATAGCCAAGAAATAATTGCCAAATCCAATGTCATGAATCTTTTCCCTTGTTTTATTCTAGAAGTTTTACAGTTTTGAGTCTTAGGTTTAGGTCTTTAATACATTTTTATACATGGCGTAGAATAAGGGTCTGACTTCATTTACATCTAGTTTTCCGAACACCATTTAATGAAGAGAGTATCCTTCCCTGTTCAAATGGTCATAGCACCCTTGTCAAAGGGAATTTGTTCCTATACTCTGCATTCTATTCCTTTGCTCTATACAGCTGTTTTTATGAAAGTACCACACTGTTTTGATTACTATAGCTTTGTAGTAGGATGTTTTGATATCAGGAAGTGTAAGTCTTCCAACTTTGTTCTTCTTTTTCAAAATTGTTCTGGCTATTTGGGGTCCTTTCAGATCCCATATGAATTTTAGGATGATGTTTTTCTATTTCTGCAGAAAAAATGCTCTCAGGTCTTGACAGAGATTGCATCGAATATATAGATTTGTTTGATTAGTATTGACCTCTTATTTTTTTTTACATTTTTTATATTTATTTTTGAGAGACTGAGAGAGACACAGCACAAGTCGGGGAGAAGCAGAGAGAGAGGGAGACACAGAATCCAAAGCAGGCTCCAGGCTCTGAGCTGTCAGCACAGAGCCCTGCATGGGGCTCCAACTCATGAATGGCAAGATCGTGACCTGAGCCCAAGTCAGGCACTCAACCGACTGAGCTTCCCAGGTGCCCCAGTTTAAAAAAAAAATTTTTTTAATGTTTATTCATTTTTGAGAGACAAAGAGACAGAGATGAGCCGGGGAGGGGCAGAGAGAGAGGGAGACACAGAATCCGAAGTAGGCTCCAGGCTCTGAGCTGTCAGCACCAAGCCTGATGCGGGGCTCAAACTCACAAACCGTGAGATCAAGACCTGAGCCGAAGTTTGACGCTTAACCGACTGAGCACCCAGGCACCCCAGTATTGACCTCTTAACAATATTGTCTTCTCATCTGTGGACATGGCATGTCTTTCCATTTATTTGTAACTTCTTTAATTTCTTTCAGCAATGTTTTATAGTTTTCAGTGTACAAGCCTTTCACCTCCTTGGTTAAGTTTATCCCTAAATATTTGGTTATTTTTTGATGCTATCATCATAAATGAAATTGCTTTCTTAATTTCCTTTCCTGATTGTTCATTCTTGGTGTATAAAAATGCAACTAATCTACGTGTGTTGATTTTGTGTCCTGTTCAACTCTGTTGAATTTATTAGTTCTAACAGGTGTGTGTGCGTGCACATGTGTGTGGGTGTGTGCGTGTGTGATATTTAAGGTTTTCTACATATAAAGTCATGTCATCTGTGAACAGAGATAATTTTATATCTTCTTTAACAACTTGGATGTCTTTTATTTCTTTTTCTTGACTAATTACTCTGGCTAGAACTTCTAACAATATGTTGAATAGAAGTGATAGGAGTGAGCATCCTTGTCTTGTTTCTGATCTGAGAGTAAAAGCTTTAGTCTTTAATCCTTAAGTATAATGTTAAGTATAATCCTTAAGTATAAGCCTTTCATATTTGGCCTTTATTATTTTGAGGTGGTTTCCTTCGTTTCCCAGTTTGTTGACTATTTTGGTCATGAAGGGATGTTGAATGTTACCAAATGCTCTTTCTTCATTAATTAAGATGATCCTGTGGTTTTTGTCTTTTATTCTGTTAGTGTGGTGTGGCAGGACTATTGCTTTTGGGGTACCTGGCTAGCTCAGTCGGTAGAGCATGCAATTCTTGGTCTTGGGGCATGAGTTCAAGCCCCATGCTGGCCATGGAACTTGCTGTAAAAAAAAAAAAAAAAAAAAAAGACTATTGCTTTTTATATATCAATGCAATCCTCTGTCATTTTACCAACTTTAAAATTATTTGTGCTGAATTTCTATGAATTGTCATGGGTTTTCAAGCTACAGAGCCATATCATATCATCTGCAAATAGGGGTATTTTAACTCATCCTTTCAAATCCTTCTCCTTCTGATTTTATATATACTTTTGTCAGAATTGGTAAGTTAAAAGCTCTAACTCTATAGTGAAGGATAATGACGTGGCCGTCCTAGCCTGGTGCCTGACTTCAGAGAGAAGAGTTCAGTGTTTTTCCATTAAATAGATGCCAGCTTTTGAGTAAGGGATATATCTTTTATTAGGTTCAAAAAAATAGTCATTGATTATTTTTATTATGTATTTTTATTGGAAATGTGAGTTAAATTTTGCAATTGTTTTTCCAGCATGTGTGGAAAAGAACATAGGACTTTTCTCCCTAGAACTAATAATAAGGTGAAATATAGTAATGAACTTCCCAATATTAATCTATCTTGTATTTGTGGTATAAACTCTATTTTGTCCTGACACACTGTTTTCTTAATGTGCTGCTGGGCACGGTGTTAATATTTAGTTTGGACCATTGTATCAGTATTTTAAGCAAGATTTGTCTGTGGGTTTGAGGAAAGTATTTTTTTAACCCAAGTTTTGTTATTAATGACATATTCTTTTTGTCAGAAGAATTTGGGCGATTTCCTTCTTTTTCTATGCTTTCATACAAATAGGATGGCCTGCACTTGGACATTTCCGTAGAATTCCCCTGTGAAATCAGCTTGACCTGCTGTTTTTCTGAGATGTGGAGAGTGGGAAGTAACTCTTTGGTAACTCTCTCCATTCCTTCTATAAAAATTGGTCTGTTTTCTTTACTGGAGTCAGTTTTGGCAAAGTATGCTTTCCCAGAAAATTACCCACTTTTGCTTTACTTACATCTCATCTGTTTCAATGGCTATTTTCCTTTGTCATTTTTTATCCTGTGTATTTGTAAGTTTTTTCGCCCACCATCTCCCCATAAACAATGTTACCTTTTTTCTTAATTAGATAGCTAGTGATTGCTTATTTTGTTTATTTTTATAATCAAATATTTACTTATTGATATGGCTATATTCCTCTTTTTTACTTCATTAATTTCTGCTTTTATAATTATTTCCTCTCTTTCGCTCTCGTTATTAACTGAATTATTGTTTCTCACTTTTTGGGATTACATGTTTAATTTGCATGTTTACATTGTGCATTTTTATTGACATACATATTTAAGGCTATAAAATTTCCTCTCATCACTGCTTTATGTGTATAGATTAAAGATACATAGATTCTGACACATCATATTTTAATCATTATTTTTTACAATGTGATATTGGTTAGCATTTCTTCATTTGAATCTGGGGGGTTGGACAATAATAAGAAATTTTTGTATTTTTACTACTTTGCGTAATTTATTGAACTTTTTATAGTGGCTCAATGTGTAGTGAATTAGTGACTTTTCATAAGTATCCACTGTGCATTCAGAAGTAAGAGTTAGTCTCTATTTATCAGGGTGCAAATAGATCCATCTTATTTATTACGTTGTTTGTGTCCTCTTTATACTTGCTTATTTTTTATTCACTTTACCTTTCGCAGTATGAGCGTCGAATGCCAAAGTCTCTTAATGTCGCTTCTGTCTCTTCGCATTTCTGGTGGTTTCTGTTTTAGGAAGGCGGTTGATGGGCAAAATGTTTCTATCTCATCTTTACTGCGAACTGTGGCCTTTGCCTTTGTCACGTTTTCTTCTTTGTCTTACTTCTTTTTGTCCTGAATTCTGCCTGCCTTGTCAGATGGCGAAATCAAAGCCCAGCTCTTTCTTTGCATTTGACCTGCACACGTCGCTCAATCCTTTATTTGCAGTCTTCTGCAGGACCTCGTTGTAGTCGTATCTTGTGTATATTGCACAGAGCTGGTTTCGTTTGGTGAGCCAACTTGAAATTATGTTTTTAATGCACGAATTAAGCTTATTTATATTTGTTAGCACGAATGGATATGTCTGATCTCCGCTCTTCAATTATTTTACCGTGTTCACTACATAGTTTCACTATAAAGGGACTTGCGCTCTGCTATCTCTCCTTTTTCTTTCTCTTTTTTAAATCGTGTTTCATTCTGTGTTTCTTTTGTTATTTAGGAAGGCTTGTATTCATGACCAAGTTGTTACCTCCTACTCATGCCTTTGTATAATGGCCAGAGTCTCTCTTTCCTTACTTAGACTACTCTGCCTGGCAGCCCTAAATGGTATTCCTTGATTATCCATGCCTCATCCTCCTTTCTGCTCTGCTTTCCCCACTGATTTTCCCAATTAGCTGTAAATTAAGTTTGTAAAGTCCGTTGTCTTTATGTTATGTTGCAAGGGAAGATATGGGCGATTTTATTTGCTCTCTTGTTTGTCTGTGTTTTTGTTTTTGAGGCTGTGTGGAAGGATTCCAATTTAGGCTGCTGCCATTATCCTATGGACCTGGAAGCTTCTCATAGACTTTTATGAGAAGTAAATGAGCTAATCTACATGAAAGTAGAGATCGCTGATTACCCTTTGGTGGAAAGACTAGTAATTTGTTTTCTTGCATTTAGAGATAACACATTTTTTTTTCTAATCACTACCCATTAACCCTTTTATGTGAAGTATTTTGCCACCTTGAGTTTCCTAACATGCCTTCTGCTTCGGTATGTAAAAACCTTCTGATTTGAGAGGAGGGTACAGGAGGTTATGGGCAGGTAACATGTCAGTGGGCTTCCCTGGAGAGGGCAGGAAGAAATGACAGATCTGGAAGAGGAAGCACCCAACAGGAGGAGAAAGTGATAAGAAAGATATAGAGAGGAAACAATTTGTCAGTCCTCTTGTATTCCACTCAAGTTTATCCCAAGCTATAGACAGGGCTAAACAGTCCAATGGTGTTCAATGCACCAACCAGCCCAGGTTAAAAGTGAGAACACCAGAGATCCTTTTGAGTAGCAGCTATAGATAGTTAACTTTTTCTTTGAAGAAGACATTGCACTTAGACTCTAAGGAACAATGAACACATGACATATAGTCAATGACCTCAGTGAAGGCTTAAAATATTTGGGACGATAAGCACTAGCTTAACACTACGTTCACAAAAGCCCAAGAACCTTGAATTTTTATCATCTTCATTTTAAGCATGAGAAAAAACTAAGATTCAGATTCAGAGAGGGTGACAGAATGGTTGAAAGTCACATAATTATAAAAGGACAGAGCAGTGACTTGATTTAAAGTTTCCTTTGCTCAAATCCCACCCACTATAATTTAATATGAAAAAGCACAAGACAAGTGGCCAAACAGATGGGTTCTAAATGCCTAGAAAACGAGGAAGTCACTCGTGGTTGGAATGGTCCGGGAAGATATTTCAGAAAATGTCGGATTTTTAGATTCCCCTCCGGGCAGAACGGCATCTGTGTCTGTAATTCCTGTGCAGCCCATAGCTGCCTGGCTGGACCAGCGGTGGAAAGGATACTTAGCCACTCTTTCACTCTGTGACCAAATTGGAAGCAGCTCTGCCTTCTTAAAAATGAAACCCTGATTTTGCACAGAGAACTTCAGGAGGGAGCCCCTTTTAAATCAGAGGTTGTAATTAATATGATCATGGGTCCTGAGAGGGAGCTAGACTGAGAGTATAGGAATGGGGTTGACACGATACAGATTTCCTGTTATCTGATGAGGAGGGTTAGTGTGTCAATTCATTTGGAGGAACAAAGAAGGTCTATGCATTGGTCCTTCGAGCAGAATAAACACCAGCAAAGTGTGAAGTGGTCTTGGAATGATTTAAGCCTGTATCTGTGATGAGAACAGGGGATTTATAAATATCAGAGGAGCAGCAGGTGAAAGTCGTTCTAATGGAATTAGACATGTTATCGACAGGACCTGGCTCTGGAGGTGTCTCGTCAACTCCCTGGAGGTGATGTGCCCACTCAGCCCCTTACTTAAGACGGAGAATAAAAGAACAGAACTAAGAAATGACAAAGAAAAGGGGGTCAGCCCGAAGCCCCAAACAAACCTAAGTAATCTCCATCGCTGTATCCAGGTATACGGCCGTATCACAGAATATTCGAGTGGGGAGACCTCAGGAAAATGGCTCTACCATTCTCATTTTATAGATGAGAAACAGAATTGTGCCTGCTCAACCCTGGCCCCATTCTCCCCAAAGAAATTAGAACCCTTGGCCCGGTGACAGAATTGAAACCAGTTTCCAAATCTATTAAAGGTTGTTCTTCTTTTCTGGACACAGTTCTTTGTGGATTATTCCAAAGTGGAAGGTGGGTGATGGAGAGGAAGAGCACAGAGTACCAGAAACGCCCGCATTTGAATCCCCACCTTTGTGAGCTATTTTAAGCCAGATGGTTGTGGGGAAAACCTGTTGTCTCCCTTGAGTCTCAGTTTTTTTCATCCATAAGGTCTCGATGGTAATCCTTACCTTGTAGAAAAAGCTGAGCAGAAGAAGTTATCAGTTCTTTCTGAAGAGAGTTACAAAAAAAGGGTTTTTCAATCTGTTCATCAAAGACTGGTTGAGGCACTGAGAAAGGGGAGAGGCAGAAAGTAGACATTTCAGGCAGAGGAAATTCAGGTGCAAAGTCATGACAGAGAAAATACAAGGCCTAGAGAGATTAAATAGGACTCCATGGTTGAGATTTTTGTGCCATAATAAGATTAGACTTCAGCTGGCAGTGGTATGGTGATAATTGGCAGTATTTATTTTATTTTATTTTATTTTATTATTTTTTTTTAACGTTTATTCATTTTTGAGACAGAGAGAGACAGAGCATGAATGGGGGAAGGTCAGAGAGAGAGGGAGACACAGAATCCGAAACAGGCTCCAGGCTCTGAGCTGTCAGCACAGAGCCCAACGCGAGGCTTGAACCCATGAACTGTGAGATCATGACCTGAGCCGAAGTCGGACGCCCAACTGACTGAGCCACCCAGGCGCCCCAGTATTTATTTTATTTTTAAAAAATATGTATTTTTGAGAGAGAGAGAGAGAGAGAGAGAGAGTGCGTGCAAGTGGGGGAGGGGCAGAGAGAGATGGAGACACAAAATCCGAAGCAGGTTCCAGGCTCTGGGTTGTCAGCAGAGAGTCCCACATGGGGCTTGAACTCACAAACTGCGAGATAATGACCTGAGCCAAAGTCAGAGGCTTAACTGACTGAGCCACCCAGGCACCCCACTTGGTAGAATTTACTGAGTGCAGATGATAGGGCACTGTTCTACGAATCTTAGATTTACTGTCACATTTCGTCTTTACCATAACATTGTCTGGTGCTACTCTGACCATGTCTGGTCCTCATGTACAGATGGGAAAACTGAGACACAGCAAGCTGAGGTTATTTACCCAAGGTCACATAGAAAGCAAGTTCAGAATCGGAGCTGCAGCAGACAACGAGAAGCAAGAAAAAGATGTTTAAGCAAAGTAGTAGGAGAGCCAACTGTGTGTGTGTGTGTGTGTGTGTGTGTGTGTGTGTGTATTCACCACATACCGTGTCTTGTTCTGGTACATGTATGCTTCACTTACACACTAATCTGGGATAGAAGTCAAACACTGTCAAAATTATCACCACCCGAATACATTGATTAAGTGCTTAGTTTTCACCAGTGACTGTGGTCCCTTCCATGTTAATCTCCAGTCAGCATCAGAGAAACACAGCAAGAAACCTATTTTATTTTCTTTATGAAAAAAATCTAAATGTCAAGATATCAGAGTTACAGCACACAATCATTGAAAATAATGCTTCTCAAAAATACAAGTGATGACTGAAAGAAATGTGTCTTATGTTATATAAATTTGAAATATACAAGATGGGGGGCACCTGGGTGGCTCAGACGGTTGACTGTCTGACTCTTCATCTCAGCTCAGGTCTTGATCTCAAGGTCGTGGGCTCAAGTCCTGCATTGGGCTCTGCATTGGGCGTGGAGCTTACTTAAAAAAAATATAAAATGGTGTGTAGAGTCTACAAGGGGCCCAACCAACACTCCTCAAGACCGTCAAGGTCCTCAAAAACAAGAAAAGTCTGAGAAAATGTCACAGTTCAGAGGAGCCTAAGGAGACGTGACAAGGACATATCTTGCAGGGGTCCTGGATGACATCCGGGGACAGAAAAAGGCATCAAGTAAAAGAACATACAACAATTACTTCCATGCAAACTCCTCAGCATCTGAAAGTCCTGAATTTTCATATAATCCTTACTTAAAATGATATATTTTTGAAATACCACTTGTCAAAGTCTTTCAGAAAAAAAAAAAAGGAAGTCTGTGAAAAATTGCTTCAATTTTCTGTTATATTTTAATGTAGAATCGGAACCCCCTCTGTGCTGGACACACATGCTGGGGACACCAGCAAAGCAGGGCACAACACTCTTTCTTTGAAAGACAATAACATGTGGCATTTCTCTAACTTACTACGGCTAGGTGCTATTTCGATCTGAAATTAGTTTGAACCATATGGAGTCGCCAATATTTGACTGGCTTTAGCCTGAAAAAGAAAAACATAACTTCATATGGTTCAGGCCTGTGCGTCTCCTCAGATGGGCAGTCTGATCTTTGCGTTGTTTGGGACGTTTGGCTCCACGGTCAACCCAGGCCCCTAATTCGAGTGGCCAACATAGTGAACCTGTCTGCCTGGTTGTTCCCATCCCTTCTTGCATCCAACCCAATCCCGCCTCCCACCCCTAAACAAGAACCTATCTCTGGCAACGTCCGGGGACCAACGGCAGCTTGGTGACACCGTCTGCCTCATCAAGATTCTCAGCCAAGGCAAAACAGGCTTCGTGGAAAAATTTTTGAAACTTAGGAACATCTCCAACCTCTGTGGACTCTCCAGGACCCAGTTTTTGTTGAGGGACCGGGTTCTAAGATTGGCGTGACAGTGCCGGAGGGAGCTGAGAGTTTCAGTAGAAAGTGAGGAAACGCTACGCATGAGGGTCTGGAAAAAGTATTTGGTTTGTTAAAAGGCTCCCGCGCCCCGCCGTTGACCTACATTGCAGAGTCCTTAGTAATAAGGCAGTATTTTATCCCAGCTTCCTCTCTCCCTCCCTCCCTCCCCCACCCCTTCCAACTCCTGATTTCTCTTTTTTTTCTTTTTTTCCTGGAGTAGCAGCCACAGAGCATGGGGTGAAAAGTCGCTGGAAGGACAAGTTGACAGATAGCATTTGGGTCGCTGGGTCACTGGAAGGCGTCGTGATCTGGGCTCAGACAGAGCGATTTCCTCGGTGATTTTAATCTTTCGTCTGTTCACACGTCATGCCACCTGGACATAATGCAGAGAAATCTGGAGGTTTAACAAACCTTTCCTCCTGCCCCAAAAGCTCTCTAGGCAAAAAAAAAAAAAAAGAGAGAGAGAGAGAAAAAAAAAAAAAAACCCAGAGCAAGGGAGAAAGTGAAAGAAGGAAAGAGAGAGTTAACCCTCTCCCTGCCTTCACCTTCTGCAGTAGAAAATCTAAGAGATGGACAGACCTTACTGGCAATTAATAAGCTCAGGGCTTTGTCTGAGCAAGGAGGGCCTTGCCTTTATGGAAACTGTAAATAATGTAAGAAGCTGCCCTTTTTACTGCCTTAGACACGTATAAGTGGCAGTTTTATCCTTTTTCGCTGACCCTCTGTTCAGGTTTTGATTTACTTTCAAATCTCTTGTCATAGATTCTTGGAAAACCTTTATTTTGGTGGTGGGGGTTTGGGGTACAGGCTGTGGGAGAAAGGATGTACAGACAGAGGGCTGTCCGTGAAGGGAGATATTAATATCTGTCCCGTGACTGTGGCCAGACAGTCTGCTTCTCTTATTTCCCCATAAGGTTCTGAGCTATTTCTGACCAAGGGTGTTAAAGCTTAGAATTAATGGGTTTCGGCAAAGTAGATGCCAGCGTTCCAGAGAAAGGCTGCTGCTTAACTTGTTCGAGATGGGTCTCAGATCACGCTTGATAAAGCAAGGAAGTAGTGGGAAGAAAGGCCGCCAAGGGATGGCCAAGAAGGTCCTTTGGGTTTCTTCATTCTGGACAAGTGGTCAGAAGAGAAAAAGGCTCCAGCGCCCGGCCCTGTGTTCCCGCGGAACGCTCGTCATTCTACTTACTGGTAAAGCTCTTAGCCAACTTTATCAGGGTTAATCAGCTTAAATGTCAGCAGTCAGCTATACACTCCACAGGGGCGGTGACTTTATCCTTTGCATCTCTCGAGGTGCCTGACATGGAGCGGGGAGTTTTAAATATTGGCTCGTTTATTTATCAGAAGTTGTCTGAGCACCTGCTCTCACCAGGTAGAGAGGCAGCCAACGAGGATACAGTGAGGAATAAGTTAGGATCCCTTTCCTCAAGTTGCTTAGAGTCTTGTGAGGAGAACAGACATGCAAAGATAACATGTGGACTAAAATATTACAGATGTTGCCCGGATGTGCAGGATTCCGTGAGGGAATTCAGGAAGAGCCCACTCTACGGGGGGAGGGGTAGAAAGGACCAAGAAAGATGTCACGAATGAAATGTTTGCAACGGTACAAGCCAAGAGTCACACAGGCCAGTTGAGTGACTATCTCCGTGGCCTTTGGGAGAAATACCAGGGTCTGGAGTGGAGAAGAAGAGGCAGCATTAAAAGATAAGAGGGAGGTGATGCCCCAGAACTCAGCAACCACCAAGATGCAGGCCCAGAAGGAAAGTGGTGATGATCTCCAGGTATCTGACATGGAGGGTTGTGTAATTAATAGCACCGTTCACTAGCACAGGGCAAAGGGAAGAAAGGAAGGAGGTCATGGACCTCGTCACCTAGAGGCCAGAACATCAGGGAGGGCAGTGTTTGTTTACTAATCCCAGTAACCACCTGAACTGTGTCTGTTTGCTCAGATTATCCCAGTTGCCTTGGCTTCGAGTACACACAGCTTGTCTTGTTGCCACGAACCTTGGAACACCACAACCTACCTGTGCCAGAGTACAATGGAAACATCATAGTCAGGGAGTTTGGAAACCTGGATTGAGTTTTGGCTCCGAAACTGTCTGAGTGCCAGTATACTCCCTTTTATACTGGAGGTGAAAGCTGCTCCCTGCCTACCTCATCAGTGTGCTGGGAGTGGTGGATGAGATCGAAAAGCTACCCAAACATCAGAAGGGGGATAGGACAGATCCACAAGCCCTCTAACCCAAGAATTTGGATGGGTACGAGATTTGGGGGCAGTGACAGAAAGGTGACGAAAATGAAAATCACCCCCTGCCTCGAAGTTAGTAGACCTGACTCATGAAGATGAAACTTCTTTCAAGAGGATATCTGCCAAGTGGAGCCGTGCAAAGGAAAGTATTCTGTCCAATCTGCCCAGCATGGGCTCCAGATTGCTGAGCTTTGGGGAGGCTCATTTATCAGAGGAAAACAACAACGAGTTTCTTGGTCTAGTGACCTTCACTTGTACAGGTGGTAGCCTTTAATCTTGGCCCAGCTCCAGCTGGGATCATTCCATTCAGCTTCTTGTCATCCTAGCGTCAACGTCATTGGGAACATCGTCCTTCCCTTCCTGTCTTGGAAATTTCCACCATTAGGAGAATATCTGACTATATTTGTGTGTGTGCAGGCTGGATTTTCTCTGTTTCATAATGAGGACACTTTTCTTGTGAGACCAACTTCCAAGAAGCTTATTCTTAGAAGCTAGCCCAAGACCTTTTCTCACTAACCAGGTAAATTAGAGAATGAGAGACCATAATCGCCATTTGGAAAGTCTTGGTCAGTGGCAAAGGATCGCTAGTGGCCAGGCAGATAACGTCGATGTGTGCAGTGGCCAGTGGCCGGTGGATTTAAGACAAGTGAGAAGGATAAGGGCTGGAGTGTACATTCCACATCTAAACTCATCCACCTTTCTGGAAAGCAAAACATTGCTCACAAGAGTTCCTTATTCTCCACACCCCTGCCAGCACCTGTTAGCTCATGTCTTCCTGATGGTAGCCATTCTAACAGGTGTGAGATGATACCTCGTTGTGGTTTTGATTTGCATTTCCCAGGTGATTAGTGATGCTGAGCATCTTTTCATGTACCTGTTGGCCATTTGCAGGTCTTCTTTGGAAAGACATATATTCAGGTCCTCTGCCTATTTTTTAATCATAGTTTTTTCTTTTACTACTGAGTTATATGAGCTTTTTCTATATTTTGGATGTTAACTCCTTATCATATAGATGGTTTGCAAATATTTCCTCCCATTCTGCAGATTGCCTTTTCATTTTGGGATTTTTTTTTTCTTTTCCTGTGCTGGAGGTTCCTCAAAAATTTATAAATAGAACTGCCAGAAGATCCAGCAACTCTACTTCTGAGTATATGTTCAAAGGAAATGAAATCGGGATCTCAAAGAAATATAGTATCTGTACTCCCGTGTTTGTTGCAACGTTATTCAATGCGCAACAGCCAAGATATGGAAAAAATGAAGTGTCTGTCATGGATGAAGATATGTTGTGCTGTTGTGTGTGTATATGCATGTATGTGTCATGGAATATTATTTAGCCACGAGAAAGAAGGAAATCCTGCCATTTGCAACAGCATGGATGGACCTTGAGTGAAATAAGGTGAATTATGCTAAGTGAAATAAGTCACGTAAAGAAAGACAAATACTGTACGATCTCACTTATATGTGGGATCTGAAAAAAACCAAACTCATAGAAACAGAGAGTAGGACAGTGGTTACCAGAGGCTGTGGGGGGTGGTGGGGGGAACGGGGAGATACAGATCAAAGTGCACAAACTTCCAGTTGTAAGATAAATGAGTTCTGGGGATATGATGTACAGCATGGTGACTATAGATAACAATACTGTGTTCTGTACTTGGAAGTTACTAAGGGAGTCGATCTTCAATGTTCTCATCACCACCACCCCCAGACAAATTAATTATGTGAGGTGATGAGGGTGTTAACTAACACTATTGCAGGAGTCATTTCACAATATTATGTGTATCAAATCATGCTATACTCCTAAAACTTAGAAAATGCTCTATGTCAATTATATCTCAAAAAAAAAAAAAAGCTGGAAAAATAAATGGCAGTCTATACTGTATAGTCTAAATAAAACTCATTCGTGGGCCTAATTTGGTTTATAGGTAACCAGCTTGCAATCACTAATCTAACTCTTAAAATTTACTAAAGATTTAACTAAACTAAAGATAAGTAAAGAACCAAGGTAGAGAAAGGTACAATTCATAAAGCCAGTTGAAAGAAAATCTGAATTATTGTCTGGCTTTCTGCCTCTCAGTGCAAGACTATTCTTCCTCGTTGCCCTCTCTTCTGACCTTTAGAAAGTTGTATTACTCCATCATGCTTTCTCTGCTTTCCAAATATTTTTCTCTCCTATCCCTTATGGTAGTGATAGGATAGCTAAGGTTCAGGAGAAAGAACACTGGGATTCTGAATCAAAAGATATGCATCTAATCCTGGTTCTACACTATAGTAGCAGATCAGTGTGGAAAAGCTTCCTAAGTTTCATGAGTTTATTCATTAGTGGGTACCAGAGATTGCTCACTTTTCAATTTAAAATTTTAATGGCATTCAAAATTTTTTGATCTTTTTATTTTTTTTTTAATTTTTTTAATGTTTATTTACTTTTGAGAGAGAGACAGAGCATGGGCAGGGGAGGGGCAGAGAGAGAGGGAGACACAGAATCCGAAGCAGGCTCCAGGCTCCGAGCCGTCAGCACAGAGCCTGATGTGGGGCTCGAACTCACGAACCGTGAGATCACGACCTGAGTCAAAGTCAGACACTCAACCGACTGAGCCACCCAGGTGCCCCCCCCCCCAATTTTTTAATTGCTGTTCAAATACTTGTGCAAAGAGCCAAGTCTAGGATGGCCATTTTTGGAAGATCAAAGTCACCACCAATATTTATTAAACTGATGACATTTTTGTCACTGAGACCCCTCCCACCAAAAATGCCAGCCATTATGCAATAGGCATCCACTGGAAAACCAGATTCTTAGAAATCTGATTAGCTCCCATTAGAATCATTTTAGAAACACTAACAGTTTAAATAATTGTCTAAGGGGCATTGGGTTTAGACAGAATTGGGATTAAAAACTTGCTGTATCATTTGAAATCTTTGTGATGTTGAATAATCACCAAGGCTTAGTTTCCCAATCTGTAAAATGGAAAAATAACAACCCTTTCATTGGCAGCAGATTAAATGAGGGTGCATGCAATGCACATAGCACATGGTAAATGCTTAAATAATAGCAATTGATATGATTTATTACAGTACCTCCTTTAACCCTCTTTCTCCCTACCAAAGTCTTATATGATCAAAACACAGGCTTACTCTAGAGGTTGTAACTTCTTTACTCATGGAAAGGTTTCATAAACATTCTTTTTCTAGCCAAAAGAGTCTGGAAAACTGAAAAATGTGATACAATTTGAAAGGAAGTAGCATTTGGTTGCTTAACATGGGTTTGGTTGGAACAAATACATTTCCTCAAAGTGTTCCAGTAGGACTGTTCCTCAGGTGGCCACTTAACTAAAACACCGTATTAGAGAAGAATAAAAAATGTATAGTTTTTAGAAGCTTGAAGCCATTATGTGCTTTTGGTTTTTAAAGATATTTATGTTCCCGATGAATGACAGGGCACAAAATCTCCTGCCATACTCTCCCACCATCTTCGCAAAGGGAAAAGTTTGAGTGACAACTCAACTTGTCATAAATTAACCTTTCGAGAAGTCTCCACAGGATTTCTTTTTTGAGAGTATAGAAACTTGGTTCAAGGTGATCATTTTGACTGAAGAATGATGGAACTTGGCCTTTGGGTAGTATGGGGGTTGGGCCAGGGTCAAGAAAGGAAGGGATATTGGGTGGAAAAAAGGGTACAGGGACTCTTCTTGTATTATCCCTTTGCCCCAACCCTTGAGAACTCCTGAAAGTCTTCACCTTATGGGGAGGTAGCATGTTTGGCCTCTTAAAACTTGTGACACACTCATCTGGGGACAAAGTCCACTGTGTCTTTGGATTTCAAAAACAGTTTCTTGCTCAAGATTTGTTCCTCAATTGGGTTTGAACCAAAATGAGAAATACCAGATAATGCTAACTGGATTTTTAGCGTATTAGAATTTCAAACACTGGAACAATGCTTGGTAGATGAGTCCTTGGATATAGAAGCAAATAACTTTGTAACTGGAACACTTCTTAGTTCAGCATCCATATTTGGTAAGCAAAGAAAATGAGGCCCAAAGAAGTCGAATGGGTCACCTAGAGTAGGAGTTGGCACACTGGGGCTCACGGACCCAATCTGGCCTACCACCTTTTTTTCTAAGTAAGGTTTTATTGGAAAAGAGCCATACTCATCCATTTATGTATTGTCTCTGGTTGTTTTCTTCCTAAAATAGCAAAACGGAGTAGTTGCAACAGGGGCCTTATGACACTCAAAACCTAAAACATTTACTCTCTGGTCTTTTTTTTTTTAAATATGAAATTTACTGTCAAATTGGTTTCCATACAACACCCAGTGCTCATCCCAACAGGTGCCCTCCTCAATACCCATCACCCACCCACCCCTCCCTCCCACCCCCCCATCAACCCTCAGTTTTTTCCCAATTTTTAGGAGTCTCTTATGTTTTGGATCCCTCCCTCTAACCTTTTTTTTCTCCTTCCCCTCCCCCATGGTCTTCTGTTAAGTTTCTCAGGATCCGCTTAAGAGTGAAACCATATGGTATCTGTCTTTCTCTGTATGACTTATTTCACTTAGCATCACACTCTCCAGTTCTATCCACGTTGCTACAAAAGGCCAGATTTCATTCTTTCTCATTGCCACGTAGTATTCCATTGTGTATATAAACCACAATTTCTTTATCCATTCGTCAGTTGATGGACATTTAGGCTCTTTCCATAATTTGGCTATTGTTGAGAGTGCTGCTATAAACATTGGCGTACAAGTGCCCCTATGCATCAGCACTCTTGTATCCCTTGGGTAAATTCCTAGCAGTGCTATTGCTGGGTCATAGGGTAGATCTATTTTTAATTTTTTGAGAAGCCTCCACACTGTTTTCCAGAGCAGCTGCACCAGTTTGCATTCCCACCAACAGTGCAAGAGGGTTCCCGTTTCTCCACATCCTTGCCAGCGTCTATAGTCTCCTGATTTGTTCATTTTAGCCACTCTGACTGGCGTGAGTGTGGTTTTGATTTGTATTTCTCTGATGAGGAGCGACGTTCAGCATCTTTTCATGTGCCTGTTGGCCATCTGGATGTCTTCTTTAGAGAAGTGTCTATTCATGTTTTCTGCCCATTTCTTCACTGGATTATTTGTTTTTTAGGTGTGGTGAGCTCTTTATAGATTCTGGATACTAGCCCTTTGTCTGATATGTCATTTGCAAATATCTTTTCCCATTCCGTTGGTTGCCTTTTAGTTTTGTTGATTGTTTCCTTTGCAGTGCAGAAGCTTTTCATCTTCTCGAGGTCCCAATAGTTCATTTTTGCTTTTAATTCCCTTGCCTTTGGGGATGTGTCAAGTAAGAAATTGCTACGGCTAAGGTCAGAGAGGTTTTTTCCTGCTTTCTCCTCTAGGGTTTTGATGGTTTCCTGTCTCACATTCAGGTCCTTTATCCATTTTGAGTTTATTTTTGTGAATGGTGTGAGAAAGTGGTCTAGTTTCATCCTTCTGCATGTTGCTGTCCAGTTCTCCCAGCACCATTTGTTAAAGAGACTGTCTTTTTTCCATTGGATATTCTTTTCTGCTTTGTCAAAGATTAGTTGGCCATACTTTTGTGGGTCTAGTTCTGGGGTTTCTATTCTATTCCATTGGTCTATGTGTCTGTTTTTGTGCCAATACCATGCTGTCTTGATGATGACAGCTTTGTAGTAGAGGCTAAAGTCTGGATTGTGATGCTTCCCGCTTTGGTCTTCTTCAAAATTCCTTTGGCTATTCGGGGTCTTTTGTGGTTCTGTACAAATTTTAGGATTGCTTGTTCTAGCTTCGAGAAGAATGCTGGTGCAATTTTGATTGGGATTGCATTGAATGTGTAGAGAGCTTTGGGCAGTATTGACATCTGGTCCTTTACAGAAGAAGTGTGCTGACCCCTAATCTAAAACCACACAACTAACTGGTAGAAGGGTCAGGTTTAGAATTAAGGTCTGAATCTTGATCCAGTGACCAGTCTCTTGCATCACCAGAGGAGACAGACATGTTGTAAGGGTGAACGATGGAACACTTATAAATACTGAGGGCCTCCAAATACGAAAAATGATTGACTCTGAAATATTTGTATTATTTTTACTGCTGCCATCATCAATATCAGGAGACCCTTCTAAATCTGCCTGTCTTACACTGGACTTTCACCAAGGTCAAAAGCTGGGGATGAACTTCGTTCTCCACAGCCTGTATATCCGCTTATCCCAGACACCTGCCAATCTGCTCGTCAGACATGCTGTTGTAACACGTCCTCTTTCTGTGCCTTTAAAAAATAATTCCTGTTTAAGGCTCATTCAGCATCCTAATAAGGATTTCATGAAGATTAAGCAGCAAGGGCATTTAAAGAACAAATCCCACCCGACAAACTTCATAGCGTTTTACAATGTAAATTTCAAATTAGCAGATGAAAGAAAGGCAAGGGATCTTATATCCCTGCCTTTTAGCAAAACACTTGAGACAGGATCTCTCACAAAATGTTAGCGGCAACGCTATTTTATATCAGCCTTTGCCAGTTCACACGGGCTTGAATGCGCCCGTGTCGACTGAAGAAAGAGTGACCACAAATGAGAACCCAAGGAGTTTGAGTGTGAACGTGGCACCTATGAGTTTATTAAGTAATGTCATAAATGACCTTGACTTGATGGCACTAATGTCATCAGATCAAATCACATATGTAGGTGGCGCTCAAATATATAATAAAATCTTAACAAAGTTCAGGCAAATAAGAAAAAGAAATTAAAAGTAGATACATGTTCATGGGTACAGCCAACTGCAAATATACAAATAAGCCAAAGGTTCACCACTGAGGCAGCTCTTCCAAATTTCGGAGCCCCTGACGTCACTGAACACCAAAAATACTGAATTGGAGGTTAGGGTTCCTAGTACTGAGTATCAACATTCGGGTGCAGCTTATTCCTTTCCCAGTTTTGGAGCTGGAGAACTGTAACGTGGCAGATTGGCAGCTAAACAATAAGAGAGCCACTGATTCACTTATTCATGTATTCATTCATTCATTCATTCATTCATTCATTCAAAAACTGTTTATTGGATACCTGCCACATGCTTGTCACCATTACAAGTACTGAGGTCACAGCAGCAAACAAGCAGGCACAGATCCTGCCCTCATGGCCTCATAAAGTTCCCTCTCTGTCTCTCTCTGTCTCTCTGTCTCTGTCTCTCTCTCTCTCTCTCTCACACACACACACACACACAACCCTCTTACACACACCTCTATCTCTCTCTTTCTCTCTCTTTCACACACACACACACACACACACACACACACACACACTTGCCAAGAGACAGTAAGCACCAAGAGGTAAATTAATGCTGGGTAATGGGATATAGAATAATTGAAGAGTAAGAAACAGAATGTACTACTTTAGACAGAAGGATGAGGGAAGGCCTTTCAATGATGTGGTATTTGAACCTCGGAAGGATGTTCCAGGCAGAAGAAACAGAAGTGCAGAGGTCCTGAATTGAGAGTATACTTGACATTTGGGGAGCAGAAAGCAAGTTAGGGAGGACAAAAAGGACAGGTCCTGGGAGCTGAGATCAGAAAGGCAGACAGGTGCAAAGTGAATGCTGTCTTGGAGGTTTGGGCAGGATTTGTATTTTATTTTTATTGAGATAATGAGACATTTTAAGTTATGTACTAACACCTTAAAAAGATTACTCTGGGGGCACCTGGGTGGCTCAGTCAGTTGAGCGTCCGACTTTGGCTCAGGTCATGATCTTGTTGTTCGTGGGTTCGAGCCCCACGTTGGGCTCTGTGCTGACAGCTCAGAGCCTGGAGCCTGTTTCAAATTCTGTGTCTTTCTCTTTCTGCCCTTCCCCTTTTCATGTTCTCTCTCTCTCTCTCTCTCTCTCTCTCTCTCTCTCAATAATAAATAAACATTTAAAACACTTTTAATAAAAAAAAAGGTTACTCTGGTTGAGAACTGCCTGCAAGGGGGCAGGTAGAAGAAGGAAGACCAGCCGAGAGATTACTGCACTATTCCACATGACAGGTGGTCGTGGTCTGGACCAGCAGCGGAGATGATAAGAAATGGTTGGTTTGTGGTTGGTTTATGGATTACTTTTGAAGGCGGAACCCATAGGATTTATCACCGTTTGGGATGTGGGAAGTAAAGGAGTCACAGATGCCTCCAAGGATTTTGGCCTAAGCATCTAGATGGGTCAAATAGCCATTTTACTCAAATAGGGAAACTCAGGGAAAGGGACACTTGAATGGGCCAAAATCAAGAGTTCAGTCTCTAAATTCCGTGAGTCCCTGGAAGACACACACCACCCTTCCTCACAGCTGATGGGGGCGGGGGGGGTCCTCCCTCTTCTTCTGATGCTAAGAAGTCCTCATGAACTCAAGTTCAGGCCATGGTAACCAACCTTAGCGAGCAACTATTATGTTCAAGAAGAAAAAACATCTAAGAACGCAGAGAGAAAAGAAGAAAGCCATAGAGCAGACATAAAATTGCCTCTAGCAATAAAAAGCCAAAAGTCAAATTTGTTGAGAAAATGAGTGCCAAGTAGCAGAGAGCAATCTTGTTTGGGGGGTATTGTATTTGAAAACAGATCTTGGTGAGGGCAAGTCTAGGGGTGACAATAGAAAAACAAAAGGATTAGAGAAGAAGATGTTAATTTACGTGCTGCATTTAGAAAGTAGAGTGACATGCGAGTTAGAATCTATTGTTCTTACATTCAGAACAAAGGAAGCAAGATAAATAGTGTTCAACGGTATAATGTCGTGATTAGTTGGTTATCTTCAAAACTTATTTCTTTTTTTGGAGCTCCAGCTTGTCTGTTAACTATAAGGTTTGGACAATGTTTCCACCTTCCGCATTTTTATAAATTCTGGATTACAGCCCCTCCCTCACTAACATTCTCACCTCACAGCATGAATCCCTCCCACGGGAAGATGCATGTTCACAGAGGGAGGGGACCTGCTTCAAAGCATTCAGAGAGGAAGAAGGTGATGATACCGACAAAAATTAGGTCCAAGGAAATGAGATCAGATCCACCCTCACTCCCATAAGAGGTCACAAAAACGCTTCTTTCAACCTTAGAGACCGCTAACCCTAAGCGTTAAAACTCCTATACTGCTTTCCCCCAAGGTTTTTTTCTGGAATTTCCAATGAGAGGCATCAGCCATACACTACAAGCTCTGATGGCTCCCAACTCCCCACTTTCCACCCCACATCCAACCATGAAAGGCAAGTTTTCTCAATCACACCATCATTGACATTTTGAGCCAAATAATTCTCTGTTGCGGGGAGGTGTCCTGTGTTTTGCAGAATGTTTGACAGCTTCTCCAGCCTCTATTCTCTAGATTCCAGTAGCAACTCCCTTTCCATCCTCTCCAGTGAGGACAACTAACATTGTCCTGTCCAAATGTCCCCTGGGGAGACAAAATTGTCTCCGGTGGGGGACCACTGATCTAAGTTGAGCAGATCCAATGGATCCCATTTCCTTGCTTCAGTGAAATGTCACCCTGGGCATCATGCCCTCTGACCACTGCTCATCAAAGTAGTTTATAAATAACAAGATTTACCGGTGATATAAATTCCCATCTATACAATTAAGGGGGACATGGTTTATTTGTGTATTAGCATATCCAGCTGCTTGTTTGCTCTGGCTTGGTATTTCAGTCCCAGTATCGTGGTTTGGCATAAATAATACCCAGTCAGCTGAAGGCTGAATGATATTGTAAATATCCAAGTCCTAAACTACGGTGGTTTTTTTTTTTCAGGCATACTCCATACAAACCACTCTGAGCTTGAAAAAGAAGGAAAAAAACCCAACCCCACTGCCATTACTTAAATAGGCCCATTAAAAATGAGCTGTGAGTGAAATACGGCTTTATTAAACAGATGACATTACATCAGGAATGATGAATCATAAAGTTTCTTTTCAGTATTACAATGGTATACGACCTTTTAAACTTTAATCATTCACCTCCTATTCTGAACTACCGTCAGGTGTGCAGGCTTCTTGCTGATTACATTAACATGAGGCAGCTGGGGAGCTTTTGCCATCAAATCTCGACAGGCTTTTACTAGCATGGCTCAGCGACACACAGCCAGAGCTGGGGCAGCCCCGGGCCCGTCTGGAAAGGGAAGTGAGGCCGCTCTCTGTCTGTGCGGGCTCAAGAGGGACGGGGGAAGAACACTCTCATCTTGCATATCGTGTATTCCCACGACCTGGCGGAGAGTCTGGCACGCAGTAGGGATTCCAGCAGTGTTCGCTGAGCAGATCTCAGAGTTCAAGATATTGGAATAATCCGTAACATCTGCACAGGACTTCCAGTTTGCAAAGAACGTAAGTCAGCCTTCACAGGGACCTGGTAAAGAAGGCCCCAGGCAGTAGAGAGTAGAGCTAGGCTACAAGATTGTGTTCTTTCCACAATTTTGCACAGCGGATACAGGACAATATTGTGCTATTGCTGAGAACACAGGCTTGGCTTCCATTTCATCACTGCTACTCAGTTAACGGGCTCGTTCACAAGGCACTTCAACTCCCCAAGCCCTAAGGTCTTCGTAGGTCTATGGTGATGACCATTTGAGGTGATGCATGTAAAAAGCTCACCGTGATGGACGGGACCTGGTGAGTGTCCCACAAACGTTATTTATGATCATCGATATCTTCCTAAAAATATCCTGTGGGGAAACAGAACACTGGCATCACAGAATCCTTATGGGAAATGCAGGATTTGAAATCCCTGTCACCCCTAGACATTGACCAAGCCCTGATTCACCTCCACTTCCCTTTCTCTTTGACTCTTTTTTCTAGGTCTTAAGATGAAGAGTAAAGGACAACTTGTCACTTGCCCCTCAACAACTCCGTCCTGCAACCTGGCACCAAAAACATCTTTGGGTCCTTTTTGAGAAGTTCCGTATAATGATGTCACTGTGTCAGTGATAATCCAACTACGATCTAGGTGTCTTTTATTATAGTTCTCCTGCCTCTGGTCTTCCCATTAATAATTTAAATGGCACAGAAAAAAATATAAAGAGGTTCCAGAAAAATTTTAGTAAACTTTATATAATAATTTTGAAGCACATTAATAAAAAAATAAGAAATTTTGAAATAAATCTTGAATCTCTGAATTGTGGTTATGTAAGAAAACTGTCATAACTTTTCCCCAAAATGTTGAAAATTTCTCTTCATTCAGAATCTGTCATTATTTTGTCCTAAGAGAATATACACTCTGTTCCTCACGAAACTTACTCCAAAATTAAGGGTTCATGTATCATTTAGGATGCTTTTGGCTATAAATTTCAGAAACACCAGTTAAAGTGTCATAAATGAGGGGTGCCTGGGTGGCTCAGTCGGTTCAGCGTCTGACTTCGGCTCAGGTCACGATCTCACGGTCCGTGAGTTCGAGCCCTGCGTCGGGCTCCGTGCTGACAGCTCGGAGCCTGGAGCCTGCTTCGGATTCTGTGTCTCCCTCTCTCTCTCTGCCCCTCCCCTGCTCATGCTCTGTCTCAAAAATAAATAAAAACATTAAAAAAATTGAAAAAAAAGTGTCATAAATGAGAAACAACGTCAAGTCAGAAGATGTGTTGGTATCGGGGTTCGTTGACTTGGTAGTGCAATGATTGTCAGTAAGACTCAGGCTTTTTTCATCTTTGATTTGCTATCGTTGAGTTGTTGCCTTGGTCCTTCGTCTAGTTCCTCCCAAGAAGCTATTGCATCTTCTGAACATAGTCATGTCCGGAGGTAGAAAAGAAAAGGACTATTTCCTCTCACAGGACTCTTGTTAATAGCAAGTAAACTTTCCCCATGACCACGCTCCATAGATATTTTTCTTTTCCCATTGGCTAGATCTGGGCTCTATACTCCCAAACTAATTATTGCCAGAGAGAATGCAATTTCCATGGTTGGTTTAGAACAATTATGATTTACCTCCTTGAACTTGGGGACTCCTTTTTCATGCACAAGGTCATTTAATACCTGAACCAAACTGAGGTTCTGTTTGTAAGGAAAAATGTGATTGGGAATGGCCATTGGGTAGACAAGCAACTTGTCTGCTATTATCCCATTAGCCATGCCTTAGTTCAGTGATTCCTAAACTCATCACCATATTAGAATCACCTCTTAATCATTCTTGTCACATGCTAGATTATATACATTACAACCGCGGGGGTAAGACACTGAAATCAGTATTTTTTGAAGTCCGCCAGGTGATTCACAGATGAAAGAAGTCTGGAGGTGACTTCCCCAACTGTTGGTTCAATGGGAGCCCTGATAGCAGAGATCTATTGAGATATTTCCCTACTGGTTCATAGGGATCCTATGGTCCCATCCAATTCGGGCACATATAGAAACGTCCTACGATATAGCGTTCACCTGAACAGAACATGAAATATACCGTCAGCCTGATCCAGAACCTATGCAATAGTCAAAATCTGAGAGACAACTAAAAGTTTCTGCAAGTTAGCTGAATGCTTTAAAGTGCCACGTGTTACATCATTTTATGACTTTTTAACCTGTTTATTATTTCCAAGTGATGATGAAAATAAGACAGGGTAGCTCTCAACGTCAACTTACACTATGGAGTTATAGAATCACAAAAGTCAACGAGCACAACCCCTGGGATTTGGGCTTCACAAAGCCAAGGAATCTTAGCTATTTTTTCACTGCTGCATCCTCAGTGCCCAGAAGAAGGTCTCTCCTGCCCTGCCCCAGACTTATATCATGTTTTAGGGTTTCTTTTTTTTTTTTTTTTTTTTTTCAGTTTATCACTCCATGGCTTAATTTCCTCATCTGCTGTATGGTGGCATTGATACTGTAAATGCTTCGCAAGAGAAAGGAACGAATAAGTGCATTCTGAAGATACAGAATTGAGATCTGTTTCCACCGCCAGCCAATTGAGCAACATGGTGGGAGGGGAGGTTATCACGTGGGTCTCCCCGAGCTTCTGTAGGAAGAGAAATGCTACTCTGTACTACACAAAGTCTCCATGGGATGCCAATAGGGTGGTGTATGTGAAAGTGCCCTGCAAAACGTACATGCCTGAAGAGATACGAATTCTGATTTCAAACGGGATAAAGTTAAATGTTCAACTAATTCAAGGCAATATTCCGAGGCCTTCCCTCCAACACGTGCTTTCCTCTTCCTCCCTCCTCCTCTGTCGCTCTCAAAATGTTCATACGGGTCTCCTCTATAAATAACGATAGTGGCATACTGACATCCAGATTTAAACGCTGCAGCACAGCACCCTGTACAAGAAGGCTGACACAGAGCTTCTATTTTTGTATGTTTAGTGATATATCCAAGTGTCACTCAACAACAACAGGAAAAGAGCGGCTGTGCCACTATCCCTCACTCATATCTTCACCCCTCTTCCGCCTACTACTCAGACACATCCCTGACAAGCGCCGCGTGGCTCCACCTGCTCACCACCTGTCAATATTTTGGTTGAAAGAAAAAAAAGATTCCAGCACATGATTCCTAATTTTCACCAGAAGTACGGATAATCTGAACGAACCATCTATGCTCAGCACTTGCACTGCAAGGCGACTGGGATTCCATTGCTCTCCTCTCTTGAAATGCTCTCTCAGTACCAACGGATCTCGGCAAAGACTATTCCAGACCTTCTGCGATGAGAACCAAAGTATATTCTGGCACTTTACTGAGAGCGCTGGGGAAATACCTTGGACTCCATGATTAGAACTTCAGTCAGGACACAGGGCTAAGGCTCCCACCTCCGGGCAAGGTGACTCCATGGTTTTATCCCTCGTCTGAGCAACCTGAGGCCCTCCTCATTTCTCGCTCTCCTTCCAGAGGCTGGGCTGAGGCCTACCACCAAGAGTAGTTAGGGGTCAGGGCCTAATCGACTGAAAAGCCATGTGGCTCACCACAGTCTCCGAGCACATGGGAACGCGTCGCATGTAAGAAGATCAAACTTCACCCGGCAGACAAGTGACATCCAAACCTGGCAGTGGTTCTCCTGGCAGTGGTGGGAGAAGAAGTGAATACCTGTGTCGATGATTCGCTGTTTGGTTGTTATTAAATATGCCATATGTGACTTGCAGGTTTGTGTGTCTTATACATTTGATCGAGGGAGCCAGCCATCTGTGAAACCAGATGATTGTGAGTTCAAATTCTGACCATAACTTCCCGGCTTTGTGATTTCCAACATGTTATTTTATTCCTCCAGTCCTGTGTCCCCATCTGTAAAATAGGCTTGACAATGCCTAACTTTGAAGATTGGTACAAGGATATTATGAATGTATATTCACACAGTTCTTACGCAGTGGCAGGTGTATAGTAAGTTATAGCTAATACTTATTAAGCCCTAATGGATATTAAACGCTGTTTTCAGCCCTTCCTCAGGTACCTCTAATTGTATTAGTAGTTTAAATGCTTCTTTCTTTTGGAAACTTCACCTCTATAATCGGATTTTACCCAAGCTAACAACATCAAGGCCATGACTGTCTTTTATTTGTTGTTCTAGGATGTACGTCTTCAAGAAAAGGCATTGACTTATAGAAAGACGGGTCTTGCCAAAAAGAAGGCATCATTGAAAATAGTGCCGGCATTTTGGATAGAGTGCGCTGAATAGACTACACATGGATGGATCTGACTGAAGGTGCAGGAAGGCTGCATCCAGAGACGCAGGCAGAGTCCTGGGCCAAAGCAATCTCCCTCTCCTTCTCCTGGGAGTCACTATGCCCTGGGTTACCCAGGACCCAGGACCGGGACTTGGGGCTTGGGGCTTGGGACTTGTAGAAGAGTGGCCCAGGGCAGAAGTCCAGCTCTGTATTCCAGATCCTCCTGCCCTGGGGTCAGAGCACTCATCCCGCTCTGGCCCCAGCATTGTGATGGTGGCAGTGGGAGCTGAGACAGGACCAGGAGGTGGAAGGGCTGTGACCAACAGCAGTGCCAGCCACGACCTTGGCAGTGCAGGGATGTTGACCTGAAGGGGAAGCACACCGCCCCTCCTCTTCATCCCGATAAGACTTGGATGCTTGAGGGGCTTCTCCTTCTATGTTCACTCAACCAGAAACCACCAAAGTAGATACCAAAGATTGTAAATACCCTAACCAGGATGGAAAAAAAGCTTTCCTTTTTCCAACTTTCAACGTGACTACCACAAGCCAAGGGAAAACAATTAATTTATATATCTGGAACTTTACACAACCTGGGCACCCGGTCATTCCAATTTGTTATTTCACCTTTATCTTTCGATAATGGTATTGTCTTGATTTTACAGACGGGGGTATTGAGTTTTAAGAATGTGAAGCAACTCGACTAAAACCACAGTACTAGTGACAGACCTAGATTCGAAATGACATCTGGCTCTGAAACCCTTTATGTGAAACAACTCCCACCATAATTAGTGTGAAGAATAATAGCATCCTGTTACTTAAGAACTTCTAATTTGTCTCTACTATCAATTAGGTCACGTTTAACCTTTTTAGCTTTATATTCAAGGTGTGCTGCCATACCTATAAAATACTATTTACCATTAACCTAACCACCAAAAAAAAAAAAAAAAATAGTACTTAACAAAAATAATTACAGACTCCAGGACAGCACAGAGTGCCAGGTAGGTCCTCAAAAACACTTGCTGAATTGAGTTTGAAAGATTTAAAACTAGCAAATAAAATAATAATAATAATAATAATAATAATGTTTGGGGTAAGACCTTCCAACAATATTTGGTACCATATGAAGTTTCCAACAATATTTGGTACCAAATCTTACAAAAGAACTCAACATCTCAGAGCCATAGATGGGTTTAGAGGTGTTACACAAAAGCATGTGTGTACTACAAAGCCTGAGAAGGGACCCTACGACTTCTTGGTGGAGACCCCCAATGGTAAAGGACTCACAAACTCCCAACTCCTGACATACCCTTTTCATTCTCCAAAAGCTCACACTGCTGAAAGAAAAAGTAGGGCCCCCTTGCTTGGCCAGTGCATGAGAACACTGGCATCTCCATCTATACAAATGGGTATGATATCCCACGGCGTAGAACATTAGGAAGCTTCATCTTCCTTGCAAGAATAAGCACCAATGTGCCTACTGATGCATGAGTGTGAGCAGTGGTTGCTTCTTCCTGCTGGCCATGAATTTCAGCCTCCCAGGGATTCATGGCCAAATGTCCTTCCACTGAAAAGGCAGAGGTCCTTGGAACAAAAAGGATTACAAAGCATGAAAGCTTTCAGCAGAAAAAGGGAACTGAAAAGGTGCCAGCTTGTAAGAAGATGTGGAAGTGAGAAAACCTTTGATCATTAGGGGATTGAAGAGGAAAGCACTTGGAAGCTGGTGGAAAACTAAGCAGTGTTGCAGAATTCTAAGTTTTAAATGGTCTTTTCCAAAGATTTTCTTATTTGTTGAATGCTAATTTTTTTTCAGTCTCTGATTTGTGCCTTTCTTTCAACTTAACTAATTTTCTACTAAGCATACTAGTCAATCAGTGCTGAAAGGGAGTAGGACCAGGTGATCTCAGAGCATTCTGCCCCATGAATGTGTGGCTACCTTATGACAAAGTTAGGCTTAGTGGTGATGGTAAGGGAATAAAAGGATGTGTAGGTAAGGGCAAAAGTGGAACACTCGTGGATATCAAGTCACTACTCAGAAATCCCCTTGTGGGAAGATAATGAACCTGAATATCCAAAACCCTTTGGATTAGATGCTGTACCAGCCTCTACCCTGTGACCCTCAGGGATGAGCTAATTTCTACTGTGATATGTGAGCTACTGCTCAGTTTCTGGCAAAATGAAAGATCACTGGGCCAAACCAACTCTAAAGAAGGGGTAAATTATAGAAAATTCTGAACAATAGTATATTTTATAGGGACACCTGGGTGGCTCAGTCGGTTAAGTGCCCAACTCTTGGTTTTGGCTCAGGTCATAATCTCACAGTTTGAGATCGAGCCCTTAGCTGAGCTCCATGCTGACAGCACAGAGCCTGCTTGGGATTCTCTCTCTCCCTCTGCTCCTCCCCTGCTCTCTCGCACACATCCTCTCTGTCTCTCTTTCAAAATAAATAAATAAACTTTAAAAAATAGTATGTTGGGGCGCCTAGGTGGCTCCGTCAGTTAAGCGTCCGACTTCAGCTCAGGTCATGTTGGAGCCCCGTGTTAGCTTCTGTGCTGACAGCTCAGAGCCTGGAGCCTGCTTCGGATTCTGTGTCTTCTCTCTCTCCGTCTCTGTCTCTGTCTCTCTCTCAAAGATGAATAAACATTAAAAACCTAAAGTTAAATTAAAATTTAAAAAATAGCATATTTTACAGAAAACCAAATCCTACTGCGTTTGAATACACTCACTATCAGGATAACTTGCTAACAAAATACTAAGGTGTTTTGCCCATAAAAATACATTCTTTCTTAGATTTTTGTTAATAGGCAAGATTCAATTATAATTAAGTGACACTATGACTAAACACTCTGGTCATCAGAAAAATTAGAGTTAGTCTCCTCAATAGGCTGTAAAAGCCCCCAAATGATCCTCTTTATACTCTCAGCCGTACAAAGCTCTTTTCCTTCCCCCATAAATACAGAGAAAATAAACCTCTATTTTCAGTTTTTAGGGCGCCCCCTTCTGCAACTGTTGTACTTAGGCTGGAAGAAGTTTCTCTGCTCCAGGAGGGTTTTTTAAACAATGAGTGCTGGTGGGTTTGTCCTACTTTTCCATGAAAGAGATTTCTCCCCATATTTCTCTTATTCCTCCCGTTTGCCAGCCACCTTCCCCTCCCTTCTTCTTTTCATAGACCTTATTTTCTCAAGCTGTTCTCAGTTAGGCAATGTGTGCAAAGAGGGCTGATGTTTCCACTCTAGAAGCCTCCAGCGATTACAACCAGTCTCTTTCATGCTGGAACCATATATTTATCAACCCCAGAGAGCAAAGATGAGGCGGCACCAGGGTAGTGAGTGATGTGAGTTGCTGTCACAGCAGAAACTGTGCTGGTGGAGGCCTTTGGGTAGAAAAAAAGAGCATAGGGTTGGGGAGGGGTGGAGAGCGCAGAGAAAAAGAAGAGAACGGCTGGGATGAACTTAAAGAAAAGAGCAGGAAGAAAGCAGGGGGTAATTAGAGAGGACTTGGTGGTGTGCACCATTGCTCGTGCCCGCTGGAGATGCCCTCCAGTGGCCAGAAGTGGGTCATAAGTGTAATGAGGCAGGTAGCGTGACATCTGGACTCCTTGGTCCAGCCTCGTGTTTCCACCTGGGCATAACGACTTGAGAGTTTCAGAGCTGAGAGGTAAGTGAGTGATTTGCTCTGATTTTTGTCTTCCTCATCAGATACAGCCACCTATTTTCCTATATGGGAAGAGCTTCCCTTCCTGGCCCTTCCTGACCAACCAGGATAATCAGAGGCAGCTCTAGTCCAGACTGGGTTCCTTCCCATCCCTCTAGGCCTGTGTGGGTTTAAGAAAACACTGGCTCTAACCCCTGCCCAAGCTCCTAACTTGCAAGCTCCTAATTAGCAACCACTCCAGGGCTTTGAATTTCTAGAGATGCAGATAATTCTCGTTTCTAATAACTTAACTCTTCCAATAACAGCCAGCATTTTTGCAAAGACTGTTTCGTTTCAAGAAAACTGGGCAAGATTGATGCACAGTTCATCCAAACCATGGCCACTGCTTGTGAAACTTCCCAGAGCACTTTTGATCCTGGCAATGGATTAGTATGGTCATCATCAAACACACATATGGCAACCACATTTTCTGAGCCTCCAACAGGGACATACTGGTCTGACAATAGGAAAGAAGGCTTGATAATGGGGAAATGGTACCCATCTCACACATGCTTCTTAAAGTGCTAACCGGCCTCTCTTTACTATTCTCTCCATGACTTGCTTAACAAGTCCTAGACTGAGAATAAGTTTCCTTCTGTATATTCCACGTTTCTCACCCTCAAGCTTTACTCTTTATTTTTCCAGCTTTACACTTGATCTTGGCACATTAGAGCTAGCACTAATCTGTGAAAGTTGAGTACAAGCAAGTCTAAATGCTACCATATCACTATTACACCGTTACTCCAAATGCTACCCCACATGATACTCAATCAAAACAGGAAAATGGGGCAAGGCACATGACCTGAGACTTGGCATCGAAGAACATGAGTGCAGGTGGAGGCTTTGACATTTGCTACTTATTAGTATTGTTGATGCTTAATTTCCCATCTGCAAAATTAGAATTAGAACTGTACCTACTTCTTCTAGTGGTTGTGAAAATCAAAAGGCATAAGGGGTGATCAAGCCTTCCAGTGAGAATCACTTACTAGTATAGATGAATTTAGCAGGCCATCGCAAGAGATAATTCTGGGCAAAGAGCCTTTCCCAGGACTACCAAATCACACCAGCAGGTCGTGTGCTTATCCTGCTGCCGTAGCAGGCAGTCCGACCTGAGTACACAGGAATGTGTAACAACAAACATCACGATAAGAACCCATTGACTTAAGTAGGTGACTTTGTTTGAATCAATCGTCCAGGAGTTATGGAGGAACTGGATATGTGTTTTTATCTTGTACATATGCTTCCTGACTTGTCTCAGACCCCATAGCTTCAGCAAATCTAAGACAGATCACTGAGCAAAAATTCTCAAGTCTGTTCATTGTTCCACTGGATCTGAGTCGCTTCGCCATATGGGTTTTCTAGAGGCAGGTTAGACACGATTACCTGTTTGGAGAGGAAGAGTAGTGTGCTTGCTGTACAAAATTCCCAGCTGGTTGGGAGAGCAAGGGTATCATGGTATTCTTTGCATGACTTCCCATGAAAAGGAAAGGGGGAGGAACTGGTCCCAGAATAACCAGAGCAAAGTAGATGCTGTTCCCTGTTTTCACCCTGAGAAAAGACAAGGGCTGTCTCAAGATGTCCTAAATGACTCTAGGGGAGCTGAGCTGCCTTGTGCTAATATCTGGCCCTGTCTGCTACTACTAACGGACCCAAGTTTGTTTGCTTTTTTTAAAATTTTTTTAACCTTTATTTATTTTTGAGAGAGAGAGGGAGACACAGAATCGGAAGCAGACTCCAGCCTCTGAACTGTCAGCACAGAGCCTGACGCGGGGCTCGAACTCACAAACCGTGAGATCACGACCTGAGCCGAAGTCGGACACTCAACCGACGGAGCCACCCAGGCGCTCCACGAACCCAAGTTTTTAAGGAGCAAAAATATTCCCAAGATGTGGTGCCCAGCTCCATGCAAGGACAAGTCAAGGAATTCAATGGGAGGGAAGAGAATTGATAGGCAATATCAGAATTGTATTCAATCCAGGAAGCAAGAGGGTAGCACGAAGCAAGAGAAAAAACAAAGGTCCCCTATGAGAAAGTCACTAGAATATGACAAGGGAAGAAGGTGAGAGTTCCCAAAGACATTACTGATGAAACAAAATCAAGGATGAATGCCCAGGCAAGTAGATGAAGTGACAGGAGATGGTAGGAGGGAGGCGGGCACTAAAGCATCGGACAATTCTGCATGATTTCTTCCCTGCATTTCCGGGCTATTCACAGGAGGCTTAGCACTTGTGCACTGTACATCTTACAGGCAGCACCCAACACCCAGCTGAGTGATACATCACCTTGCCAGGGACCCAAGTGCATCATGCCCCTGTGTATTTTCTGCCCACTGAAATTGTAAGTTACTGGAAAGCAGACCTGTATTTCTTTTCTACCCTTCCATTCTATGTCCAAACCACAGATGTAATAAAGCACAAATAAATGAAAACTTATGTCAAAGTCTCAGGTCTAATGCATTTTGGGTCAGAATGACTTACACTAATGTGGGGACCTCGTTGCACCCATCATGTTCAGCTTTCGTAACTGTGGGCAGAAACACAAGTCCTATCAGCAACCTAATGGGGACGTTGCTGTTAGTGGGTGCTTCGCAACAAAAGCAAATAATTTGACTGACTTTGGACAGGCTCCAAGACTGGACGATTGCAGAGCAGAAGCACTGGGATTTCTACAGAGGACTGCATCAGAAAAAAATGTATTCTTCTCTGCAATAGAAGTTCCCAATTTCTTGCTTCAGGTGTATCAGAGAATTTTCCACTGCAAACTCTCAGCTTAGAAATGAGTTTTTCTCTTGCCAGTCTGGATTATGATAAATATCTACCCTACCCCCGTGTCTTATTACACCTGCCTGCTGACAGGAAAGGACTCAGCAAGTTGGTAATGTAGGAGATCCCTTCCCGTATTTGGCACAACCCGATTAGAGCTCTAGTTGTCTTTATTTATCCTTCGCCATTAGATTTGGCTCTCTTGGATTCAAATGACATCTTTAAGGGGAGAAACAAAGAATTTGCAATTGTTTCCCAGCAATGTGCAAATTGGCACTTAATTGAGAATTAATGGTGTGCTAACTGCTCGCTGCAGCCATTCCCCCTGCAAATTGCACTGGGATTGCTTGCACTTTTGACTTTGACATGCTTTTTATAGGGGTACATGAGTAATTTGATCTGTAAAAGGGAGAGAAGATTCCACCTCCTGAAGGAAAAGTACTAATTAGCAGCAAAATCTAACTGCTTTTCTCAGGCAGGGTCTCTTCTCCCTATGTTTGGCTTAATGCAAACCCCTGCCATGCTGAGTTTCTACATTGGATTGTCCAATACAGCCTGTTTAATTTTAATTTCCTTTAGCGGAGTTGATATTCAATTAGCCACACCAATGAAGGAATGCATTAGCACACATAATAATCTCTTAACTTTGGAGAGTTTTAGAGTTTACAAAGCACTTTCCCACTTTCTCTTCATGGGCGTAATTGTATTTAGCAACGATTACAAGCCCCATTTTACAGATGGAGAAATTTGAGTTCAAGGACAGTAAAGGTTATGTTCAAGATCACATTATCATAAGCAGAGAGGATAAAGATTCCCTAGTTTTTAACCCATAGCTTTTTTCCTACCATACCCAGAAAAGAGTATGGTTACTGCTATTGCCTCAGGTACACAACACCCTTTCAATCCCACATTCATATCATTCATTTACTCATCCTTTTTTTTCCAACATGAAGTTTTAGTACACAACCATATGTACATAGTATTTGCTAAATGTTCTTGGAGAAAATTTAAAAAAATGCAAGGTGGGATGCACAAAAATTCTTGAGCACATGACAAATATACGCACGATGTTGATATTAATGTCAGGCAAAAACCTAATCCTTGAGAGTGGGAACTATACCCAGTGCATTATCTTAGCCTACCACAGCCCCTATTGGAGTAGAGGGTAGGTAGTACGAAAATACTTGCTGGGAAAAAAAAGGAATAGCTGTGCCCTATCTCCTTGCATTCTCTGCTTTTTCCTTTCTTTATCTTTATTTATACTGCTCATTACTGTTAATTATTTAATAATTAATATATCTTTTAATATTTGTTTATCCTCTCTCCTTCACTGGAGTTAAGCACCATGAGAATGGGGATGTTTGTCAGTTTCGTCCACTGATATATTTCAAGCATGGAAAACAATGCCTGGTTCTTATTGAATAAATGGCCAGAAATTTAATGGTATCTTTTTTTGCCGGCTTGGTTGGTCAGGAGAGTCTAAGACCGATTTTGCGTTTATGGATTGCCTGATTTCGAAAGCCATAGTCTGAGAAAATTTGGAAGCTTTACTTATTTTCCTGTCTAAAGAGAGAAGAGACTTCATTCAATGAAAAAAAACAAACAACAACAACAACAAAAACAAACAAAAAACCCACAAAACTTCTTATTTGAGAGTTTCTTCCCGATGGTGCTAGAACAGCTTGGAGAGGAAAGAGTGTCTCTATCTATCTATAATCCTGTCCCTCTCTCCATGGTGTGACTTTGATCTCCTGTCTTAGATGGACCACTGACTATAGGGAAAATCAGGAAATGCTCAGAAATGCCATCCTGAGGATTCAGACACAGCCTCACAGAGCAAATGTGCAAACAATCAAGTGAATCTGAGAACTTCAGTGCTCTCACCAAAAAGCCTGGGACACGGGGGCCATTTTCTGATCTGTGAAAAAAATCCTTCCCAAAATTCTTCCTAGAATGGGATTGAGGGACTGGGAAGAGGTGGAGAAGAGGTCTTGGCCTCCTGCAGTGAAGATGTGAAGTCTCCAGCTGTGCCAATCCTCATTAGCACCCAGTGGGGGATGGGGGGGGGGGGGCAGACAGCACGCATTTGGAAGACTTTGGCTCACAGCCCAGCCTAAGAAGTCCCCTGAGATGGTCTTTAATAAACCTCCTGGGAAGGGCTGGAAAAGTTAATTAGGATGTAAAAAGGTAGTTTGACTACTTCAAATCAGAAGCAGTTGGAGAGTATTAAATATTTTTTTAAATCCATTTGTTTTACCAAAGGGGGGGGGGAGTGGGGATTTCCTGTTCATGGGGTTTTGCCGTAAAAAGCGTAGTTAATATTACAGCATGTGGTCATTGAGAGAGGTTGAGACATTCGGAGCATTACTGTTTCATATGACGTGGTATGTAGCTTCTAGATCTGTGCTGTCCCATGGGATAGCTATTAAGACACATGGGCTATTGGGTATGAAATGTGGTGCATGGGACTGAGGAAGCAAATTCTCACTATTACTTAATGCAAACTAATTCATATCTAAAAATGGACACTTGATTCATCTACTGGGAAAGTTTTAGAGGAACTCTGGAGCGACATGGCTATGTAAATCTCCTTCTTCAACTGTAAATTTTATTAACCATGAATATTAATCAAGTATTTCTGATGAAAATTTAGTGTCTGGATTCAAATGTGTTGTAGTATAAAATACACGCCATATTTCTAAGACCTAGTACAAAAAAAAAAAAAAGATAAAATGTCTCACTAATTGCTTACCTTGATTAAACATTGAAATACTATTCTGGATATATTATGTTAAACAAATTATATTATTTAAAGTAATTTCATCTGATTTTCTTTTACTTTTTTAAATGTAGCTATAGGAAATTTTCATTTTATTTTAATTTTTTAAATTTTATTTATTTCAAGAGAGGGTACGTGTATGTGGGCTAATGTGAGCAAGGGAGGGACAGCGAGAGAGATGGGGAAAGAACATCTCAAGCTGGCCCCATGCTGTCAGCACAGAGCCTGATGCAGGGCTCAGTCTCACAAACTGTGAGATTATGACCTGAACCTAAATCAAGAGTCGAACGCTTAACCAACTGAGCTACCCAAGAGCCCCAGGAACCTTTTAAATTACATATCTAGCTAACATACTTTCATTGGACAATATTTTTCTAGTGAAGCACTGTTATGTGCTGAATTGTGTCCTCCCCACCCCAATTCATATGTTGAAGTCCTAAACTCTAATACCTGAGAATGTGACTATGTTTGGAGATAAGGTCTATAAAGAGGTAATTAGGGTTAAATGAGATCATTGAAGTGGCCCTAATCCAATATGACTGATGTCCTTAGGGGTCATAAGGGGTCACACACACAGAGGAAAGACCATGTGGAAACACATGGAGAAAATGGCCATCTATAAGCCAAGAGGAGAGGTCTTCAGAAGAAACCCACCTTGCCAACACCTTGGAATGGGGTTGAGGGAGACATAATGATGAAGAAAGCATACATAAGAGTATGCAACAAAGGACCCTGACCTAACCTGTATTGTCAGAGAATCCTGAACTGAGACCTGAAGAATAATTTTGAGTGAACTGTAATGAAAGGGAATAAGGGAACCATAGAGAGCACATGTGCAAAAGTCCTAGGATGGAAAGAAACACAAGACCCTTGAGTGATGTAAAATGAAGATGGAGTAGTCGTCAAGGCACAGACTTTGGAAGTTCTAGTAAGTCAACTGGGGATTTGGTTCTTTGTCTTAAGATATAGTATTTTAACAGTGGGGCATATGACCATACTTGTGTTCTGGAAATGAACATTTTGGCTTCTGGATAGAAAATGAATACAAAGCAGTCAAGACTATGTGAAGGTAATTAAGTTAGGAAGCAACTGCAGTAATTCGGGTAAGAGACAATGGTAAATAAGAGACTGGGATTGAGGATGAAGACAGTTGGGTAGATTCCAGAGTCTTTTATCATAGGGCTTCTCCTACTTTAATGTACATAAAAAAGCATCTAGAAATCTTGCCAAAACGTAGAATCTGGTTCGGTAGGTCTGCAGCAGGGCCTACGGATAGACCTAGAGTTCTATTATTCTAACAAGACTCACACAAAAGCAACTTCTGGTCCTCAGACCACACTACAAGTAGTAAGGTTCTCATGTTTAGAATCCACTGGACTTGGTGACATGGTACAAGGGAGGGAGTGAGGGAGCCTAAGGTTTCTAGGGGAATGTTGAGTTTAAAGGGCCTTTGAGATATCCAATAGGAGATACTGAATAGGATGCCATATGAAGAGGGTCTATACAGAGGGGAGTTCTGGGCTGGAGACATAAGTTTGTGGATTAATTGCATAGAGCTGAAGCTATAATGATTGCACAGAGCTGCTGTGGATATAGGTGTCATCACTTAATGAACAATAAACAGTGATGAGGGCCTAGAACAAAACTTTGGGAAGTAGCAACACATGAAGGCAAAAAAAAAAAAAAAAAAAGAAGAAGAAGAAGAAGAAGTCAAAGTAGAAGAAAACCCAAACAGTCTTGTGTGATAGAGATGGAGAGAATATTTCAAGAAGAATAGAGACATTAAGAGTTGCATGCTGTTGGCTGATCAAGTAAGATTAAAACCAAGGTGTTCTGATTGTTTTCACCTCTGCTGCATATTGGGGCTAGAGTTGAATGCCAAACTTTTTGTTTAGTTTCCCTTTGTCCTCTTTCCTCAGCTGGACACTTAACCATGCACTTTACCCATCCCCATCTTTAGGCAGAGTAACTCAATGATCTTGGAAGCCAGGTGTTGAAAATTGAACAACATAAGAAGGCAAAAAGTTAGAACTCTAACTCACTGCTTGGAGAAGGGCCAGTGATAAATATCTATTTTAGATTTCATCAGGGAGAAATAAATTCATGTCACATTTTAACAATTACACATTTTAGTGTTTATCTTTCACAACCTCTAGGATTATTATAACTGATACATGGAAGAATGTATGTAATCCTCAACTGCCAGATTACAAGTCAAAATATATATATGTATTTTCCAGTTCTAGGACCAGAAGACATAGGTTAACCAAGTTTTTGTGTAGTAGCCTCGTTAAAAACTTAATTCATCTTTTAAGCCCCCTTTAATGTTTTATTCGCTATACATTCTGAGTTTCAAACAAATACATTAGAATAAACTTTTGGAGCCACACCCATTTCTAGGCTGGGAACTGCTTACATAGCAGAGAATTTATTGCTGAATGATCAATTTGATATGCCTGTCATAACTGCTAAACTATCCAGACATGGTTCATTTATTCCAGTCAACACAATGTCTGAACTGGATTGAAGAAATTGGAGGATCAATAGACCTTAGCCATTGATCTGGAAATGGTCACTCCGGACAGTTGTGGAAAATCAACCAGTCCAGTTGTCTGAAAAACTAACATTGGCAAACAAATTATTTTATCAGTCATCTTTGTTTTTAGTGGCAAGTGGCATGGTTTCAATTTAGAAATGGATATGGTTCACTAACCTTATGGTGACCAATCTCTAAAGATTGAAAGATGTGTTATATCACAAAAGAGATAGGTTGTAGGAATTCTGCTACATGCACTTTTTATTTACTAAAAAAAAATTGATGTGGATAACTTTGTTTAAAACAGTAAAGTAATTATAGCAACATCACATGGGATGACAGGGAGGAATTGGGAACATTCTGCTATAAGGTATCACATTACATACGAAGTGGTATAGTATTATTTGAAAATGAGCTCAAATTAGTTATAAGTGTGTATTATAAACTATGGAGAAACCATTAGAACTAAAGGTTTTAAGATGTATTATTTATATTCTAGAGAAGAGATAAAATATTATATCAAATACTCAGTTAAACCCAGAGAAAGCAGGAAAAAGGGAAGAGATAAGAGATAAAGAACAAATGCAATGGATAGAAAATAGTTACAACCTTGTAGATATTCATACAATATATTACTAATTATTTAAATGTGAATGGTTTAAGTACACCAATTACAAGGCAGAGGTTGTTGATGTGAACTAAAACAACAACAACAAGACACTACTACGTGTGGTTAATATGAAATTCACTTTAAATAAAAAGATGCAGGTTGGCTAAAAGTAAAAGGATGGAACAACCCAAGTGTCCATCGATAGATAAATTAATAAAAAGTCGGGGCACATACATACAGTGGAATATGTTCAGCCTTAAGAAGGAAGGAAACTGACACATGCCACAACATAGATGAAACTAGACACAATGCTAAGAAAAGTAAACCAGACACACACACACACACACACACACACACACACACACACACACACTTATATGAGGTACCTACAGTAGTCAGATTCAAACAAGCCGAAAGTAGAAAGATGGTTTCCAGGACTTGGCAGAGGAAGGAATAGAGAGTTAGTGCTTAATAGATACAGAGTTTCAGTTGGGAGAGAACAGTTCTAAAAACAGTTCTAAAAACAGGTGGTGATGGTTGCAGAACAGTGTGAATTTAATTAATGTTCCAGAACTGTATGTTTAAAGTGGTAAATTTTAGGGGCATCTGGGTAGCTCAGTTGGTCAAGCTTCTGACTACAGCTCAGGTCATGATCTCGCGGACTGTGGGTTCAAGCCCTGCGTTGGGCTACAGAGCCTGGAGCCTGCTTCGGATTCTGTGTCTCCCTCTCTCTCTGCCCCCGCCTCGCACTCTGTCTCTCTCTCTCTCAAAAATAAATAAATGTTAAGAAAATTTGTTAGACAATGATAAATTTTATGTTATATGTATTTTACCACAATAAAAAATGCACACAAAAAAGTGAAGGGATAGACCACATTAAAGAAGATATACCACATTAAAACTAATAAAAAAAACCAAAGTTGCTATATTAATGTTAGACAAAATGAACTTCAGAAAAAGGAAGATTATCAAAGATTAAGAGGGAAATTACAAAATCATAATGAGGCTAATTCTCCAAGAATACCTGAGGTAAAATAGGATTTAATTGAAAGGAGAAATATAAAAATCCACAATTACAGTTGCATATTTCAACAACCCTGTCAGTACTTGATAAATAAAGGAGTCAGAGAACCAGTAAGGATATAGATGACTTGAATAACATTATCAAATTGATTTAATTGACACCTGTACAAGATTCTATCCAACAGTAGCACAATACACATTCTTCTCAAGCTAACATGGAGTAGTCCCCAAAATAAACCACATTCTGGATCATAAAACATACCTGATCACCAAATGTAAAAGAATAAAAATCATACGAAGTATATTCTTGGAACAGATATTAAACTAAAAATCAGTAACAGAAAGCTGAAAATGTATGGAAAGTAAACTACACAATTCTAGACAATCCACATGTCAAAGAAATCTCAAAAGACATTTAAAATACTTTGAACTAAATTAAAATGAAAATATAACTTATCAAAATTTGTGAGATGCAGCAAAAGCAGTGCTTAGAGGGAAATTCATAGCATTAAATAAATGTATTAGAAAAGAAGAAAATCCAAAATCAACAACTAATTTTCTAGTAGAGAAAATTAGAGACCAAATAGCAATTTTGAACTTCAAGGAATCCAAATAAAAGATATGATAAAAAAATTAGAGCATAAAATCAATGAATTTCAAAATAAGAAAAGAATAGAGAACATTATTGAAAACAAAAGCAGATTTTTTGAAAAGATCAGTAAGATTGATAAACTCTTAGCCAAGCTAAACAATAAACAAAAGAGAAGACATAAATTACCAGTGTTAAAAATGAAAGAAGGGTCATTACTCCTGAGCTCAGATCTCATGGACATATAAGGGATAATAAACTATAAACAAGATTATGCAAAAAAAAAAAAAAAAAAACCTCAATAACTTAGATGAAATGGGCTAATTCTATAAAAGACACAAACTACCAAAATTCATAAAAGGAGAAATAGCTAACTGAATATCTCCATATCTATTAAATAAATTTAATTGTTAATAACCTTCCCAAAGAAGAAAATACAAATATCAGGCCCTAATTACCATGGTGAAGCCCACTAAACATTAAAAAGAAATCATATCAATTCTCCATAATCTCTTCAAGAAAACAGAAGGACTAACATTCCCTAATGCATTCTATGAGGCAAGCATTATCCTATACCAACACTAGATAAAAATATTAGGAAAAAGGAAAACTACAGATGAATATCTCTCATGAACCTAGATGCAAATCTGCAACAAAATATTAGCAAATTAAATACAACAATGTACAAAAAAAAATCCACCACAACCAAATGAAGTGTTTCCTAGCTATGCAAGACTGCTTCCACATTCAAAAATCACTCGGTGGAATTTATCATATCAACAGGCTTAAAAAATAAATATTATATAATGTTATCAATTGACACAGAAAAAGCATGTGACAAAATCCAAAACCCCTCAACGATAAAAACATTCAGCAAACTAGGAATAGAGCGACACCTCCTCAATCAGATAGGGATTTCATTAAATCTATAGATTGCCTTGGGTAGTACTGACACCTTAATGATATTATCCTCCAATCCATGAACATGATATGTCTTCCTATTTCTTTATTTGTGTCTTGGTCTAGGAATTCAGTGCAGTTGAAATCGAAATCTCAGCAAGCTCTTCCGTAGATAGCAACAAATTGACTATAAAGTTTATGTGGAATGGATAAAGACCTAGAACAACTAACACAATATTGAAGAACACAGCTGGAGGGCTGGGACCATCTGATTCCAAGACTTACTGTAAAGCTTCAGTAACAAGACAGTGTGGTAAAGATGAGACACGTAAATCAACGGAACAAAACAGCGAACTCAGAAACAGACCCTACAAATATAGTCAACTGGTTTCTTTCTTTCTTTTTTTTAATTGTGATAAAATATTCATCGTATCAAATTACTGTTTTAACAATTTTTAAGCTTTCAACTCACTGGCATTAATTACATTTACATAACTGCACAGCCATCATCACTATCCACCTCTGGAACTTATTCATCATCTCAGACTGAAAGTCTGTATCTATTAAATGACAACTTCCCATTGTCCCTTCCTCCTAGCCCCTGATAACTACCATTCTTCATTATTTCTATGAATTTACTATTCTGGGTTTGGAAAAAAAGTGTGACGACCTAAGTAATTTTGAAAATAAGTGGTGTCTGTAATACCAAAAGCAAAAGGAACTGTACAGAAATACTGTACTCTACTTGAAAAGTTTCCCCTGGGCATATGAGTTGAACTTCTGAGACCATGTACACATGTATACTGGAATTAAACAATTGAGTACATGGGTGTCAAATCGTGGGATTAGGGATTATGCAAAGGAAATGGGCATTGGCAAGAGAAATCTTAGAAATCTTGACTACTAAATGTATGCGGTATCCTGGGTGACATTCTAGACCAGAAAAAGGACATTAGATAAAAACTAAGGAAATGCAAATAAACGATGAACCTTAGTTCATAAGAATGTATCAATGTTGGTTCATCAGTTGTTACAAATGTATCACACTAACATAAGATAATAAATAATAGGGGACCCAAATGTTAAGTGTATGGAAACTCTCTGTACTATCCTTGCTTTTTTCTGTAGATCTGAAACTATTCTCAAATAAAAAGTTAATCGACTATAGAGAACAAACTGCTGGTTACCGGAGGATAGGTTGGTGGGGGGATGGGTGAAATAAGTGAAAGAGATTAAGGAGTGCACTTGTGATGAGCACTGGGTGATGTATGAGATCACTGAATCGCTATTTTGTACACATGACCTAATATAACACTGTATGTTAACTATGTTGGAATTAAAATAAAAAAAAACACTAATAAGTAATTGAGAGAGAGAGAAAGTATATGGTATCTGGTTACAGGGCAAGTGTGATCACGTCCCCCCTCTGTATCTTTCACTTATTCCTCTAGATCAACTTCCCACTCATCTCTATCCTGTTCCATGCCCTTGGTCTGTGGCTTCCAGTAGCCTTCAGGCAATGGTAGGCAACAGCAAGAGATCAAGGAGAAAAACAGGAGAATGGAAAATGAAACCACAGAATGTACTTCTTGGGCTGTTACCCTGCAGGATTGTGTTCAGTAGACAGTCTCTCCATATAACTCTCTCCAGATGCCTGTAGCAGATTTCTGTCTTGCCCTTTGTGTCTAAAGTAATAACAATTCCCTTTTGTCACTAGCCTGGGAGAACTGCACTCTCTCGTTGGTTTCCCTAAGCCTTGCCATGCCCAGCTCTTTGTAAATAATCCCTTTATTAAACTTTCACCAATAACCTAGCTTGTGTGTGCCATCTGATACTTGGCTGAAATCTGGTGGCTGAACCCTAGATTTCCTGACTCAAGCAACAAATGTCTTTGCAAAGCAAAGAGATAAAGTAACACGTTTAACTTCTAGGAGTCTCATCTAGAAGCCTGGAATAATATTCATCTAAAAACCTGGAATAGCATTTCCTATTTCAAAGTCTGTGGTGGATTGCCAATGAAATAGTATGAAAGCTCATAAGACACTGCCTGACATTATTATATCACTTTTTTATCATGTCCTTCTTATGTAGTGGGGGTCGCTGGTATTGCACAATCTTTTCAGAAGGACACAGAATGTTAGTGCCCTTTACAGAGTACTTTAAGGAACCATGAGGGGCTGACTAAAGAAGCTAAGGCATCCAAGGAATCGAAGGCGTTTCCATCACAGCCCCAAGGAGTGGAACGATAGAACCAATATCTGCCAGGGAAAATCACTTCCATCAGCAAAGAAACTGATTACTAAGTTCAGGCAGAGAGTACACTAAAGTCAGAATCTGCTTGTCTGTTTGGTTTTCAAAGAAGTGAGAGAATCATATTCAAGGAGAATGATTTATATTTGTACAATGTAATTTACAAAATATCTTTACCTTTCTCTTACTGGATTTACTCAACAATAATAGGAACTAGATATTCTCTGAAAGAATTTCAGAGAGATCCTGTGACCTGGTTAAGGTTACCCAACTTGTGAGTGGGCAGGAGGGGCATTTGCATGGAAGCTGGCACTTATGTGTTGAAGAAGCCACTTGAGGGCTGGGGAGACAAGAGGCCAGGAACAGGGGTAGGTTACACAGAGTGTCAGGGCAGAAGAATCAGTCAGATATCTATGAAGACAATCATCTTGAACACTGAACGGGGTAAAGAGGAGACATTACAACCTTGATCCCTTTTTGCTGGTCCCTCTGGTTTGTAAAGAGCTCAGGGCTAACATAGATTTAGGATTCTTAAGGTCTCTGACACATGAACAAATTGGGATTTGATCTTCATATTCAGTGTGAAAATACTGTTTCTAATGGAAGACTTGATTCAACCCAGGACCATAAATACCCAACAGCAGCATGAATGAATACCCAGTACCCTTGCTGCCCACAGCATAAAGTTTTCTTTAACATCCAGGTACCCTCATTTGCCTTCTCAGCAAATAAAGTTTCTCACTATTAGACTTCTCAAATACCAAGCTCCTCGGTATATCATTTTTCCATTTGCAGTAACTTGAGACAGACAACTTTTTGTCACACCCAGAGGGTTTCTTTTTACTTCAATTATATAATAGGTTTCCTGGCATTTTTGTCCCCAAATGTAGGTTAAAAAGTGCTTGCTAAAATTAACTTCTGTTATTTTGCACTCACAGGGCTTCTGGGGAAGGGCTGTCCACTTAAAATAGCTTCTAAGGGAACTATTCAGGACACTTGTAACTTTAGGTTTTATTAAATGACACAAGCTGCTGATGCTGGTTTTCCTTGACATGTAACTGAATCTCATTTGATCGGGGAAAAAAATGTTCCCTGTGTTGCTGGTGAAATACTGAAGCTCCATGGCTATGCTATACTGAGTGTGGTAGAGCGTGGGGAAATCTAAAGATGAATGAATATGACAGCTTGGTAGAGACAGCACAACTCAGGCCAAAGGGCACTCAGGGACTTTGACCTCTCTCCTGGTGGCCAGCTATGTATCTTGGAAAAGGCAGAAGGAAAACACAAATCACAGAACTGTCTTGCTGTATGATAAGAGCTAGATGTCGGCAATGCACAAGTTCACAATGATACACACTCACACACACAGAAGCAAAACACACGTTATTGTTGCCTGGTTGTAGAATTCATGTCTCCATATACTCCACACTGATTGTTCTCTCATGAGGTATTCACATATTTATACGAATATGTATATGAATATGAATATATATTATATACGAATTACATTGTTAGATATAAACCATTTTTTCTCCAGGTCACATCAACCCTGGAGAAAACTAGGGATAGATATCAACCATATTGCAATAGTATCTGGATCCAAGGAACCATGCTATTTCATCATCATGACTGCCCTCTTCTGGGGGCTCACATTCCTCCTTAGTGGCACCTGTGACTGGGACTCCCTACTAAAGATGGGCTATTGTGCCTTCTGCCCACCCAGAATGCCCCGTCCTACCTGCAGAGCCCTTTTAGGACCTGCTCTGGTCATTGACTCTATTTTTTATTCTTTCCTGCTGTTGCAGTTCCTTCATTTCCCAAACACCATTGCAACAATATTGGCTCCTACCTTGCGAGCACTTGTGTGCAAGATCTTTGGAATATCCTGAGATGGAGGTCTCCCGATGCTGACAGTGGAGGTTCTCGGCACAACAGGGAGCTCTTCAAGCCCTACGATGTGGAGCACAGGAATGGAGTGGAGATGATGGCTCAAAATTTTGCTCTTGGCGAGATTCTACCTTTCTTACTGTCCCCTAGTCCAAAACAAATGCTGACAACCTCAACGCCATTTGCCTTGGAGGCCATCAGGATTGATCCTTTATTACTGTTCCTGGAAGTCACTGGAAGACCCTCCTATCATTCATGACTGCCCCCATATCCTGATCCCAATTTCCACACTGCACTGGATGCCCTTAACAGGACCACATTTCCCAAACCTGCCTATTTCCTAATACTTCTCTTCTGTACCCTCTAGAACTTACGAGCCCTCATCACAAGATTTCCTCTACCTCCAAATTCTTCTCAAAATATCTTCTTCTTGCTCTACATCAAACCTGTCTCTCCCCTGAGGACACTGCTCCCTGGTAGCCCTCTCTTATTGTACCATATTCTTTCCTCCTTCAGTGCCGCTAGCTGGAAGAAATGCTCTCCCCCGAGATGTCCTGTTGCTTCTAGTTTGGAACACTATAACATCCCTCTCCCCTCTACACCAGTAAGTGAGAGAACTTACCCTGTCTGCATACACCACTAGCTGTATCTCCTTGCTACGGCCATCTTCAGACACCTTGCTTGTTATCTAACTACTGCTTATTGGTTTACCATCTCACTTCCCCGTGCACCTAACTCCAACAGTCATTCCACTGGGACATAAACTCCAAAGGTCATATCCCCCTTTTAGTTGTCCTTTCCTCCCTTCGTGTTCTTGCAGCCACCTAACATCCAGCTTAAATTCCATCACCCATTATTTTTAATCACGTCATTGTAGACTTCTTCATCTCCACTGTCCCTCTCTCTCTTGATTCTATTCACCTTGCAAAACTCTCAAGCCTAGTTATACACAGCTCTGTGCCTATTCTGCACCCACACTTACTGGGAAAACACCCACAACTATCTTCTTGGATCATTTTAAAATTCATGACCACTGGCTTCAAGTAAGCTATTAACTTCATTCAGCAATCCTACTGTTATCTCCCTAGTCTATTTCCTCTCCCTCTTTCCTCATGACTCTTTCCTGCCTTCTCCCCTGTCCTCAAATCTCCAACTTCTCTTCCCTCATTATTTCTTAGCTAGTGACCTTACCCCCTATTTAAATATATATTTTATTTTTTTTTAAGTAAAAGCAATTAGAAGGGAATGTCCAGACTTCTCTACCATCATATGTATGAAACTACCCTTATCGACATCTACACCTTCTGCTTTCTCTCTGTAACTATAAATGAAATGACCATGGTCCCATCTAAACCTATCCCAATGGCTTGTTCATCAGGTCCCTTCCTCTCTTGCCTACTCTAGGACGATGCTCTAGCAATGCCCCTTCTTTCTCCTGTATCATGAAAGTTTCCTGTCTTCTAGATCATTCCCAATGGCATATAAACATGTTATGATTTCTCCCAACTTCAGAAGTATATTTGTTCTTGATCTCACATCTCTCTCCAGGGACGATTCCATTTATTTCTTCTTCGTAATACATTTCCCTAAAGAGATTTATGTTCTCACTATCTTCAGGTCTTCTCTTCAACCCTCTCCTAATACATGGCAATCAGTCTTCTAACTGGAACTTCACTGAAATAGCTCCTGATCAGGTCACCAGTGACGGTGCTGAAACCATCCTGCACTTCCCAGTGTTCATCTTACCCGCCCCACTGGCAGCATTAAACACCATCAATCATTTCCTCCTACTTCATTTTTTCTGGCTGCTCATTTTCTGCCTTCTTTGCTTCTTTCCTCCGCATTTCTCCAACCTTAATGGCTCAGTTCCCAGACCTCCCTTCTTCTCCATCTACACTCACCTTCTAGGTGATTTCCACCAAACTCATGCTTCCAATACTATCCATAGGCCAACAATTTCTAAATGTGCATCTTTACCCTGGAATATCCCCTTGACATCCAGACTCCTATACCCAGTTGCCTACTTGATAGCTCCATTTAACATGTCCACAAAAACACTGGATTATTCCCACCAAACTTGAATCCTCAGTAAAGACAATTTTGGCCTTCTAATCATTTAGTACCCAAAACTTAGAGTCATTTGTTCTGTCAGCAAACAAATGCAATCGATTTTATCTTGAGTACATCTCGAACCTGACATTTGTTATTCTCCTGTGTGACCACCACCCAGGCCCAAACCACTATCAATTCTCACCTGTATTCTTACTTTCAATTCTCTCCTGCCTCCTTTCCAGGACAATTACAGTGGCCCACTCCCTAGCAGCTAGAGTAGTGATTTTAAAGCTTAATTTGATCTTGTCTCTCCTGTGGTCAGACTCTCTAGTAGCTTTCCATATTACCCAGAGTAAAAGCCAAAGTCCTTAAGTTTCCCCATAAACCTCTATGCAATATAACCCCTCACCACCTCTCTGATTTTATCTCCTACCTCTCTTACTCTGTTCAGCCAAATGGACGTCCTCCTATCTGTTCCTCACCTTATCTCAGATATCTGCCTAAATGTCACTTGTAGTGAGATCACTCCAAAATAGCAACCTCCATCTCTGGTATTCCCTTTCTCTTTTCCCTGCTTTCCTTTTTTCTACTGAATCTATTGCCATTTGTCATGCTCTCACTTTTGTGTTTACTTTCTGTTCCCTCAACTAAAACAAAAACTTCGTGAATGTAGAGACATTGCCCATTTTACTGACTGCTGTATCCCCAATGTCTAGAATAGCATTTGGCATATAGTATACACTCAGTAAGTATTTCTGGAGAGAATGAATCTTGAAATTATGACCACGAAAATCAATATTCAAATAAAAAGGGAAATTCAACAAAGAGGATACCTTGAATATTTCAGATTTATGGGATCAAGTCTAATTTGGGATTTACACAACATCCTGGATGTAAATAGACTAAACAAACCTGGCGAGATGTTGGGTGTAGGAGACAGAACACTGACACTGAGTTGGAACCCTTTTTTAATTAATTAATTAATTAATTAAATTTTTTTTAATTTACATCCAAGTTAGTTAGCATATAGTGCAACAATGATTTCAGGAGTAGATTCCTTAATGCCCCATACCCATTTAGCCCATCCCCCCTCCCACAACCCCTTCAGCAACCCTCTGTTTGTTCTCTATATTTAAGAGTCTTTTATGTTTTGTCCCCCTCCATGTTTTTATATTATTTTTGCTTCCCTTCCCTTCCCTGCTTTGTATCATATGAATGAAGTCATATGATATTTCTCTTTCTCTGACTGACCTCTTTTGCTTAGCCTAATACCCTCTAGTTCCATCTACGTAGTTGCAAGTGGCAAGATTTCATTCTTTTTGATTGTCAAAAAATACTCCAATGTATATATATACCACATCTTCTTTACCCATTCATCCATCAATGGACGTTTGGGCTCTTTCCATACTTAGGCTATTGTGGATAGTCCTGCTATAAACATTGGGGTGCATGTGCCCCTTCGAAACAGCACACTTGTATCCCTTGGATAGTAGTGCAGTTGCTGAGTAATAGGGTAGTTCTATTTTTAGTTTTTTGAGGAGCCTCCATACTGTTTTCCAGAGTGGCTGCACCAGCTTGCATTCCCACCAACAATGCAAAAGAGATCCTCTTTCTCCACATCCTTGCCAACATCTGTTGTTGCCTGAGTTGTTAATGTTAGCCATTCTGACAGGTGTGAGGTGGTATCTCATTGTGGTTTTGATTTGTATTTCCCTGATGATGAGTGATGTTGAGCATTTTTTCATGTGTCAGTTGGCCACCTGGATGTCTTCTTTGGAGAAGTGTCTATTCATGTCTTTCGCCCATTTATTCACTGGATTATTTGTGTGGTTTTTTTTGTGTGTGGGGGGGGGTGCTGAGTTTGAGAAGTTCTTTATACATTTTGGATCTAATCCTTTAGCTGATATGTCATTTGCAAGTATCTTCTCCCATTCCATCAGTTGTCTTTTAGTTTTGTTGATTGTTTCCTTCACTGTGCAGAAGTTTTTATTTTGATGAGGTCCCAATAGTTCATTTTTGCTTTTGTTTCCCTTGACTCCAGAGACATGTTAAGTAAGAAGTTGCTGCAGCCAAGGTCAAAGAGGTTTTTGCCTGCTTTCTCCTTGAGGATTTTGATTGCTTCCCATCTTACATTGAGTTTATTTTTGTGTACGGTGTAAGAAAATAGTCCAGGTCCATTCTTCTGCATGTCACTGTCCAGTTTTCCCAGTACCATTTGCTGAAGAGACTCAGAGAGTCCCCCTTAAAATTTCTTGCAGGGATGGTTTAGTGGTCACAAACTCCTTTAATTTTTGTTTGTCTGGGAGAAGTTTTATCTCTCCTTCTATTTTGAATAACAGCCTTGCTGGATAAAGAATTCTTGGCTGCATATTTTTCTGATTCAGCACATTGATCATATCCTGCCATTCCTTTCTGGCCTGCCAAGTTTCTGTGGATAGGTCTGCTGTGAACCTGATCTGTCTTCCCTTGTATGTTAAGGACTTTTCTCTCTTGCTGCTTTCATGATTCTTTCCTTGTCTGTATATTTTTGTGAAATTGACTATGAAAGTCCTTGTTGATGATTGGTTTTTGTTGAATCTAATGGGAGTTCTCTATGCTTCCTGGGTTTTGATGTTTGTGTCTTTCCCCAGGTTAGGAAAGTTTTCTGCTATGATTTTCTCACATAAACTTTCTACCCGTTTTTCTCTCTCTTCATCTCCTGGGACCCCTATGAGTCTGATGTTATTCCTTTTTAATGAGTCACTAAGTTTTCTAATCTTATATCATGCTCTTTTGCCTTACTCTCCCTCTTTTTTCCTGCTTCATTATTTTCCATAAGTTTGTCCTCTATATCATTGATTCATTGCTCTGCTTTATCCATCCTTGCCTCCATGGCATCCATTCGAGATTGCAGCTCAGTTATAGCATTTTTATTTCATCTTGAGCTTTTACTTCTTTTATCTCTGTAGAAAGGGCTTGTAATCTATTTTCAACCCCAGCTAGTATTCTTATTATCATGATTCTAAATTCTGGTTCAGACATCTTGCTTGTACCTGTGTTGATTAAGTCCCTGGCTGTAATTTCTTCCTGTTCTTTCTTTTGGGGTGAATTCCTTCATTTTGTCATTTTGAAGGAAGAAAAGGCATTAATAAAGTAAAACAAAATAAAAATTAAACAATAAAAACAACATAAAAAATCAAATAAAGGATGCTAGATCCTAGGTGTGTTTTGGTCTTATTGTTGAAAGAAATTTGATAGATTAGAGAAAAAAGGGGAAGCTAAGAAAAGGAAAAAAAAAAGGAAAAAAGACAAAGAAGAAAGGAAAACATTTGAAAATTTGAAAAAATGAATACAATAAAATAGAATAAAATGAAATGAAATGATGGAAGTAAAATAGAATATAAAAAGTTTACAAAGAAGTAAAAAATATAGCAGGAAAAAGTTAAAGAAAAATATTTTTAATAAAAACTTTTTTCTCTTTCTGTATTCAAGAATAAGAAAAGAAAAAGGAAAAAAATGGAATAGATGGACCAGAGAACAGAATCAAATATGATTGAAAACACATCCGGTTTCCCCTAGAAGTCAAATTATGAAGCACTTTATAGTCCATAAACTAAGCAGGGGAGAGACTTGTGGTGTTCCTCAAGAGCACAGTTGGCCCAGTTGGGCAGGGCTTAGTGCAATGGCTCTGTTCTCCACCAGGTAGCACCCCTTAGCTTACTGGGGTAGATTGTTGTGCATGTAGGCATGTATGCACATATGTGGGAGGGGTGAAAATGGTGTCACCCAGCTACCCAGTCTCTAGTATCAGAACTCTATGCTCTCCCCGACCAGCAATCAAGCACCTCTCCTTTGTCTCCAGCTTCCATCCACTCCCCACTTCTACACTGTCCATGCCAAAGCTGTCAGGCTACCAGGCGGCACCTCCCTCCTGAGTTTTATCTCAGATGGGGCTGTGTTTCACAACCCCTTGCTTCTGAGGGACTGCGGCTTTGGCCCGTTCTCACTCTCTGAGGGAGGGTCTCGCCAAGCCATGGCCAGGTGCCAGCCACACCCAGGAACGTTCTTGAGACCGTGCTGCTGCTGATGCCCAGAGACTGCAGCCAGGCACCAGCCTGCCCCGGAAAATGTTCGTGTGACCTTGTAGCAGCAGTGTTTCAGGGATTATGGAAAATCACAACACACATCTGGCACCAGGCTTCATCCTTAATGTCCTTGTTCCAGCACCAGCGAATGTGGCCATTCTCTGGGCCTTTGCCTATGCGGAGGCCACACAGCCTCTACCAAATATCCTCCCAGCCAGGGAACCAACTCTCCCCATGTGGCCTGAGGACTCCTCGGACCTCGCTCTCTTCTCCCAGGGATTCGCCCTTCCCACAAGAGTACTGCCAGGTATAAGCTGCAGAGTTTCAGACCCTGCACTCCCCCTGTTCATAGTCTTAATGGAATTTAAACCCTCTCCTTTCTCCTTTATCCCTTTTTTGTTCAGTCCCTTACATACTCTTTCTTTTCACTCCAGCTGCTTATGTATTCTCCCCAGTCTCCATCCTCTGTCCACAAGCAAAACAGCTCCCTGCCCTCTGCGGCTTCTCTCTCCCCCAGTTCACCTCTCTGCACCACATACCTGCCAAGTTCCATGGTTCAGGTTGTGCAGATTGTTGTGTTAATCTTCAAATCAGTTTTCTAGGTGTGCAGGATGGTTTAGTGTTGATCTGGCTGCATTTCAGGGATGAGAGATGCAAAAAAAAAAAAAAAAAAAAAAAAAAAAAACTTCCATGCTGTTCTGCCATCTTGGCCCCTCCCCAGAAACCATTTTTTTAACCTTTTAAGTAAGAAACTGTGTGTGTGTGCACAAGAGAGACAGAGACCGAAAGAAAGAAAGACCATGGCCAGGCAGAAAAAGAATAGAGAAACTAAAATAAGTCATTTGATTATTGGGGAATAGGAAAGAGGACTTGCAGGCCCAGAAATGAATTAAGGGAAGGGACGTGGGAAAGGGGGGAAGCTTGTAAGGCAGAATCTCGTCTCTGATAACCTGCCTTACATTAATTTAAGATAATACTCCATTAATCTTCATAGCAGAATCTTTAATTGCAAAATCTTTCATCAGCCTTGTTATTTGCTGCACCTGTCATTGGAGACACTCCGTGGTTTCTGTTGTGTTGTTGTCATTTCTCACACTAATTAGGGGCTGTTTTGTTGTGTCTCCTTCAGTGCGGTTGTGTTTCAGCCGTGATGTTGTCAAGTGTGCTCCAGCTCCCCGAGCAGATTTCACACAGCATTTTGGGCAGATTTCAAAGGCTAGATTGTTTAAAACATTAATTAAATACCCCCACAATATTAACAACTTTCTTAATGCCCTTTAACAATCCCATAATCCATCCTGCATCTGCTGCACAGTCGTTAAACCTCAAATATATGTGTTTAACATTCAATTGGGTGCTTAATGATCTTACCTTATCTGGGCCTATTAAATTTAAAGAGATGTGCATAATTGAGTTATTGCACATTAATTATAAATACCTATTGGCTATTAAAATCACATTCCAAGGGTTAACACCTATCACTGGATAGATTTGGCTAAACCTTGCCCAATCTGTGTTCTTCTTGGCGAAAAAAACACTGCTTGCGATAAAGAGATGATAAGCCTGCCTCTTACCCGGGCAGTCAAGCCAAACTGAAATTGCAAATCCCACTCTAACCAGATAGCCTGGATACCTCTTGCAGAGTTACGCAGAGAAAATTAGTAATAACTCTTCACGGTTTTATAGCACTTAGTACATTTTAAAATGCTTCCACTAAACATCACTGCTTCTAAACTTCCAGAAACCTTGACATGTATATGAGAAATATAATTCCCTTTATAACAGTTGGGAAGACGTCAGACATGGTGACTGAGTGAGTCAAGTGACTCACCTGTTTCATTCAGAGCTGACTGACTTAGGTACTAGAATGGCGAATGGAGACCACGTAAATATTTTGTTTTGGAAAGACAAAAGGTAGGGGCAATAAGCAAGCAGCAGGTGCCTATAACCAACTTATATTGTCTTTTCTTCTTCTAGAATCTTCTACTCTCCAGTTCTTTAGCTGCTACCTCTGCTCCATCACTTTAAAGCTGATACTGACTGTTTCTTCCTGTCTAACCAAACATGGGTGTTAAGTATCTTTTCCACATTTTTACAACACCGGTCTGTACCACTAATTTAGCCATTCACATGCTTGAGGTACATATTTGGTTTTTAGTCGATACAGGTATGTTTCTACCAGTACAACTTAATTGTACACTTTCTGAGGGCTACCATAAGGTCCAATTCTCCTTATTTGTCTCCAACTCAGGAAATAATAGTCAATGGTGAGTTCCTGAAAACTATGAGTAACTTAATTCCTTTTACTGACACTCCTGTTCCATCTTTAAGATGATACTCATCCAAAGTACTTTGGAATCGTCTCCTTCTGTACTGAATCTTTAATGGATCCTTGAGCACAGTGTGTATGAGTTTGAACGCCATGGGACCAAAGAAGTGTTGTGCATCAGTCCCTCCCATGTTTTTTGCCTGTGTCTGAGCTCTTAAGTTCCTCTGGGCGTTCTTTCTCTCAATAATAAAACATGACTGATAACAAGAAACGGCAGCCTTCCAAGTGGGTCCCTTGTAGAAAATCCCCAAACACATTCAATTCAAATTTAAGCAGCCACATTTGAAACAAAGAGAGAGATGTAGCAAATGGCCCCCCACTCTGTTTTCTAATTGTCTCCAGAGACAGATCATGTCTATTTGAATCTTTTTCAGCCCAGTCACATCAATGCACTGACGGATCCTGTCCTTTTCCATCAGGCTTAGGAGCTTTCCTTCTTGGGCATAGAATACATTAGAGCAGCATGATCTGGGAATTCAGATATGACTTTTGTGGTTTGTGTACATCTCCATGGTACAGATTTGAAACTTGGGTGAAATTTTTATATAAATAACAACAAAGCTTGACAAAATGTGAACTTCTGATGCCACGAGCATCTTCCAGCCCCCATACAATGATTGCTGCTTTTCACAGGTTCTCCTCTGTTAGTTTAAGGAATCATGGGTTTATAGTCCCAACTTCTTCACCACATCAGTGTGCGACTAAGAGAAAGTCACTAAATCTCTCTGTGCCTCAATTCATGCAGTGATCAACAGAAGAGAACAGGTTCCCAGCTTACCTGGTAGAATTCTTCAGGGTAAAATCCAGTGGAGAAATGTATATGAAAATATTTTGAAAGAGGCAAAACCCTAAATGCAAGTAAAAGGAATGTATGTTTGCCCCAAATAAACAACCTAATGGGGATCACGTGTGCTCTATACAGGCCTAAAACCACGATAATTAAATAAGCATCACAGGAAAAGGACCTACATTCAGTGGAAATCACAGACATTCAAGAGTGACTTCACTGAAGGGAAGGAAGGATCACATCTTGAATATTTAGAGCTTTCCTCTCCAAAAAAGATGACAGGGGAATATAGTGAAAAAAGAACAGAGACATAGGTGAACTGGACCTCAGTCCCAGATCTGCGACCAGCTGTGTGGCTTCGAGCAAATTACTGAACTCCTCTGGGGCCTTCATTTCCTCAACTCTAGAAGGAAAGGGCTGGATTTAGTGGCCACTTTTGTGTAGTTCTGTACTTCCATTTGGCTGCTCTGTCAGGAAGGATGCTGACTCTGACCCGGTTAGTCAAACGCATGGTGGGAATGAGACTCTTTATCAGTTATGAGTTTTAGCGCCCAAAGTGCAGGACAAAGGCTGGGCCCATGTAACCTGGGCCTGAAGTCCCTCCCACTGTTGTCATGCCTGCTGTGTGGAGTGGCACACGGATGGCCGTGGCGGCCATCTCATCATGAACCCCCACTCCACCTGGGCCAGTGCCCTTGCTGTAGTCCAAATTCTCAGAAAATATACTTCTGTTGGCTCTTGGCTTTTGTGGTCTGCTCACCACACCTGGAAGTTTCCATCAGTCTTGCTCTATTATGTGCTCATCCCCAGCTCACACTCCATCCCTCGCTGTTACCCTCCCCTGTGCTCCCAGAGCACTTACCATTTCCATTGTTCTCTGGATTTCTTCTCTTTGAAGCTTTTGGCTTCTGTACTGTGTCTTATGCTATTTTTATGTGAACGTATAGTGTCTCATAAATGCCATTTTAATTGAATGGATGAATTTCAGTCTCCTCTCGAATAGCTCCCACTTTGGGTGTGTTTGATCTTGTTCACCATCTCTCCAGAAAGTTCAGTTTGATTGTTATATCACATGCTATGCAACCTAAGTATAAGGACAATTTGTAAATTTATTAAAAAATAAAATAGCTCAGACCATTTCAGAACTGCGGATAAACCCATTTGTTAAAAGGCCTTGACAAAGATTTATAGTGAAAGTCTTGACCGTCAATAGCACTCTTTTTAAGAGAACAACATTTTATTATTCTCAGAGAAGCCATCTAAAAACTCATAAGATAGAAAGGGTTTGACATGCAGAAAGTTGAGCGGGTAAGCTTTTTCCTTTCCCATGGATAATTTCCACCCTGAAATCTCTCACTGACATGTCACGATGTTTTGAATGTTAACTGCATATTTCCATTTTCCACCCAAGTCTCTGCAGATAGAGAGATGTCAGAGAGAGAGATCAGATGACAGCTTTTAGCAGGGCCTCACAAGTGATAACTCAGTGGGGATTCCCTTAGGTCCAGGCTCCAATCCTCAAGTTTGGAGCCTAAAAACTCAATCTTACCCAGCCAGCTAAAGGTCATCAAGCTCTTGGACTCAGTCAAAGTAAGACATCTATCTGCAATTACCAAATCCACACATCAGAATATTAGTTCATTCGGAGTGGGAGATCTGTATGGAAATATCATCTAAATTGCAAATTCAACCATATTACTCCCCTGCTTAACATTTTCAATAGCTCGTTTCTGCCTACAAATTGCTAATCAGGCAATTCCTGATATAACCTCTTTCTAGCTCATCTCCTTCCATACCTCTCCTCACATCCAAAATGTTCCAGTATTTCCCGAATCCATAATGCTCTCCAACGTCTCTTCCATACTACCTCTGGTTTTAACGTCTGCTTTGAATACACTGCCTTGCCTCTTGTAAACATAATGCCAACCCTGGTTGACCATCCTCATCCTCTATTACCTCTTCTGATCTTCATATTTTCAAGGTAAATTCAGATCTAATCTGCTATGGCCTCATTGACACCTCCCCACTACTCTCTGGGTAAAGCGCCTCTTCTCCATATTCCCAATTCATGCTTCTGTGTACCTCCGTAAGGGAGTCTACCCCTTCCCATTATAATTATATGTTGACTTCCTTGTCCAGATGGGCTGTGGACTCCTTGAAAATTGACCATCCACTGTATCCCTCTAACCTTTGTGCTGGAGTACCTGGGATATGGGGGCACTTAAAAATGTGGGTTAAGTCAATGAATGAGCAAATATTCTCAGGATTCCCTCTTTTGGTGGGTCAGGCCACTCAGGGTCCAAGCTGAGGACCAGAAACCTTGCTTGGTGACACAAATTTGGGATGAGAGTAGTTAATGTTGTAGTACCTATTTTTATCTGGTTAGGATAACTAGTTGAAGTGCCCTTCTCTTCTCTGACGACCTTTGTTAACATCCTGATGCCCTTTCCCCCAGATAATAGAACTTAAACTGCCGTCCATCCATTCTTGCTTTGCAGCCCCCTTTATTCTTGTCTCTACACATTCCGTATTTCAGACTTAAGGCTACTATCGTTGCTTATTATTTTATCGGCTTCTGATTTTCGACACCAGCTACATTTCAGTACCGAGGCACCATGCTGATCATCTTGATTAGAATGAGAGACACTGTGGTCTTTTGTCTGCATAGTTTTCTTGATTCCCCTCGGTGGAAATTGGGGACTATGTTGACTCATTATTACATTATCATCACCTCTTCAGAGTCAGTTACTTCTGCCAATAGGTAATTCTACCTGGAGGATATTGATGCTTGTTAGCTTCCATTTCAGAGTCTGACTTCTCCTATCCGTCCCGTATTTCTGAGGGAGAACCAAAGTCCCCGGGCCTGTGTTATTAAACATGCCTTTCAAAAAAGCTTCCAAATCAATCTAAATTCGCATAGCCTCTGGGCCCTGGCACTAGAAAGAATATAGTTCTACAAAGCCTCCTTCCTAGGTCTGTAGACCCCAGAGAAGCTTAGTCCTGGAGAAGGGGTCCCATGGTAGATCCTTGGGAGGGATGCAGCTCAGTGGCTGGCTAATGGCTTGGCACCATGGGGAATTTCCCAGCTTGCTCTGCAAAGTCCGCTCCATCTTGGCTTGCCACACGGCTCAGATAGCCTTCCTAGGGAAGCTGGCTGTGCTTCTGGTATTCGTTTATTTTAAACACAGTGTCTTCTCCTCATCCCTTGATGCCTATTGTGTGGTTTAATTGCTACCCTCTGCCCATGGTTGCCAGCATGATGTGCTGTGAGGCCAGCACACACAATGCAATGTGTGCTTGGAGGGGCTGACAAGCCCAGCTTCCAAACCGGATTCTCAAAGGGAGCGGCCAATGAAACCCGTTGTCGAGAAAGTGATAATTTCTGCGCCATGCAATTATACCCTTTAAAAAGTATACCTCTGGTGCACTATCCTGCCAACAGTTTACTGACGACGAGGAAACAAAACCAGCAGTTGATGCTAGAACGACTATGGAAACCCTATAATCATCTTAAAAATAGATTTATATAGGGAACCTGGTTATTATGAATGTGGCTTTACACTCTGTTTCAAAAGAAAAAAAAAATCCTCTCCACAACTTTAGCCGTTGTTATTTCTGCTGCAGCATCATGGATATTTGGAGGAGAGGTGGGAGAAGGTAAGGAAGAGAAGAAAATGTGTTGCTGGGATTTGTCTTTCTGCCACATGCTTATCCTCAATGTACCCACCCACAGATACCCCTGCCACCACGCCCCTATCCTGACGGGAACATCTCCCCACCGATCACACCCACCAAGAAGCCGTAAAAGCGAACCTTGTCATCACAGCTACCCACTCACAAATACCTATCGCCCCAAGTTCCACTTTACCCCATCTGCCCCCTCCACGCGCAGTACTTACTTTTTTGCACTTTTCCACCACAAGCAGGCAAAGTGCACATTACGTGTGACAGTCCTCTGTGGAGGGACTCTCCCCCAGGGGAAGTCCCTGGGCTCCATCTGGCCAGGCTGCCGCTCCCTTTCCCGGCTTTTGGCAAGCAGAAGCGGTAAGATCCTAATACAGTCAGGAAAGGATTAACACCTGATCAGGAGATAGAACAAAGTACTGATGGGCCACAGGCCCTGGTGATTAGGCCGCTGGCCTGAGCATTTAAATGCCATTTGCCAAGGTTGTCGATTGAGGGGTCGTGTCTGATTGATTTTGCGAGAATCTTCCAGTACATGGTTAAGAGACTAAATGCTGTAGGGTGCCTGGGTGGCTCAGTAGGTTAAGCCACCCACCTCGGCTCAGATCAGGATCTCGTGGTTCTTGGGATCAAGGCCTGCATGAAGCCCTACATAGGGTTCTGCGCTAACAGTATGGAGCCTGCTTGGGATTCTCCCTCTCCCTCCCTTTCTCTCTCTGCGCCTCCCTCCCTCATGTATTCTCTGGCTCTCAAAATAAAGAAACTTAAAAAGAGGGGGAGGGGCACTTGGATGACGCAGTGTGTTAAGTGTCCTACTTCCTCTCTTGTGATCTGACGGCTGGTGGGTTCAAGCCCCACCTCTGGCTCTGTGCTGACAGCTCAGAGCCTGGAGCCTGCTTCTGATTCTGTGTCCCTCTCTCTCTCTCTCTCTCTCTCTCTCTCTGACCCTTCCCTGCTTGTGCTCTCTCTCTGTCTCGCAAAAATAAACAAAACAATTTTAAAAATTTAAAAAAAATAAAAAAGGACTTGAGGAATCCAAAGTGTCTGGGAGGCTAGGAAGATAAAAAGTGGTGATCGAAAATAGCCTGCGTCAAACTGAGATCATGGAAGTTAAAACAAATAAACTTAAAAAAACTTATAATCATCTTTAAACAATTTTTTTTTAACGTTTATTTATTTTTGAGACAGGGAGAGACAGCATGAACGGGGGAGGGTCAGAGAGAGAGGGAGACACAGAATTTGAAACAGACTCCAGGCTCTGAGCTGTCAGCACAGAGCCCGATGCGGGGCTTGAACTCACCGACCACGAGATCATGACCTGAGCCGAAGTCGGCCACTTAACAGACTGAGCCACCCAGGCGCCCGTAATCATCTTTAAAAGACAGACTAAACCACTGTGAAGAAATGATTTTTTTGGCTTTGAATCCAGGCTCTTCCATGAACTTGTTGATAACCTCAGATACTTTCTCCTCCCTCTGTCTCCTCCCCCCTCCTTCTATAAAGGAGGAACTTAAGTGGTACATACCTTAAAACACTGTCCTGAGGATTCAGTGAGTGAATACATGTAAAAAAACTCAGAAAAAAAAAGCGTTACTCAATAATATTTGCTAGCACGGTTGTGCTGTTTGTTAAGATTCAGAGGAGTGATCTTATCGGTTGAGGATTTCTTATCCCATTGAGATAAGTCCATAAATATTCAGAGCCACGTGCTTTGGAAAACTGCGTGGAATTCTTAGGAATACAAACAAATGGTTCAGCAACTATCCTCTTTGGCTGGGAAAATGGCATCCTATGATCGATTCAAAATGACAGGACCAGTTGCTTCTGTATAGAAATGACTTGAGAGAGAGGGTACATGATGAAGCAGGAAACCAGAAGGAGATGAAATTTTTTTTTTTTTTTTTTAATTTTTTTTTTCAACGTTTTTTATTTATTTTTGGGACAGAAAGAGACAGAGCATGAACGGGGGAGGGGCAGAGAGAGAGGGAGACACAGAATCGGAAACAGGCTCCAGGCTCCGAGCCATCAGCCCAGAGCCTGACGCGGGGCTCGAACTCACGGACCGCGAGATCGTGACCTGGCTGAAGTCGGACGCTTAACCGACTGCGCCACCCAGGCGCCCCAGAAGGAGATGAAATTTAAAAGTGAAAGGAGAAGAAGTAGCAGGAAAGAAGGAAATGGCAGAGAAAGATCAAGGTGAAAACACACAGGAAAAACACGAATACTTCTAAAGAGCACTGATGGCCATAAACCTGTAAGACAGTTTATCAAAGTGGGACTCTTTTTTAAAACTTAATTTACCATGTTTTTTTGTTAAAATTGAACTGCCTTTGAATGTTGGGTAGATGGCAGGGCAGTCGGACTACGTTCTGTTCTAAAGAATCGATAGGGGCGCCTGGGTGGCTCAGTCGGTTAAGCATCTGACTTCGGCTCAGGTCATGATCTCGCGGTCTATGAGTTCGAGCCCCGCGTCGGGCTCTGTGCTGACAGCTCAGAGTCTGGGCCTGTCTCAGATTCTGTGTCTCCCTCTCTCTCTGCCCCTCCCCTGTTCATGCTCTGTCTCTCTCTGTCTCAAAAATAAATAAGTGTTAAAAAAAATTAAAAAAAAAAAAAAAAAAGAATCGAAACCTCGCCATAGAGCTTCTGTGTCATGTTCCAATCAGTGGCCTCCCTGACAGATCAGCTCCCGGCCAGCAGAGATCTTGCGGGTCTAGTTCAGTCCCCTCATTTTGCATAATGCCCAGGACATAGTAGGGGCTCCATACATGTTTATGAAATGAAGGAATGAATGGCTGTGAGAGCGCAGGAACCCTCTCTCTCTACGTGTTTGTGATGGAATGAAGTGTTAATTGTGTCAGAATCAGCTGTGACTCCGTGGAGACCCATCGGACAGAGAATCAGAGGCGGCGTCTTGTCCCAGCTTTGGCTCTCCTGGCTCCAAGTTTGCAGTCATCTGAAGCGGTTTTAGAGCAGTGACCATAGTAATTAGCCCTTCACAGGTACCGTGTGCCGATGACATGAGAAAAGGTAGGGGAGATGCTTTAACGATAAATCCATGCACAGACGCAAGGTTGTCTTTTTAACTGGGTAAACTAAGGCCACCGTTGCTTAAAGCTTGATGAAGAGAGCTTCAACACAGGTGATGTGGTCGTTTTGATGTCATGTTTACACACACGCAGACTCACGGGAAGGAACAGAGAGTTGAGACACGGAGAGAAAGAGGAGAAGGTAAGGGGAAAATGAAGAATGGTTGGAAGGAAAAGGAGAGAAAGTATTTTCACCTTTGACTGCAGCTGTTGGGTGATGATGCGGATAAACAACATTCTGGAAATAACTTTTGAGAAATGGACAGGCTGCCCTTGATTCTTTCTCCAGATCCCCTGGAAGGGTCAGGGCTGGTATTTGGAGTGACTTTTCAATTAGCTAGCCTTCGAGAAGTCTGGATCCAGGCTGAGAGAAGCTTGCCAGGGCGGTGGCTTTTATCTTATTCAGTCATAAGGAACATGGAAATCAATTTTTCCCAATCTCAGTTATAGCTGGAAATCCATCCTTTTTAAGTCAGCAGGAGGATTAATCTATTGAATGGTTTTCGAGATTTTGCTGACATATAAACATTTTAAGAATACATTACATTTTTTTTTCCTCCCTCCCTAGCACTATTTTTAAAACGAAGCCAACTTGCTGTGCCAGCCAGGAGAAGAAGGATGGCCACAAACCTCCTTCCCATGAGAGTGCAAAGCCATTTTTCCCAAAGCCTGCAGCGCAAACTGAAATCCACATTGGTCAGTGCCTTCCTCTCAACCACTGTCCCAAATCACAGGAAAGTGCACTTTTTTTTTCATGCAGATATTTATGATTCCAAATAATTCAATTTAGAGGGTCCCATATGCACTAGAAAGTATTCCTTTTTGCAGTAACTGCTACAGCGAATAAATGTAATAAACAAATAATACAGTTAATAAATATAACACATATTCTATAGTAATACAATAAATAAGACATTGAAATATAACAGTGAATAACTCCTACTATTAATTATACTAAACATAACAAAAATTAAAAAGTACTGACACAAAGTAACTTTTGTGGGTTTATTCAAGCAATCACCCCAACAAGTAAGGGAGAGCACAATCTGTTAGATCTGTAAATGGGTCATCATAGTCAGAAAGTTTTAGAACCATTGACATAGAGTGAACAAATAGGGATGGGGGTGACTTGAGTGGTGAGGAGCTATTAAAAGGAAACAAGCCTGCAAACAAAGATTGTGCCATGTGGCAATTCAAAACAGGTGATGGGGAGTGGCCATGTGGCTCTTACCTGTGGCCACGGACCCGGTCAACCCTGTGAATGGCAAGGAACAAAATGGACCGATCCTTGCCACTTGTGAAGCTGTGCAGAATGTAGATACAGAGGCAGATATACCAAGAAGCCAATGAAAATTGAGCTTCAAGGCCCCTCCCTTGCATTGTCACTCCCAAGGCCCTGGTAAGGGCTCTAAGAATATGTTCGCCGGGTGGTAAAATTTTGTAAAATTTGCAAAAGTGAAATGTCAATCAGTTAACATCAGCCAATCAAGTCTGCTCAGTCTTCCACTCAGATACACCTCCCTTCCTATCAGGTGTCAGTGGTGTAGCTGTAGGCATTTGGAGATTCATAAAATTAAGTTGGGGGTGTATTTAGATTTAGTGGGTCCCGTTGGAGTAGCTTGCAGCCACTTGGGAATATAGTTAGGACATTGCTAACTAGCACAGCATGGGAATGGCTTCCAGGACTACCCCTACAGCTCTCTGTGTGGACCTAGGTGTTAATGAAAGGAAGAGGCAGGCTAGAGGTCTTACGATGAAATAAATGAATGACTCTACCACCAGGCCCAGATGGGCCTCAGAAGAAAGGTTTGAAATATACAGCATCAGAAGCCATCTATGTAAAAATTTCCCACTAATCAGACATCTAAAGTTCTGAGCAAAGGATTTAATCCTCATCGACACTTGATCAAGATGGACATCTACTCTTGTCAGGAATACACTTGATTTCTATGAAGAATATACTATTATCGAATACCATAGAATTGCTCTTTTTGTGGGACACAAGCCTGCAGCAGTTCTATAAACAGTATGTATCTCTCTGTCTATATATCCAGCCATCCATCTATCCATATTTCTACAGGCGAGGTTGCATGTTTTACTAAATTAAATTTTAATCAACCATACCGGAGGAAATAATGAATTATCTTTTTATTCTCTAGTTAGAAAATATCACAAAAATTGCTTTCATATTTGGAGATAACCCAAGAGTACAGCCAAAATATTTAAGGAAAAATTATTACAGAGATGCATGGAGACTAACTCAATTAAGAAAAGTATTATTATTATCTGTCTGCATCTTGCTGTATTTATGACATTTTAATTTGCTATTTCTCTTTTCATTACAAACAAATATTCACTTCTATATCTAAGGTTGTACTCATAATTTTGCATTGTTTTTCTTCAAGAGAGTCCTCTGAGTTTTACGTGCTTCAGGTTCCACCCCTGGAGAAAGGAAAATTTGCTCACTCGTGTCTTTTGGTATAAATCCCACATAACTTCATCCAGTTATCATATATTGTTAGGGTTAGGACAGGTGTCAGGTGGCAAAGAGCTCATGCTCTAAAGTCAGATAGACGTGAGTTCAGAGCCCGGTTCTATTACTGCCTCTGCCGCCCAAAGAGTTTGCCCAAATGCCCACAGCCCTGTGCCTTCATCCACCATTTTTGTTGAGGATTCGAGTCTACGTAAAGCACTTACTACTCTACCTGGTAGATACAATGCATTCAATAAACGTGACTGAGAGATACAGACAGGTATACAATACACATACATGTCTTTCTTGGATCGGCGTTAACAAATACCCAGAGAGTGCCTACCATACGAAGCCATCAAGCAGGATGAGAAACAAAGACGTCTAGAACACAGACTTGCCCACAGGAAGCACGTTACTTAGATGACGGCATTGAAGTTAGAAGCTTACTCCCTTGGACCTGACCCATTCCCTTTTATCTTGGGGAAAACAAATAGTAATTCATTGCAGGTCTAGTTTATTTTCCTCCACGTGTACTTACAAGGGTCAGGGTAGATTGCGTCGGTTGATAAATTGTGTTTATTTATTGGCAAGGCTCTGCCAAATAACATGCAAATGATATGCAAAATGACATACACATTCACGTCAATGACTCAGCCACTTATGGTAATAGCACTCCAGCCCTGCTCTGCCTCTGATTGTGGCAGTGTTGTTGTTTCATAAGTATTGATTGCTCCCGACTTTTGCTGATGCAGACAGACAGTTTGTCGGGAGATAGGCCAAAGAGACCCATCCCTTTAGTTTAATCTGTCCTTCATTCACCTCCTACATTTATGCTAGGACTTGCACCTTTGGGTTTGGGGCCCATCTGTATTATATCGTTGATTAAAATATGTGGAACGCTGGTAACTGCTGCTTTCCAGAGTCGAGTAGATGCTACATAGGTTGCCTTTGTTGAGGTTACAGGACACTCATATTTGCCCCCCCCCCTCCAACACCTAACAGTATAGACCGTAGGGTATGGCCAGATCATTCCTTATCAACCCCAGGGGGACTTACAGTGAAATTGTTTTCCTGCTGGCACCTGGCCGTCAGCAGTGAGTCTGCCCTCTGAGCGCTCATCATGTGAGATGGCAGTATTCTCTCGGCAAGTAGATGGGCCCGGATCAGCCTCTCTCTCCATGATAAACATGTCTGGATGTGACAATCATTTCTTTCCCTGGGAATGCAATGATGATGTGATTTCCAGGGCCCTGCTCTGGATGTATGAGTAACAAACCCATGATCCATCATCCACAATAAACTGTCTTCGTGTAGGGATTAATTTAGTCTTATGTAATATATAGAAGCGATTTGTTGGCTGGCAAGCAGAAAGCATGTGTTTAAGCAGACCAAACATATTTGGGCCTCTCCTACACATCTCTCTAACTTGATCGTATATACCATGCATATTGATTGCTGCTTCGGATTGGAGGCTATTTTCTGAAATGCTTTTTCATGGTCTTCATTACAACAGAACGCTATTGTGGAGAAAAAGTAGAGGGTGGCTATGGCTAAGCACAGTGGGGTTTGCAGACATCTTAATTCATGAGCCAATCATGAGAATAAAGAACAATGCAAATGGAAAGGTTTATTTTTTCTCTTCAATGGTTTTTGAATAGATGCTAATTTTCATGAGCTATTTATTAATCTGAATTTGGGCTCTTAAAGACACGCTCAAACCTTATGAAGGCCAAAGAGTTTAATTTGTGCTTTAGGAAGCAGGCTGGAAATAAAACATCAGACTCCTTTTGTAATTTGTAGTATCTTCCATATCATCCCAGGCAAATAAAAATATAATAGAGCCATACATATAATTTAGAATTTTCTAGTAACCACGTTAAAAATGTTTAAAAGATGAAATTAATAACATTTTATTTAAGTAAGCATATTAAAGATATATTTCAACATGTAGTCAATACAAAAATGTGCTTTAATGCACATCACCGTAATGAGATAGTTTATGCCTTTTTTGTACTAAATGTAATAAATCCAGTCTGTGTTTTACACTTAACATCGAAGCTCAATTCAGACTAGTTACTTTTCAAGTGCTCCATAGACACATGTGGCCAGCGGCCACCATATTAGATAGCAGGGTTCTAGATAGCCCCAGGTAGGTCCCCTAACCTACACTAACCCAAGGCCTCAGCTTTCTCTTTCATCAGAGAAGGATCAAAGACATACTCTACTGATGCTTTAAGATTTACTAGTAAGTGTCAGTAAAATTTTTGAAAATAAGAACAACAACAGATCTATAGACCGTTCAAGCATGGGACTGATAACTAGAGCAATTAAGTTCCACCTCTGGACCCATCACTATTTAGGGGTGCAATATAATTCAATTTTCTCGTTTATAAAATGAGGTCCGGAGTCTAAATAACTTACTAGCTCCCTTCCAAATGTAAAATTATACATTTCAGGTTTTGAATTGTTAGTCTATCTTATGTTTCAGAGCAAGAACAGAATGATCCTTTACCCCCACTGTTATGACTGGCTGAGTTTTAATGTTTTTAAGTATTGGCTTTCTCACCTCTTCCTTGGAGACTCTGTTTCTCAGATTGATGGCTCCTGTATATAGGAACTTTTCCCTATACTGTACTTAATTGATGTTTTCTTTTCCTGAATTTAATCCCTGGACTCCTCCTCATGGTCTCTTGGACTTCTCTGACCATTTTCTTCCCTTCTATGATGAGCTCTGTTGGCAATGAATATGTCACTCTCTCTTCAACTTTCCCCAGCCTTGTTCTCAATAAACACTTGTTTCCTGTCATCGCCCCTCATCAGCCAGGTCCTTACGCATTTTTCATGACTTCCTTTGTGTCCCTGTTCAAGGGAAGAGGTAATGAAGTTAGGACTAGAATGTAACCCCCTTCTCACCCCACCTCCCTTATTTTATTTTTTACAGGGAGAAGACAGCTTGTTGACTAGTGGAGGAGAGTGGATGTGAATTGTTGTTTATCCCTGCCTTCTGTTCCCAGGCCCTCTTGGAGAATTGTAATGTTCCTGGATCTTCTTTTATAGACTCTGCCTTTCTCAATCTCACCATCCTCTGGAGGACACCTCCTCTGCTTTCATGTCCCATCGAGACTTGGGGGAGGTCCCCCAGATCCTGCTCATGTGGAGTGAGAGGAAGATGGCCTTCTAGGCCTGTGCTGTTCAATATGGTGGCCACTAGCCACAGGTGGTTTCTAAGCACTTGAAATGTCACTCCTGGGACTGAGGAAATGAATTCTTAATTTTAATTCATTTTAGTTAATGTACATTTAAAACCTGACAGTCAATTCAGTTATTGGAAAACATTTGAGAATGTTTGTAACCTCTTGGGTAGGTGAATCTGCTTTTTCAACTATAAATTTTAGGAAATGTAAATAAAGCTCAAATATTACTGGTAAAAACTTAGCATTGGAAATGAGATGTTCTATAGTAAAGTATGCACAGGAATCCAAAGAGTTTATATAAACAAAAGTAAAATATCTCATTAATAATTATGTGTATTACATGTTGAAATAATAGTATTTTGGACATAGAGGGTTAAATAAAATATTGTTGAGATTAATTGTTTCCACTGGACACTGTTGCTCTAGACAAAGCTTCTCTGGATTTCTGAATCTTATTTTTAACTTGCATTATTTAACAGGCTGAGTATCCTGAATACATTATTCCACGTAATTCTCACAACAACTATATATAAAATAGGTGTTCTCCTCCTTCTACAATTCAAAAAGAGGCTCAGAAAATGTGCATAAATTTCTCAGTCTCAGTTATATTTAATAATAAGTGACAGAGCTGGATGTGAATTCATGAAAGCTTGGCTTATTCCACAGCCCATATTTGCATTTCACTTGTGTTGCTTCGGTCGTTGACATTCAGATTCTGATGCTTGTTTGTCTCGAACCCATTTCTGATGCCCCTGAGTCTATCAGATGTCCACTCCAACAGCTAAAATAGTAAGAATCTCGCTTTCTTGTAGCTTATAAAGCTTTTTACGCTCATAATCACATTTGATCTTTGTTCATTTAGTGAATGAAGAAGAAGACGTGCAACACAGTCAGGACAAGAATCCAAGATTTCTTTTTCTTTCCTCTTATCAAGAACTAATGAGGCAATAGGGTATATGTGGAGGGAAAGAAGGTTGAAAGCATCAGAAAGGCCAGCTTGAAGGCAGGAAAGTGAAAAATGAAAAGATTACTAACAGAGGTGGGAAGACTTTCTTACCGGTGTTTCAGGACCTACATGTAAGGAGGCGAGAGTATCAGTCCCACCTCATTTCTCTCCTGAGGCTTCACAGGTGACTATTTGGCAAATGTTTTAAACGGACTTTGTAGATGCTAGTATTTTTCAACCTGCAGGTCGAGACCCACTAATGGGTTATGAAATCCTATCGGTGGTTCACATTGAGTATTTTTAAGAGCAAAATAGAGTACGATAGAAAATACCCTAGTGTATCTCGTGTAAGAAGGGTAAATATCGCTTGATGGCATTCTACCTTCCGTTATGTGTGTACAAGTGTGTGTGTTGCAACAGCAATTGTGTTTCTTAATCTGAGTGATGGGGGGCGGGGGGAAGGTGGAAAACACAGCTATGTGCCACCGGGAGGATCATAGCCATACATTATGCTGCACCAACACGATACCAACAATGCAGTGGGTTCTTGCTTCCAGTAAACCTTCTGACTGTACTGGATCAATCAAGCTTACTGCCTCGGCCAATTTCACAAGGCATAGAATTGTCTCAATTGGTCCAAGAAGGTGTCAGTCAGGATGATATACAGTCAATTACATAAGTCCACACCTTGAGTTAGCATTTCAATATATAGCCTCCTCTACTCCCCCCAGATGACTTCATCATCATTATTTTTTACCTTCTGAAATTAAAAAAAAAAAAAATTAAACACGTTAGGCAACAGCTCTGGGTACGGGCCACATCAGTGGATGAATAGTGGGAAGGATTTTACACAGCAAAAGATGTGCATGCATTTATTCATCTGGCGCTTACTAAGTACTTTTGCCGGGCAAAAGTTAACTCAATGTGTTGTGATGTGACAAAGAGCAACCAATGAAGACAGTGCATGCAAAGTTCTTACCCACACACAGAACCAGCTCGTCTGGACACGGCATGGCTTCTCTGAGAGACAAATCTTTAAGCAAGGATCAGAGGTAAATTTGCCAAGAGCCATGTTGGTAAAGACATGGGAAAAAAAGCTCAACTGGATGGGGTAAAGAAGGAGCTAAAAAAAAAAAAAAAAAAAAAAAAAAAAAGATGCCGTGGACACAGTGTAACACCTCTTTGGAGAAGTCTGGTTTTCAAGAGGAGGAAGGAGAATAGACAAAATTGAATAGAAAAGTTTGATCAAAAGAGATACTGTTTTGGTTTTGTATATTTAGATGGGAAAGGCGTGATCAATTTTTAATGGCTATTGGGAAATTTCTAAGAGAGAGCATATGCCTGACCATTTCCACTTATCCAAGTCTGATGTATTCTTTGAAGGCCTAGAGCATAAATCATCTCCTGTGTAGCATCCTTGGGCCCCCTCAGCTCTCCCCCACCACCCCCTTCCCCACCTGACAATGTATTCCCTTCAGAGCTCCCGGGACTTACATATAGTATTTGAATATGTATTCACTATGGAAGTAAAGGCTTTCTTCTGCATATTTCCTTTGGTTTCTATTCTGTCTCCCTAATCAGGTTGTGGGTTTCTTGAGAGGAAGGACTCTATCTTGGTCAGCTGTGCTGCTCACCAATACAGCATGCTTGGGGCGCCTGGGTGGCTCAGTCAGTTAAGCATCCGACTTCAGCCCAGGTCATGGTCTCACGTTTTGTGAGTTCGAGCCCCGCGTCAGGCTCTGTGCTGACAGCTGGGAGCCCAGAGCCTGCTTCGGATTCTGGATCTCCCTCTCTGCACCCCACCCCCAGCTCATGCTCACTCTCTCTCTGTGTCAAAAATAAATAAACTTTAAAAAAAAAAAAAAGAAAGAAAGAAATACAGCATGCCCTCAGTAACTGTGTTCATTGAGCAGGAGAGCCTCCTGAGAGCAGAGGGAAAACACTGAGCCGGAAGCAAAAAAGTAAAAAGTGCCCTTACCCACCTTGCCTCCTGTCTCTCTTACATTCAGAAACATTACCATCCCCTTTCCTTTAAGGACTTTCGTGATTAAAATCAGCAACAAACCCAGAAGCTGTCAGGTGGCCCAGGGCAAAACTAATTCCTCAAAATTGTTTCATCAGGCCTGCATTATGGTTTTTAAACTTGTGAATAAGTTGTCAATATTTAAATACAGGGGATTTCACATTCAGTTTAGGTATCTGGCTTTTTTCTTTATTATTTTTTTAAATGTTTATTTTTGAGACAGCGTGAATAGGGGAGGGGCAGAGAGGGAGGAGGACAGAGGATCCGAAGCAGGCTCCAGGCTCTGAGCTATCAGCACAGAGCCCAATGCAGGGCTCGAACCCCTGAACCCTGAGATCACGACCTGAGCTGAAGTCAGAAACTCAACCAACTGAGCCACCCAGGCGCCCCTATGGTTCCTGCTTCTTTAAAAAAATCAGAACATTCAGCCATATCGGCACTAATTTCCTACCTGGCAACAAGGTGGTTAAGCTGAATAGGAGTCGCTCAGTTCAGGCAGGACTTTATATCTCTATTGGCCAAGCATCCCTGGCTCTTACCAGTTCTGCCTGGCTTACACACCAAGTAAATATAAAGTCATAAGGTCACTTGACTTGATTTGGCTCGGTTGGTATTAAATGTCATATTTGAAATAGCCAGGATGACTGCTTCTCAAAATGGTCACTTTAGGAATCATGATATAGTCCTCCCCAATGCTGTCCTTGTTTCCAATGTTTTGTAACCTGCCTTCAGAGCATTGCAAAACAAAACAAAATAAAATTTAAAAGAAATGGTTATGTTTTATAGCCAGGCAGTTTTGCTGCTTTTTAAAACCTCATTGTGAAACAGAGAAATCTTACTCAATCTTAACAGCCTTCTTATTCACCTCCCTCAGTATGTAAAGCATTTTGACTATTCTGTGAAACCTAAACACAGTCTTCACCAGACTGACCACTCAGACCGCTGCAGACAAGGTGCTGTGAATGTCCTGGAGTCAATTCCGCCCCCAAAAAAGGTCTCGAAACATCTCTGAGCAAGGCCAGTATCGGAACAAGGGTGGCACAGACTCTATTACCAGGAGACCCTAACGTATATAGCTGTTGCATGTTTCCTAAAAACAAAGCACATCCATTTACAACCAAACCCATATATTTCTGTAGTAGCAATGGGAACATTTGTTTTTCTTCAATACTTAAAAGGGGAGGGAAAAAGAAGAACCTACTCGCCTTCTCATATCTCTTCTTCATTCCGTCATGAAGCTGAAGATAAAACTCTCCCTCGTTCCCCAGCCTCCACCCCTGCAAGAAAAAAAGAAATGGGTCCATATATTACTTAAACAACCCTGCTATAATTATAGACAGTCCAGGTGTGAATTACTCGGGGCCCAGACAGTCTGGGGAGCCGCTAGCTGCCTGTATCACGGTTTTGTTTGTGTGGTTTGAAAACGTTGATATCAAACGGTAACCAGCCCTAATACCTCTCGACGTTCCATCGCTGATAAACTTGGTAATGGATTTCTTCTCTCTCTCAACATTTCATAGGTGTCGCCCAGGCTGCCAATGAAAGCGAAATGTGCTCTGTGTTTCTGTCTCTCTCTCTCTTTTTTTTTTTTTTTTTTTTTTACCTTGTTCCTTTTTAAGTTATAGTCACTGGAGAGGCTTGATAAGTTTCTCTCTTATCTCACTAAGACATCTGAGACTGATCCATAGTAACTGAATAATCAATTAATTCTCCTGCAGAGTTCCATTTACATAATGAAAATGTGACGCGCTGATATTTTATACAAGTCGTTTTTGGTCGTCTAGACTGATAATATATTGTGTATTGATTGAGGGGGAAAGCCTAATGGATCTTCTGTTGTTGAAGTTGCAAAATTACAATTAAAGTAAAATGACAGAAGCAACCATCTATTGGATTCATATCTATATATCTCTCTTTAATATAGGATTCTAAACGTCTGGGCCTGATTAAGACTTTGCTCTCACTTGAGCAAAAAGGGCACATAAATGTGTGGCTGCTCGTGTTCCCATTGCTAGGGCCAAAATCAATACAATACTGTTTGCAAAGTAACCAACATGCAAGGCCGAATCCTGTGTCCTCTGCATGCCCAAGGCACCTGAACTTTAACCACACCTCCCTGTGGACACAGTGGTCTCTTAACCTGGGGAAAGGAAAGAATTTGAGTAGATCTTAGACCAGAGGTAAGAGACTGACCTGTGTAGTCCTCTAGGGAAAAGAAAATTTTGTTCGTAGCCCCATTTATCTGCCTCCATATATCTACAGAGCCAGATTATCACTGAGGATTCTCCTTGCATTCCTACAAGAGAAACGCAGTCAAGTGTGAAGGTTAGGCTCATGGCTCATGGGCGCTGAAGGTCATGGTTCACACTCCTACCTCCATTGCTGAATAACTGTGAGTGGTGTTGGTTACTTGACTTCTTTGAGCCCTAGTTTTCTCATCTGTAAACAGACATGATATTAAAGTGCACCCCACGGTGGTGGCGTCAGAATTAAATCAGCTCATACTTGTTGGGTCCCCAGAATAAGGTCTGTCCTATAGCAAATGCACAATTGAGTCGTTTATGATTACCAGCAAGTCCGTGAAGAAAAGCATCATGGTCCTGAGCCTCCAAGTCAGGGAATTTCATTGAATTGGGGAGCACTAAGGCATGCCTAAACAGGTGATTCCAAAGAATAAAGCTGGAGCACAAGGAATTGGTAGCTATTTGTTCAAACACGTGCGCGAAGATTATGTTTATTATCCTTTTTGAAAAATTTTCTCTGTATTTTCTAATATGTTCACAATGGCCATGAATTATTTTATACTCTTCAAAAAATGCAATTATTTCCACTTTGAAGGGGAGAAGGAAACGGTTCCTACCCTGTGGTTCTGCGTTTTGTTCCCACCACATCATATGGTATTTCTTCTTCTTGAAATGTGTCCAACATGTCTACTCATCATGACTTCACTAAATAACAACTTCCACCAGATTTGGGGATGCCTTCAAAACAGGGCCCCTTTGACAAATAAGGGGTAAGTCCTGCTATTACATCTTTATGTTCATAGATGTTCCATTTGCCCATGGCCCTTTCACCCCTCCGCCCCCGTCACAAAGAAACACACATACACACACACACACACACACACACACACACACACACACAACCAAAAAACCACCTCACAGGTGAAAAACTGGTGGCACTGTTTTAATTTCCTTCTTTCATGGGCAAGGCCCAGAGCAAACGCAGAAGTGGGAGCAGGCTCCACATCCCCTAAGGTACTAATAAACATGCTTGAGAATTAATCAGTCCCCTTCATCCTGTAATGGGACGAGGCAGCCTTAGAGTTTGCTCATCTCTGAAAGCAGGGAATGCCTTTGAAGAGCAGGTGTGGAGTAGAACTGACTAGGAAATGAAAATTGAGTCAATACACAAAGCCCAGAAAGTTCAACACAGCAACCAACAGGAAAGATAAAAACATCCACCTCCTATAAGCTCCTTTTAGCCTGTGTGTGTACTCAGCTCTGAACTCTGCCATTAAGAAAAATGGCTTGGCATGTGAAAAAGGAAGAGGAAGCTATCCAACCTTTGTTTCTTGAAGGTTCATTAATTACCCTTTCTGACAATGGAGTATGAACTCAAGGTGTTCAGAAAGTTGAGTTAAAATTAGCTTTGGTGGTGGGCCTAACTGCATTTTCTTCCCAAGGAAAGGAACACTCCGTGAAGATCAGAACACAGCCTACACTAGACCATGCATCTTTGCAACTCAGTAAAAATGTATGCAGACACCTGGAATGCCCAAGGTAAAAATAAATTGGAGCCTATTATTTGACACTTAGTATTTATTACTGGCTTTGTGCCCTAATTAATCACCGTTAATAACACTTTATATGCACAACTGGTCTTAATCCATATATGGTCTTAATTCTCAAATGTTGCAAACATCATGAAGCATATAGTCTTAGTGTTAATGTCATCGTGTGAGGAAACAAACAAACAAAATTAACTAATAACTTATCTTGATCTCGTGCCTAACAATGAACTCCAATGAAATTCCTTCTGAAGAAAGGACGTAATGGCATATAACAAAGATCTGGTAGATTTAGGATTCTGCACCAATTGGGTAATCTTTGGAGGTCAGGGACCAACTCAGAAGCCACGAGGATAAAGGGACTGTGCCAGAGGGTCCAGGCTATCAAAAAGACACCTAGTGCCTTCCCCGGAGTGATATCCCAGGGAGACAATCCCAGAAGTGCAATGACGTTTTAATGGCTTTAGTTACAGTTCTTTCCAGCCCTCAGAGAAAACACTTTTCTCCCCTCAGAGAACTTAAAAAAAAAAAAATTCTGAGCACATGGAAATTAAATGTAAAATAATAGTAAGTGGGATATTTTCTTTGGCTCTGGAATTAGGGAATAGGCTTCAAACTTGTGGGGGGGGGGCAAAGAGATGATAAATAACCCATATTCTTTTTTTAAGTTTATTTATTTATTTTGAGAGAGAGAGGGAGAGAGCAAGGGAGGGGCAGAGAGAGAGGGAGAGGGAAAATCCCAAGCAGGGTCTGCACACTATCAGTGCAGAGCCTGATGCAAGGTTCCATCCCACAAACCGTGTGACCATGACATGAGCCAAAATCAAGAGGCAGACAATTAACCAACTGAGCCATCCAGGCACCCTAACCTATATTCTAAAGAAATCTGCCAATAACTGATCTAAACAGTACTCACAGGGCTTCTTAAGAGCCAACAATCAACTCAATTGAAATGTGTCAGTCTGGCTTTTTTTCTGCCTTGTCATTAAAGAAGGGTAGGAAGGGGTATTTTTGCCAAGTGAAGCAAAGTGAAAGCCAAGTGAAGCGAACTCCAAATATAGCCATGTCGACAAGAAAGGGCATGAGACATCTCAGTGTCTGGATGGATGGTTGCACGGGCGTTGGATTTGCAACATGTGACCTGCACCTACTTAAACGGAGGGACGAGGAACTGAGGAGAGAAGAAACCAGGGAGCAGCCATGTTTAGCTTCCCCCTGACCAAGTGGACCCAAAGAAAGAACTTGCTGGAGTTCCCTTGCCAACACCCCACTGGTCACCGGTGGAGAGCAGCCCAGAGCTGTGAAGTATATCCCTGTGCATGAGGGCTGAGGGGTTGGAAGAAGCCAGAACCAAGAAAGTTCCCTCACCTCAGGGAACTCTGCAGAGGAGGTTCTTCCCCATGGGTCCCACACGTGCTACACAGAGACTCCACTTCTGTCCATTCATCATCTAGGGGGATCAGTGACAACCAATAAAGAGGTTTAATAAGAATACAGTTGCCCTTTAAATTACTATGAAATAGAAGCTTTAAAACTGACTCCAAAAAACTTAAAAAAGAAAATCCTGGAAGAGATCAAAAGCCAACAGATTCCCCCTGAAATAATAAGGACATAACACTATAAAAATATAAAAATAGTTTGATGTGTATACCGGCAATGGGTCAAATCAGCTCTATAAGTTGGTTACACAGATGGTTTGTACATAAAGCCTTATACTGGGATCGAGACTCGAACACAGACCATTGGCTTCAAACCTGGAGCCTGCTCTACTCTATTGAACTGCTGCCTCTCCCCAATCCCAAATAATTCACCCTGTCTTCTCTAAGGAAGGAAATGACACGAGTGGAAAAATATATCAGTTACCTTCACAATGCTTTTATTTTCAGAACCTCTTTAAAATCACCACCTCCTCCAACCTGTTTCATCAGATTTTAAGCCATGTGCTCGTAGTGACTGGGTAAGATTCAAAACAGATGGGGTTTGGGATGGGGACATGGCCCCACTGTGCCTATCAACTTAATAAATGCAGTTATCCACATCAGCCAGGTCCAGAGGCCAGCCAGTCCCTGAAGTCTGCTGAGTCAGACCCAGCACATCTAATAAAAGGGATTGAAAAATAATGCTTGAAGCTGCTCTGGTTCGCATGAGTAAATTGTGAGGACACCCCATACATTAAGAAGAACCATTCATTTCCATAATACAATAGGATCATCTCCACTGACCGCCCCCCCCCACCCCCGCTCTGAGGACAGAAACTTGCCTTGGGTCCTCAGGACCCTGATAAAGAGAGGCTCAAAGGAGTTGACAATCGACAACACTGAACACTGTACCCTCACCCTCACAAGATTTTCTGCTAACTTATCTCTGAATTTTCTGGTTTCTTGATTTCCATCCATTGGGTCAGTAGAGAAGGCTGAGATCCACTCCCTTTTGTGGAGTATATACTTAGACTAGCATTGTGGTTTCCATTTCTAAACTTTCCTATAATTCATCGATCTTCAGGAGTGAGCTCATGCCTACCAGCAAGGTCTAGATCCATCCTAACCTAATAATCTCATGGGTATAACTGAGGGAATTGAAAATGTGTTCCCTTTCACAACACCCCTCAAGGTCATTGCCATTCTCCCAAGCATATTCTCAGTCATTCAGACAGGAACCTATAGTCTGTCACCCAATCCTATTTTGTTGGCTGCATATCTTACATACTTTCTGTCTCGTAAGCACTGAGCTATTTCACACTTGATGCTTTGGTTTCTCTGATCTAGACTATTGCTACAACCTCCTAAGTCATTCTAATTTCATGTAATAACATTCAAGAAATTTATTTGCTGAACACGATAAGCTCTGGAGACATGATATCAATGTGATGCAAGCTCTACCCCCAGGTAGCTTACAATCCAATAGAATAGAGCTAATGTGGAAAGATATTTGGGGGTCAATTCAATGAGAAAGTCATTAAGGGGACACTGTAGTAAATCTGGAAAGGAAAAGGCTGGTCATCAAGGGTAGCTAAGATCTTTGTCATATAAAGAGAATTGCATGAGAGAGAGAAAGAGAGAGAGAGTGTGGGGTCGGGGGGAGAGAGAACAGCATATATCCAATTCAAAGAATGAGACAAGGAGAGAACTGAACTGAAATAAAGAGCAATGAATGATATTGATGGCTCCAAGGGTTGAACGCACAACTGGAGAAGTGTTTGCATCTGGCAGGAGTAGGCCAGGCAGGACTGATTCTGTGAGCAACAGGAATCTTCAGCTAGACCATGGGACACGTGCCTGGATCAGAAGAAGGAACAGCAGTAGTGACTTCAAAAGATAGTTTCAGGCTGGACAGTTTTAGCAGGTTATAATCGTTAACTTTTTGTGCGGACAGAGTTTTCATAAAGCTTTAACATTATCAGGAGCCAGCATTATCTGTAAGTAATAACCATTAGAAGGGAATGTTAAATAAGCATAACGGCTTCTTTCTAATTAGGATATCACTTTCCCATAGGTTTGGTTATACTTGGTAAATTAGGCATAGAAGAATATAATTCAAAGGAAGCAGTTTTCTTCATGATTAAGTTAAAAAGCCTATAACATAACTCCTGTTGTTCTCCCAACATATGTCCTGTGATATAATCTCGTTAGGAGAAGCGGGTTTACGTGAGTCTCTACCTCAGAGATCTAGTGGATGTGTTATACCATGATATCTAAACATTGCTGAACAATCTGTAAAAATCCGAGGCTCTCAGGAGTCATGCGGATTAGTGAAACCTCCACATACAGCACAACATCTCAGGAGGAACAGTTCACATAAGAGACATTGCAGATCTGTGTGTTTGTTGTGGCAGCTTTCTGGATCCAACACAATCAGTGTTCCGTGATGGGTGAAGGTGTGTCTAATGTGCCTGAAAGGCCATGGGGACTAGTCGGCCCTGCCCACAGGCCACACTGAATCACGGCAAGACCAAGATCCTTGAGGCCTTTCAGCTGAGAGCAATGGAACTTAGCTCTGCTTTACCTGTGACGGTTCACATTTCTGGATATTGTTGTGGGCGGTAGTATTGGTTGTTGGTAGCTGACAAGATGGACTTTGTCCATGAGAAAACTCATCAGCCACACGCAGGGGCTGGGAGCTAAGTTATGCGCTTAATTATAATAGTTAGCATTTATTAAACACTTTAAATGTGTCAGACACCATTCATAACACCTTCCAATGATCAGGCCTGTCAGTGGGTGTCTGGCTTGAGAACCTGTACAAATGCCTCATGGATTGGAATCACCAAAGAAGTCAACTGGACTACCACACAGTCAATTCTGTCTCATGCTTAATAAGGTTTGAACTAGTAGACATTAGCAGTGGCCAGGGTTATCACATAATGGAATCAGTGAGGGGGAGTACGAGTTTTGGAAGCTGACTGCCCAGGGTTTGAACCCTGATCGTGCTATGTGCTCTCATTTTCAGGACCATAATAATTAACCTGGTCCGCCATTTTTTTAATTAATTAATTTTTTTTTGAGAGAGAGAGAGAGAGAGTGTACGAGAGCAGCATGAGTGGGGAAAGGGCAGAGAGAGGGAGAGAATCCCAAGCAGGCTCCGCGCCCAGCTCGATCTCATGACGAATTGTGAGATCATGACCTGAGCCAAAATCAAGAGTCAGACACTTAACCAACTGAGCCACCCAGGCGCCCCCAGTCCAACGTTTAATCACTTGGTTAATTTCTTTGTATATTAATAATACATACTGTCATAAAACCAGTAAGCCGTGATTAAAAAAAAAAAAACACAATGGCTTTGAATAGAACTGATAATATTGTTTTGAGAACTTCTTTGAGTATCTTTTTATTCCACAACATTGTTTCCTCAGGTGAGAAAGATTGGCAGCATTATAAAATATTCCCAGCTTAAAATACACCTCGTGACTTTTGTAACTATACTTCTATGTAACAGTGGAATATAGTAAAAAAAAAAAAAAAAAAATTGTAAACAACATTTAGAATGTAGAGCTTTTCTTGAAAAACGAGGTCAGACTAACACTCAAAACCTCTGTGTCTTAGGACAGAAGTGGCTTGCCCTGTTAATGGACTCTACCATAATCTCACAGTTCTTGAATCTTGTAGAAGTAGTTTGGATGACAAACAGAATAGCGTCCATTGTTCCACTTCCAAATCAGTATGTATGAATACATACGAAACATATACAAATTCATTTTACCGTTTCTTCAAGGGTACTTTTTGAAATGGTATTTATGGGCTATTTTTCCGTCCCTAGACTCATTTATGTCCTACCATCTGCAAGGGTCTGTCTACTGTGTACTGATAATCTCTCTAAGCTACATCAGCAAAAACTGCTGATCGTTAGTGCTGGTGGGGAGCAAGGTTCTGATCCATACTCTGTCATTCACTTATTATTTGACCAGAGGTAAATCACCTCACCCACATTTCCTGGACTTTTAGATTTCTTATTTACAAAATGAGTTTTGAACAAAATCAGTTTTGCTTTTATTTTTCACAACGTGTCTTTGCTGGGGGCGGGGGCGGGGTGGAATCACAATAATGAGGGAGATAAAAGTTAACTGAAATCCCACCACTATTAATAATTTTGGCGACTATCTTTCTATCTCACATTTTGCACGTACATGACAGATGCACAGTTACACATGAACGGGACGTAGCTTGTGTTTATACCACAGACCCTAATTTTTTTATTTAAAAAAAGTTTTTAACGTTTATTTATTTTTGAGAGATTGAGAGAGAGAGAACGTGAGGTGGGGCGTGTGCGGAGAAATAGAGAGACAAAGAATCTGAAGCAGGCTGCAGGCTCTGAGCTGTCAGCACAGAGCCCAACACGGGGCTCGAACTCACAAACCATGAGATCACGACCTGAGCTGAAGTTGACGCTTAACCGACTGAGCCACCCAGGCGCCCTTCACAGACCATATTCTTTACACAGTGTTTTCCCCTTTATCTTCCTTTCCTCTCTGCTCCAATGCTCAACACTAACAACATGAACAATCCTCCAACTTTCATCATGCTCATATAAAAACATGCATCTACGATAAAATATATCTATATGGAGGACTTGCCTGATATTACGAAGTTTGGTGTTGCTAAAATATACTTGTTCTCAAGTAAAAATACATGCTGATAATTTCTCTAAGCTTCCTGGCACAGGACTACGTTAATCATCTTAATGACCGCATAACCTGTCATCATACGGGTAGGCTACAATTCCATTTTCCTATCGATGAGCCTTTATTTGTTCTCGGTGTTTAGCAACAGAAAACGCTGCAATAAACATCCTTGTGTGTTCTTGTCCTCTCATTTCTGTGGGATAAATCCCCAGGAACAGGATTGCCGCATCAAAGAAAAAGTATATTGTCAGAACTTTCAAAAATACTGTAAGCATTTAATTTCACCAGCAACGTTTAAGAGCACTCCACGCCTGCTCATCTAGCCAACTCATTTACATTTTTGCCAATGTGAGGGGTATAGAGTTGTTTTAATTTGCATCCTTCTGATGGCTAATGAGCTGGAGCATCTTTTCTACTGTTTGTTGGTTGCTTCAACTTGTTCTCCACAATCATGATTTTCCCAGGGGAAACACAAAGTCCCTCATATTCCTGGAGGCCACCGTGAGAAAAAAAGAGAGTGACCAAGATGACAGGGCATCAGGTCCCCTGCCCTTTCAACAGTAACAGTTTATGTGTCGGGTTCCTTCTGGGATTTGAGACATAAAATTCATTTGACAAGTACTAGACTAGACTAGATGCTTTTTTTAATGTTCCTTCCCTGAGATTTTAAAATAATCTTGTTTATTAATTTTATGTTATCATCACCATCACCATCACCATCATCATCCTATCTAGATTTGAAGCTAATTATGGACAGAATCTCCTTCTTATGCTCCGTCTGATCAAATCCCATAAAGACCATAGTTTTCACGCTTTGATACGAATAGGAATTATCCAGAGAATTTGTTAAAAGTGTGGCTACTCAGATGCCAACGCCAGAGATTGATTCAGAAATTGCTGGGGTGGGCTTTACAAGTCTCTACGTTAACAAGCACATTAGGAGATTGTCACACAGATTGCCCAATCACCATACTTTGGCCGATAAGTGAGTGTTCAACACACGCTTGGAGGTTAGTCGATTCCCCTAAACCAGCATCGGATGCTCCTTAGGTCTCCGTGCTGTGGTGAAGTTATATAAGTATCGGCACTAAAAAGTTTATTTAAAAGTTTAGACTCCAGGGGCACCTGGGTGGCTCAGTTGGACGAACGTCCGACTTCGGCTCAGGTCATGATCTCACCACTCGTGAGTTCAAGCCCCGCGCTGGGCTCTGTGCTGACAGTTCAGAGCCTGAGGCCTGTTCAGATTCTGTGACTCTGTCTCTCTCTGTCTGTCCCTCCCCTGCTTACTCTCTCTCTCTCTCAAAAATAAATAAACATTAAATTTTTTTTTTTTAAAGCAAACTCTTAAAAGTTTAGACTCGGGGACACTTCGGCCTTTGAAGTCCAGTTAACCTCTTGCAAAATGGGAGAAAATCTTCACTTCCTGTGGGCAGGTGGGAGGTCAGGGAGAATAAACTGAGGTTCCCCCGGGACTATCAGAAGTTGCCTGGGACTCTGGGCTGATGGCTCGGAGCCTGGAGCCTGTTTCCGATTCTGTGTCTCCCTCTCTCTCTGCCCCTCCCCCGTTCATGCTCTGTCTCTCTCTGTCCCAAAAATAAATAAAAAAAAAAAAAAAAAAAAACGTTGAAAAAAAAAAAAAAAAAAAAAAGAAGTTGCCTGGGAGAGTCTCTAATGCGGTCCTAGTCTCTTGCCAAAAGATTTCTCACTCTGATCACATCATCACTAGCCAGAGGACAGGGTTTACCCAAAAGCGTTCAAGGTCTGGGTCCAGAAAGTTAAAATTAATTTCAGCAAAACCATCCCAAAGAAAACACCAGGAAAGGGAGTCACATAAAGCTCTATTTCTAAGGACAAGTATCGTCAAGAAACAAACTTCCTCTCTGATAAGATGGGGGCTGTTCAATCTTACATTCTTGCCTCTAATCCTATCTGCATCCCAATCACCCTGATTTACTCTGTCACTGGGTGATGGTACAAAGGGAAAGATTGCAGATCTAATTAGCATAATATAGATAAGCAAATGAGGCCTAATCAATTATGGTTCACACTTGCTTTCATCACTCGTGCCAACAGTAGGCAAATTCACTGACAGTTCAAATGCGACATTTTTAGAAGCCATCAGTAAATCAATAACAAGTGACAGTAATTTAGATGCACACTTCGTTCTGCCTCCATTTCTGTCCAGGAGATGCAGCCTCACAACCCAGAGACACCTGAGCTCAGCAGTCAAAGCTTTTCACCACTCAAATCACACACGTCGGCCAACTCTGTTCACTTGACTCTCGGCACCTCAGCTATCTATATGACAACTTGCATGAAGGTTATGGTAGGTGTGGTGACTGGAAGCTTTTCTTCCATTTGCACTACATTTTTGGAAGAAGCTTGCCACATACATTTGTGAGAGACAATATCATCAAGCAATATATGCCCTGGGGCAGCTGGCCCGAATTCTGATCCCGGCTCTACCGATCGTTTCTGGTATAACCTTGGGGAAAATACCTTGGTCTGTCTGGGTTGCAACTATACCATCTGTTGAATGGTGGGGGGGAGGGAGGAGGGGGGAATGTCAATAATGTTAATACATACCTTTATTTGCCTCGCAAGGCTGGATTGGGGATGAGAAAAGATGTCAATAGTGAACATACTTTTTATAAATATAAGCGTATTATTAGGGCTTCGAGAGAACTGAGCTTTAGGGTTCAAAGTAAAGACAAATGGTCTGTTCTCTTGCCTGACATTTACAGTCATTTTATTTTATTCTTATGGTATTCATGTCAAAAAAATCCCCACCTTAATATGACTTTCGTCAAAAGGCAGAACAGGGATTTTAAAGTTCAGATTGTGTCGTGAAATAAAATCTGAGAAAGCCAGGGATGGCCAGAACCTCACGGGTCACCATCATCACCATCACCATCACCAGCACCCCTGATATTTCCGGAGTCCTTACACTTGGTGTAGGGCCCCCATATGCAGAGCTTGTCGCTGGGCTTCATGCTTCAGAAAGAACACTGAACAGCCACGAATCGATCAGGTATGGGTGATGCTGGAGACTGGCGCTCGCTTAAAAATCATCTTCCCTACTGACGTTTGCCACTCCACTCCTTTGGGGACATGTCCATTGGCCAGTTCTAAATCCAACAGAGCAAGTGCCATTCACTTATAAGTCTCCACATTTTCCACAGGTCATCATCTCTGAAATTTACACTTCCCAGAACCACAACATCCCTGTAGCTTGTGCGCTTAGTGTCGTTATAACGTGCACTTAATGAATCCACAATGTCTCCGAGAGATCACTGTTCCTCATTTTAAGTGTGAGTAAATTAATCCTTAAATATTTAATTTGAGAATCTAGAAAATAATTGTATTACAGTTTATTTGAAGACATTTATTGGGTACCTGACCATTGGCTGGTGTTACAAAATTGCTGTGCAGCAAGTAACTACAAAACTCAGTGGCCTGATACCTTGCCAAATATAATTTTTTAACATTTATTTATTTTTGAGAGACTGAGAGAGACAGAGCGAGACAGAGCATGAGCAGGGGAGGGGAAGAGAGAGAGACAGACACAGAATCTGAAGCAGGCTCTAGGCTCTGAGCTGTCAGCACAGAGCCTGGTGTGGGGCTCAAACCGACGAACCGCGAGATCATGACCTGAGCCGAAGTCGGCTGCTTAACCGACTGAGCCACCCAGATGCCCCTACCTTGCCGAATACATAAAGCAGTTAGTGCAGTACCTTGCACATAATATAAGCTTAACTGTAATGTTTTTGTTAAAGTGTGGTTACCGAGTATTATATATACAATATAAATGTATTTGAAGTATGTGACATTTTTAAAGTGAGATAAATTGTTTTGCTTGTAAATTTAAGTACATTTTCAACCTCCAGTTAATATCCACAATGGATAAATTTCTTGGACTTCTGTTTGCAGCTTGACTCTTTTTCCAAATATGATCAATAAATGACTCAATCTCCCCCCCCCCCCAAAAAAAAAGATTAAAAAAAACCAAAACTCAGTGGCCTGGAACAATAGATATTTATTTGCTACATGTCTGCCTTTGCATCTCAGCTGATCTTGACTGAGTTTGCCTATATGCCTGTTGGAAGGCCAAGGGGCTCTCCAGGTCTTGACTGGAGCATCTTACCTGGAGCCACTCTGCTCAGTATGTCCCGTATTCTCATCCTCAACCTGCGAATGGCTTCCTCATGTCATGTCAGAAGAGCAAGAACATGGAGGCCAGGCACACAAGCACTTTGCAAGTCTCTTCTCCCATAACATGTACCAACATGCCATTGGCCACAGCCAACTGCATACCCACACTAAGGTGTGGAGAATTATGTCCTGCCCGCAGCAGGAGGGCCCTGTCAGCTTACACGCCAAGTTATGGCTATCTGTTGGAAAGAGCAGCTGGGGTCATTAATGTGAGCACCTTTTATTGGAACGTCTTGAGTCTCTTTCTACAGGAAATACAAACGTAAGTGGAAAGAGGTTTTGCCATGTAGAACCTTACAATTTAGTAGTAAGCCTGAGAGCATTTCATGGAAGGGAGAAATTATACCTCATGGTAGAATGAGGAAGGCTCTAAAGGTGTCATTTGAGACGGATTTCAATGAGCAGGTAGGATGTGAACAAGCAAATAAGAAAATAGGAGAATATTTGATGTGGTGGAAATCTGAGCATTAGCACACAAAAGGAAAAGCATGGTGATGTCCCGAAACACGATCAAAGTTCCTAGCTGGCTGTATATCAGGTGTGTGGATGGTGGTAAATGGCCAGTGCAGCCAGAAAAGGTTAAGTTCGTGATTCTTGGGGTCTCAACTATATCAACAGAGATCTCATTTCTGTCGGTACATTGTCTGTGACCAAATTCCAACCAAACAATTAAGACAGACACACACACACACACACACACACACACACAGAGCCATGGGCAAGAGATGTTTGAGTGACTGATTACCAAGAAGCAGGCCTAAGTGATGCTCTGGGTGTGCCATCAGCTGAACGCCATTCTCAAGTTTTGTTTGTTTGTTTTTTAATTTTTTTAAATCTTTCTTTAGTTTTGAGAATGAGAGAGACAGAATGCGAGCGGTGGAGGAACAGAGAGAGAGGGAGACACAGAATCCGAAGCAGGCTCCGGGCTCCGAGCTGCCAGCACAGAGCCCGGCGCGGGGCTTGAACTCACATTCATGAGATCGTGACCTGAGCCGAAGTCGGACGCCCAACCGACTGAGCCACCCAGGCGCCCCCATCCTCAAGTTTTTAAAGGAACATTTCATCTGAGAACATCTGCATCTGCCTGAAACATATTTTCCCAGTGTAGTACATGACTTTAAGCTGACTAGAGATATCAAACTTTCTTTCACAGATTCTTTGACATCCCTGAACATTATTGAACAAATGTCAGTTATGTCTATCTCTTGAATTGTGTCAATCTGAATTGAAAATGTGCTGACTTTTTTTAGCATCATCACTCCGTGTGTTTCTATGCCAGCAGCACAATTGGACGTGACTGGAAATATCGGTCACTGTTCCCTGGGATGTTCGAGTTAGCTCTTACATCTGCATTTCTGGGACCTGACCCTTTATCTCCACGCAGAATCACACCAGACAAATACAGAGACAACTAGAATTCTTTTGTGCATATACAAATACGGTCGCTGGTGATATCGCAGCGAATGATGCCATTAATACGATACAGTTTTGTAAGCGAAATAAGAAGTCTATGAATTTAAAGATGACGTATCATATTTCCTACAATATCATTCTAATGCACTCGCTCATTTTGGTTGAGGGAAGAGTCCTCTTAATTCCCCGAGATTGGAATGATAAGATTTTTTTTGAACCAGATACAATTTTAATTTTTGGAGTGCTATAGTGATTTTCACCCAGCGGCAACATGTTTTGAGGTAGAAGCTATGTTAATAATTGGACGGTAATAAATCAGAATAACATACGCCATTCTGAACTGTTTGCCACTGTTCCTGTGCTGGACTGAGTGTTTGTATATCTTACCCGATTTAGTCTTCATGATGACTTATGGCAGTGGTGAGGTTGTCATCCAATTTTACAGATGGTAAGACTGAGGTGAGCTAACTAGCATGCCCAAGACCACACAAATGATAAATAGTAAAAGATAAATCTGTCTGACCCCCAATGCCATTGAGATGCCTTCAATGAGAAATTGAGTGTCTACTATATGCCAAGTACTATTCTAGGCTCTGGGGATCTTATGAACAAAACAAATAAAACTCGATGTCCTCATAGAACTTATTTTCTAGTCAACGTTATACATTTATATAAGTAGAATAAATACACAGAATCTCAACATTTCATGGCTTATTTTTCCTCTGAGATAGTAATCTATTTGTCTAATCTTCGATAACTAAATTATGAATTCCTTACATGCTGGAAGTATATTTTTTGGTTTTTACAATTTCCCTACAGCACACAGCGACGTGGTGATAAATTATGCCATTCAATAGGTACTTTTTAATTGATATATTTTTTGAGAGCCACATCATTAACAAACCCTTGAGAAATCACCAGTTCAGGGCTGTTTTATTGTTCGAAGTTGCTGCTGATTCATTGGAGGAAGCAGCAGGGAAGGTGATTAATCCAGGTCCCCGGGGCGTCTATATAACTTTCATTTCCAGATGTTGTGCTGACTGGAACCACTAGTGTCCAATGCCAACATCTAGAGGAAAACTAAAAAAGTATGTTCTCTGGACATTTCGCACCATATTGAAAAAGTCATTGCGTGAGGTTGACCCAATTCCTTATCCTGCCTGTGTTTGTCTCTCCGTGTTTTGTCCTCCAGCGCAGGGAAGAGCTGAAAGGAAGAGATAGGATGATACCTGACCTCGCTAACTGGTGCTGTCCGGTTTCTTTATTCTTTTTATTTATTTACTACTTCATTCTGGGGGCTGCTGGCTCCGGCCTCTCTCCAGCTCCCTGTCTGTAGATATCTCTCACAGACTCTCCCCATCTTTCCGTCTTGTTATTCTCTCCTCCTGTCTTCCACCTGCCCAACCCCGGCCCTCTATCCCTCTGTCCGTGTCTGTCCTAGTTCGTCTTTCTCCCTCCGTATGGCTGTCTCTGTCCCTCTCTGCCTCCGTGTGCAGCTCTAGCTCTCATTCTCTCTGAGCCCCTGACTCTTCCTGAATTTCATATCCATTCACAATGGTTCACACCCTCTCTTCGTGCGTGTGTGTGTGTGTGTGTGTGTCTGTGTGTGTGTTTGCATATTTGTGTGTTTTTGTATCCTTTGGCCTATTTCTGTATTTACAAATTTTTTTTAATGTTTTTATTTATTTTTGAGACAGAGAGAGACAGAGCATGAGCAGGGGAGGGGCAGCGAGAGAGGGAGACACAGAATCCGAAGCAGGCTCCAGGCTCTGAGCTGTCAGCACAGAGCCTGACACAGGGCTCAAACCCACGGACCGTGAGATCATGACCTGAGCTGAAGTCGGACGCTTACCCGACTGAGCCACCCAGGCGCCCCTACAATTTTTTTTAATGTTTTATTTATTTTACAGAGAGAGACAGACAGACAGAGTACGAGCTGGAGGGGCAGAGAGACGGACATACACAGAAACACACAGAATCCAAAGCAGGCTCCAGGCTCTGAGCTGTCAGCACAGAGCCCGATGCAGGGCTCAGACTCGTGAACCACGAGATCATAACCTGAGCTGGAGTCGGACGCTTACCCAACTGAGCCAGCCAGGCACCCTTATTTCTGTATTTTTAAACTTTGATCTCCCTTTGGGTATTTCTTATTCTGCTTTTCCTTCTCTGTGTGAATCTGCTTTTTCCTCTTTCTTCTCTCTCCTTTCCCTTTCTGTCTATTCTCTCATCGCCAGGACCCACGTGTGTGTCTCTTTTTCTCTGTGTGAATGTATGTGTGTGTTTATGTGTGTGTGCACATCTGGGGTCTCTGTGTTCATAAGGGCTGTCTCAAGGTCTCTGTCTTTATTTCTCAATGAATCAATATTCCTCTTTCTCTTACTTGGTGTATATAGTTGCACACAATGGAACATTACTTGGCCATATTTTTTCAAAAAAGAAAACCTACTTTTTGCCCAACATGGATGGACTTTGAGGACATTATGCTCAATGAAATAAATGAGACAGAGAAAGACAAATACTGTATGTTCTCACATGTGGAACCTAAAAAAGCCTAACGCATAGAAATAGAGAGTAGATTGGTTGTTCACAGGGGCAGGAAAGTGAGGGGGAAAAGAGGATGTTGGTCAAAGGGTACAAACTTCCAGATATAAGATGAATAAGTTCTGGGCGTCTAATGTACAGCATGGTGATTATAATTAGCAATACTGTGCTACATCCTTGAAAGTCGTTAAGAGGGTAGATCTTAAATGTTATCACCACACACAGAAAAGGTAATTATGTGACAGGATGGAGGTGTTAACTAACCTTATCGTGGTAATCACTCTGCAATCTACACACACATCAAATCATCTCGTTGTACATCTTTATCTTACATATGTTATGTGTCAATAATATTTCAATAAAGCTGGAACAAATACATGGGGTGGGCATGCAAGCAAGCAAGAGAGAAAAATTAATTGTCCCGTTTATTTTTAACAGATTGTCAAAAGGAGCCATGCCTTTATTTAATTATTTCATTTCTGGCATTTTGGCAAGCATAATGAGAAACAAAGGATTCTTTTTGATTTAAAACTTCAGTTACACCAATTTCTAATGAGAAAATTAAATAATCATTTCTTTCCTAATCCTCACAGAGATGTTAAAGAGGACCAGTGATCCCTTGAATTCCAGCAAAATGGCAGCTGGAACAGCTGGAGAAACCCTTTCAGCTCAGAACACCTTTGGACTGAATGACAATGACAATGAAAACGGCGTATATGAAATCTGGAAAATGCTGGAAAAGCTGGATTGGAGGGAAATTTAAATTAATGCTGATTCTTTTAATTAATCAAAAGAAAAAAAAAAGGTAAGAGCTGAGACAGATGAAACAGGAAGCAAACATACGATGGAAAGCATCAGCAAACCCAAAAGTAGGTTCCTCGTAAAGTCTAATAAAAACCTTTTGCAAAACCGATCACAGAGAAAGACAAGGCCAGAAAGAGGAGGCCTCAAAACACAATATTAGGAATAAAAGAACAGAGTCACCGATGCACCAAAGATTAAATAGATAGTAAATAAATATTATGACAATTTTATATGAGTAAAGTGAGCTGATTATTAGAAATGTATTAGAAAAACAGAAATTTTTTAAGCCAATTTAGAAAAATCTTGTATTCAGCCAGGGCACATTGTGTTAATGTAATACAGGTCATATAAGTTATTAAATATCAAAACATCTACACATTAGCATCTAAGAGGCCCTACCTTGATCCCCAAGTGCCACCTGGACCACATTTGACCCTTCCTCAAGGATCCCATAAACCTCTCTCTAATCCACCAACTAACGGTTAATTCTGGGGACAGTAGGCCTCCAGATCCTTCCAGGACTGTTGATTGATATCTACCCTGACTAGCTCAGTACCTGATCCAAATCACTAGTAAAACATTCTACCTAAAACCATTCATTAAAATGAATAACCAGTTAATAATCTACTCATCAAAAACATACCAGTTCCAGATGGTTTTATAGATGAGTTCCACCAAACATTTAAAAAATTGGCAAGTTCACACAATTTTTCACACACCCTTTGAAAGACTATAAAAAGAGGGAAAATTGCTAATGCATTCTATAGGAATAATCTAGCTGCAAATTCAAATGAGACAAGAAAATTATAACTATATAAAAATTACGGACCAATTTCATTCATAAATTTAGATAAAAAATTATTGAGCACACTCTCAGAAAATCAAATTTAGCAATGTATAAAAAGATGATACATCGTTAGCAAATTAGACTTATTCCAACATACGTTCAGTATGAGAAAATGCATTTGTGTGACTTACCGTATATAAAAAGACTAAAAAATATATATGGTCATCTCAATAAATACAGAAGAGTAATTTGATAAAATTCAGCTGATATTCAGGACTTCTAAAAATAGAATCTTATAAAACTTGGAATAGATGTGATTTCCCTCATCTGGTAAAAAGTATATGCCAACAACTATAGCAACTCCATATTTCATGGCAAATATTAAAAGCATTCTTTTTCAAATTGGGAATAAGATTTAAAAAGCCCACTGTCATCACTTCTAGTCAACATTGCATTGGAGCCTAGATCTGATTACAGCTCGATCTGATTACAAAAAAATATATAATAAGTATAAGGATTGGAAAAAAGAAAATTAAACTGTCATTATTTTCAAATGATTGTCTACATAGAAAAACAAAACAAAACAGAGATCAATTATTAGAATTAATAAAATAATTTAGCAGTGTTTCCAGGAATGAGATTAATCTGCAAAAGCTAATTGCATGGCTATAAAGCCTATGAAAGCATTATAAAACATTTTGCATATGTGTGTGTGTTTATGATGATAAAATGTACAAGGGACAAATGTATCCAAAGATGTGAAGACAAAAGGTTTAGGGTGAAAATGATGTCACTGAAATACATTAAAGAAAGCTTAAATAAATTGAGTGATACGTCTTACTCATTCATGGGTGTCAATTCTCCCCAAATCATTTTTGCACTCAATTCAATTCCAAAGAAGATTCTGTTTTTTTCTGAGCAGATTTTAACACTTATAGCTAAGAAGCAAAGTTTAAGAATAGCCAAAATGCTAATACAGAAGAAGGATAAGATTGGAATTTACTTTTTTTAATTTTTTTTAATGTTTATTTGTTTTTGAGAGAGAGACAGAGCATGAGCAGGGGGTGGGGGGCAGAGAGGAAGACACAGAATCCAAAGCAGGCTCTAGGCTCTGAGCTGTCAGCATAGAGCCCGACGCGGGCCTTGAATTCATGAACTACAAGATCATGACCTGAGCTGAAGTTGGACACTTAACCAACTGAGCCACCCAGGTGCCCCAAGATTGTGAATTTATAATCAAGGATTATTAAAAAGTCTGGTAAAAAGCTGTGTCATTTGGGCCAGGGTAAGATACACTGACAACTGCAGTCAAATGGAGATTCCAGAAACTGAATAGGTGACAGAATTGACTTTGTGAAAAAAGTCAATAAAGTAGACTCTACTCAATAAGTAATGAGGAGAAAATTAGTTAGCCCTGTGGAAAAAATAACATTGAATACCTATTTTCCACTATTTGCAAAGATCAGTTGCAGCTAGAATTATCAGTTAAACATGAAAGACAAAACTTAAAATTTTTCTTTAATTTTTTTTTAATTTTTACTTATCTTGAGAGAGACAGAAAGAGAGCATGAGCAGGGGAGGGGCAGAGAGAGAAGGAGAGAGAGAATCCCAAGGCACTCAGCTGCACCAAAACTTGAAATTTTTAAAATAAAATATCAGAGGAGATCTTCATGACTTCAAGGTAGAAAAAGATTTCTTAAACCAGACTCAAAAAGCAAAAATCATAAGAGTGCCTGGGTGTTAAGAGTCTGACTCTTAGTTTCAGCTCAGGTCGTGATCTCACGGTTTTGTGAGTTCGAGCCATTCACCAGGCTCTGTGCTGGCAGCCTGGAGCCTGCTTGGGATTCTCTGTCTCCCTCTCTCTCTCTGTCCCTTCCCTCATGCTGTCTCTGTCTCTCTCAAAATAAATAAGTATTAAAAAAAAAAAAAAAGCAAAAATCATAAAGAAAGAAACTTAAGGATTCAACTCTATTAAAAATAGAACATACTTTGGGGCACCTGGGTGGCTCAGTCGGTTACGTGTCCGACTTCGGCTCAGGTCATGATCTCGTGGTCCTTGAGTTTGAGCCCCGCGTCGGGCTCTGTGCTGACCCCTCAGAGCCTGGAGCCTGTTTCAGATTCTGTGTCTCCCTCTCTCTCTGACCCTCCCCTGTTCGTGCTGTGTCTCTCTCTGGCTCAAAAATAAATAAACATTAAAAAAAAAATTAAAAAAAAATAGAACATACTTTGAACAAAACACACTATAAAGAAAGTGAAACGCAAGCCAGAGATTAAGAAAAATATTTTTTTTGCAAAACACACAATAAAATATTTGTGTTCAGAAAAAAAACCCACTACAATTTAAAAAGAAAAAGACAAAATGTCAATCAAAAATTGGCAAAAGTCATAGACATGCGTTTTCCAGAAGAGAAAACACCAATGGTCAATAAACGTATGAAAGGTACTCATTGATTAGTAATCAGTGAAATGCAAGTTAAAATCCCAGTGATACACAACTACACAACCAACAGATTAGCAAAAATGTAAATGTTGGACAACACCGCAAGTTGGCAAGAATGTGCAGTGAAAAGTTTTATCCTCTGCTAACTGGAGGATAAATTGACTCCACTGATTGGAAAATAATTCAGAAAAAAACTACCTAGGAAACTTGAAGATGTATAGAGCCTACCAGCTAGCAATTCTACTCCAGCAAACATAAAAGAATGTTCAGAAGTAATGCTTTTACAATAGCAAAGAAACTAAAACCGGCACAAATGCCCAGGAGAAAAAAAAAAAAAAAGGATCAACAAATTGTTGTGTAAAATTGTTGTGAAAAAAACAGGCACTACTATATGGTAAAAATGAGTGAATATAGCTCTATGTAAAAATTTAGATGCATCTCAAAGATATAGTGTTGAGTAAAACATTCAAAATCGGAGAACATAGGCAGTATGACTTCATTTATATGAGAATCAAACACGGAAAGCAAGTAAATAATATATTATTTAGGGAGACACACATGTATGAAAGCGACAACAAGAATGATTTACACCCAATCCAGACTGTGGTTAGCGCAAGCAGGGAGAGAGGGGGCGTGATCTGTGAAGGACACACAGAATGTGAAGAGGTCCCAATGTTGTTCTCTTTGGTACGTGGTCTGATGGGTACATATGAGCTCATTTCAATATTTTTCTTTAAATTCTAAATATATGTTATATATCCTCTTCCCCGTGGATGATGTATTTCATAATAAAAAATTTTTAATATCATGGAAATCCCATGTTGGAAATATTTTAGAAGTCTCAAAAGAAAAGCCCTGTGGATTGCATATCAAGGCATAGTAATTCAGGGTAAGGCATAAGCTCAGAGGAAATGCACAGAAAATACAACTCCTGGAAAAGAACCCCGTTACACAGACTGGGCAGCCAGGCACAGAAGTGAAATGCAATTTTAGAAGAGCCTAAATCTTGAAATAAAAAGAAAAGAAGAGAAACAACCATATTGGCTTCAGAGAGGAAATACAAATTTCCACTGGAGTGAGAATCTTGTGAGCAATGAAGCCACAGGATGGAATCCTTTGTGGATCTGTGTGTGGACGCTGGGAACACGCTGGGACGTCCTCCACAGGACTCAGGCATCCAGCACTGACCTTGGAACAAGAACCCTGGAAGCCCGGTCTGCGGGGGGGGAAAGGAACAGCTGGCCTGAACACCAGTCCAGGCGTGTGGGTTAACCCACAGCCAGTGGAAATAAACCCAAGGACCAAGCAGACAAAGGGAGGCAAGGGGGAGGTGCAGAGAGGGACCAAGAGAAGAAAGGAACGGACTAAATTAAACCAGACATCCATAGAAATTAAGCTTTATTAAAATGGTGCCATGGTTCTGATTCTTTTAATACTAATTTATTGGTTTGATAGATTCTCAGATCTGGAAGGGATGTTCCTTGTCTCTGGACAAAGAGTACCGTGAGGCTCCCCACATTCTCCTTTCCTTCCTTCCCCTCCCCAGCCTCCCAACCTCAAAGAAAGAGCTTTCTCTGTGTCCGCAAGGAGCCCCAGAAACTGCGCACCCTGAAAAGCGAAGTCCTGAGTCAGTGGCCCCAGCGATGGAGCGTAACCTATACTGATCCAGCTTCTGGCTTTACCATTCAGGAAACATTTCTTACTGTCAAATGCAACTGACTGAAATACATTTTGCTAAAGAGGATGTTTTACCACGGAGGCACTAAAAGCTACATGGGCCACATTTCTGCAAGATCTATAAAGTTTAGCAGGAATTAAAGGAGAAATATATCAACATTTATGGAAGATTAATGAAAGACTGCCAAATGTGAAGCGTAATGTCCTTAAATTAGTCTGGGAAAAGAGAAATGGAACAAAACGTAGAGAGAGCAGGGATGAAATTCAGAAAGAAAGCTCCTAGGCGAACAGAGAAATGACAGACCAGGAGAAACTACGGGGTTTCGAGGGCTTTCCCAAGGAAAGGGACGAGGTGGCCCAGAGGGGACAGATCACTCGGGGGTCCACTGTCAGGGCTGGGTGAATGAAATGATGTGTTTTGTACTATATGTTCCCTGTTTAGTGTCTCATTCCTGTCTCGCCGCACCAACGATCTATCTTACGCCAGGACATTTCATCAAAGATGTGTCATTTCTAAGGTGGGTAAATTGACCTTAGGATAAAATGAAAAATTCCAAACTTACTCAAAACAGTCAAACAGGAGCTCTTTTCCCAAGGGGGTTCTCGTAATGCACCCTGGCCCATTCCTGAGTGTTTTCTAGATGAGGTTGGGGAGGGACAGGGGGGTGGGGGAGGATCAGAGAGACAGGGTAGGGGATAAATTGTTTTGCTTCAGGGTAAAGATAAATAATATCTTGGGGTTTTGAGTCAACAAAAATATTCATGGGCGTATAAGGTTAGAACCTCTGATAAATCAGAATGGACCTAATAAAAATACAAACTTAAGGCAGTTCATTTGAGTTCCCTGACTGCTATTTTTATTTATTTATTTTTTTGCAAATGCATTAAAAAGTAATAACTCCTAAGGGTCCTGAAGAGCAAATGACAAGTGACAAGCGAAAGTCTTTTGTCACTGTAAACAGTAACACTTCCAGAGCAGAGGACTCCTTTGGAGTCCAGACAACATATACTTTGTCATAGTTTAACTACACGATAAACTTGTTTTTTAAACCATATTCAGGGAGGTAACTATGTTCCCATGTGACCCAAAACAATACCACACACAAACTGTGAGTGCTTTCTGTATGTTTCACAATGTCCTTTTTGAAAAAGTTTATTTATTTATTTATTTTGAGAGAGAGAGAGAGAGAGAGAGAGAGAGAGAGAGAATGAGCAGGGGAGGGGCAGAGAGTGTGTGTGTGGGGAGAGAGAGAGAGAGAGAGAGAGAGAGAGAGAGAGAGAGAGAGAGTCCCAAGCAGGCTCCACGCTGTCCACACAGAGCCCGATGCAGTGATCCCATGAACCATGAGATCGTGACCTAAGCTGTGATCAGGAGTCAGATACTCAGACACTCAACCAACTGAGCCACCCAGGAGCCCCACATATGTTTCACGATGTCCTAAGCACTGATTCATTCTGCACAAATCCCCCATGAAATGGCCATTTCTTTCTTCATTTACCAGAGGAAACACACAAGCCTTTAAGACATTTGCTTTTGACCTGCCAGGGTGGCTCAGTTAAACAACCGACTCTTAGTTCTGGCTCAAGTCATGATCTCACAGCTTCATGGGTTCAAGCCCCACATAGGGCTCTGCACTGGCAGTGTGGAGCCTGCTTGGGATTCTCTCTCTCCCTGTCTCTCTCCCTGCCCCTCCCCTGCTCGCACTATTTCTGCCTCTCTCAAAATAAATACATACATTAAAAAAATAAGTAAATAAAGAGATTTGCTTTTTTGCTCAAGGTCAAATAATGAAGGTAATGGGGAGGATGCCAGCCCAGTCCTGCCACTCAAAACCTTTGTGACCTTGTGAGAGTTCCTGGCCAAAAGAGAATGGCACCCTCCTCTTGGGATAATTAGGGGGGATTTCATAGAGTAGCTGGCACTAAGTAAATAGACAAAAAAGTTCATTTATATTTTCATTAATGGTAGGAAGCAATCGTTTCTAGAACTTGGCTCCCACCAGTATTACCTGTAGGAGTTTTAGAAAAATACAAAGCAATGAGCTCTATTCCAGGTCTGGCCTACTAAGACAGAATCTCTAGAAGGGGGGCCTATGAATTGGTATTTTGAGAAAGGCTCCTCCCAAGGGATTCTGTTGCAGTAGGTATGGAGCCTGTACTTAGAAACTCTTAATATTGGTGTTTTGGTCCAAAAACCAGGTCAGTGGAAGAGGCCATGAGGCTGTGGTGGTTGGAATATGCCTCCTGGGCACAGGAACTCAATCTGCCCCTTGAGGGTACATAGGACACAGACAGGTGGGGAAAAGCACCAAGCACCGCCCAGTAAGTAGCTGCCTGGTCATGAGCACTGAATCCCCTCTCATGAAGCTGGAGCCTCATCTGAGTGTCCTAAGCAGCTGGGAGAGACACAGACCCAACCCAGACTGTTCCATGTCTCACACAGGACGCATCGGGTGAGGACTTCTTGGGCCCAGAGAGAAGGTCGCTGAAAGCAGGGGGCTTGTAATAGCCAATTCAAAGTTCTCATGGTCCCGAAAGCCCATCTCTCCTTAAAACTAAAGTTAGGCAGGGTACGCAATCTCTGTAGGACTCAGAGCGCCCACGTAGAAAACGAGAGAGGTCAAATCAGATGATCATGCGGCCCTTCCTACTCCAAAGCTGTATGAGTTTAAGACCTATTGATGTGGATACTCGAACTCTCCAAGTCTGTGTGTCCAGGGAGCCGGGTGTGTGTGTGGCGGGGGGGGGGGGGGGGGGGGGGGTGGTACTGGGGAGGCAGAGGAAGTGTGGACTTCTGTCTGAAGCTACTCTTCATAAAGCACCAGCAACGTCAGGAAGCCAGATTCCAGTTGTCCAAAACCAGTTCCCTTTCCCCCTTCCCTGTGGATGCTGGTCACCTGCCTTTGTCTCTGCCAGTGGCTTCTGTTGAAAACAAGACAACAGGCTCCAAGCAGAGAGTCGCTTACCCCGTGTCACCCCACGGAGATGTGACTGTCTCCCAGAAATGGAATCCTAACCCTGCCGATCAGGAATGACTGATCAGTGCTACTTACTTAGAGCATCAGCCCGATTGGCTCCTGCCATCCCCTCAAGGAAAGTGACCTGCCAGAACCAGCCCACGCTTTGGTCCCGTCCAACTTCCTTGATTCTGTTCCCGGCTGCCTATGGGTACAGAACCTCCGAGCTCCTTTCTATCTGCGGGACTGGGTGCTGCCCGATTCAAATCCATTTTCGCTCAAATAAGCTCTTAGAATTTCTGATGTGCCTCGGTTTATCTTTCAGCAGTTCTCATTAGGGCTCCCTGAGTGGCTCCCTTAAGCATCTCCTCCCCGCCGTCCCACCCCTACTTCCCAGTCCTCTCCTGTGTGTTTATCCTATTTAGAGTTGTTTGAGCTTGGAATTTGACCCTCCTTTTGTTCAGAAAATCAGCAGCCTCCTGCCTCCTTGTATCCAGGCTGGTGGTAAATTGGGACTATTGTCTTCCTGAGTCCTTTGGAGGGACTCAGTTCTGGGAATACATTGATTCTGTATTTGCATATGTATGTTAGTGAGCATCCAAACATCTCATCTGTTTTCTTCCTTTCCTCACTAGTATTGATCATAGATTTTTCAGGGGCTTTATTGCTGGGTGCTCCTTGGTATCTGGCCCCAGTGTGTAATACAGAGCCACTTCCTGGGGCTGAGAGAGAGAGAGAGAGAGAGGAGGGAAAGAGGAAAGGGAAGTAGTGCCCCCGGAAGAGTAGAAAGTTCCAACAGCCTGTGCAGCCCTACACCTTGACTGAGACTTAGAGGCAGTGGGGGATGGGGGAAGGGGAATGGCGGGGTGGGGAGGGTGCGGGGGGGGGTGCTTTCCCAGAGGTCCTAGACCTCCATCCTTAGCAGGAGTAAACATCATGGCCATTATGTGTATCATGAAAAAGGCCTTTCTGGATGGCAGGACCTCAGTGACTTTATTCCCCCCAAATCAGAGATGATATTATTTTTACCCCAAAACTAGAAACTGTCACCCACTGCATTTGTAGGACCAAAATTAATTTGTTTACTCCTTTGTCCACTTAAATGAACACAGAACTGGCATGCCTGACACAGAGCCGTGAATGGGCGAGACAATTATGCCATTAGCAAAAGTGGGGAGGGGAGACACATGGCTATTTGTGAAAGAAAAACAAATCTGTAGAAGGCACCAGACTAGGAGTCTGAGCTGTGTGTACCCCAGACCTGGCTCTGGGGCACCAGAGGTAAGTGAGCTTGGCCCCAGGCTCTCTCCTTGGGACCTTAGCTGCCTCACAATTATGGGTAAGTTGTAAAATCTCTAAGCTCCCCTCTGTAGTTTCAAGGGGGGAGTCTCTGGGTAGTCACAGTGAGAGCTCATGTTCCAGTTAGGTTCCAGGCACGGAGCTTAAGCATCAACCAGATGTGGCAAGCAACCAGAAAGGGCACATTCAGGACCGAAGGTCACGTCCTCTAACTTCCAGGCTTGTGTTTTGCTCACTCAAGACTTCGCTTCACACCTCCTCCCTTTGAGAGTCCCCTGACCCGGTCGTCACAGGGGTCTGGTGTCACTGGCACGAGCTGGAGGGATACGTCAGCCCCTGAGTGATGTCTCCCTTACCAGAAGCAAAAGTAGGGGCACAGCAGAAAAGGACGGACACATAAGGAGCAATCCAGGGAATCGGGTGTTCTTAGGAATAAAACTTAGACCCTCAAGGACAAGAAAAGGATCATTTTAATGTTTAAATCTCCCTCCCTTGGTCTCGGCACAGCACCTGACTCACCAGTTTCCAGAAACACACAGCTGGGGGCAAGCCCTCTGTCCCAGAGGGGCCACCATGTACCAGAACTGTCTCCTTGGATTCCCCAGAGCAGTGGGGCCGGAGCAGTTCCCTGGGCCACCCTCATAAATGGGTCACTCCCTCCTCCTTCTGTACCTATTTCACAACTTACCAGCATGGTTTTATGTTGGGTCGCCAATCAACCTTAACTCTTTCACCATCATATCTGCCCAGAGAAATCTCAGTCCTGTGAAACGCAGCCATCCACTCCCACTATATCTGCGCCTAAGAAGCTGAATGCCGCTGATGGGAAACACACGCGCACGCACGCACACGCACACAAGTGCTTTCCTTTTCTTTGGGGGTCATTGTTGTGGGCATCCTACCCTGAAGACAATTCAGCTAGCGCCCAGGCGAGTTCACTTGCTCCTTCTCCACAACTTGGAGTCCATTCTTCCTCACTCTAGTACTCCCCCACTCCCGCAAATACCCCCTTTGGCTCTTCCACCATCCATTTCTTCCTCTCCACTGGAGCATGACCATCAGCATACAAACCTTAACGTCATGCTTTAATATCATCTGTCTCAGAAAGGAAAGAAGCCAAGTCCCCTCAACCCTGATTTCCAGCAGCTTCCATCGCATTCCTTCGCTCCCGTTGGTAGTCAAATGCCTCAAAAGAGCTGCGTGTGCCCACGGGCTCTCCGTCCTCACGTCTTCCCCCCTCCTCAAGTCATTCCTTGGGCATTGGCCCACATCTCCAAGCCCTTCAGGGCGTTTCAAGGTCAACAATAACTTGCATTTTGCAAATCAGATTGCTGTGTGCACCTTATTCAAATTCGGCCCAGCATTTGACTCAGTTGGCCACACCCTCCTTCTTTTAATACCTTCTTCCATGATGCTTTAGAATATCACCTTCACCCCATCTTCCTCTGACTTCACTGCCTTCTCAATCCCTTCAGTGACATCTCTTTTCTCTGCAACAGCCTTAAATGTGATAGTGCTCACAGAACCTGAAGAATGTGCCCTGTGCCTTGCTCTACGTTTCTCCTCAGATGATCTTCCCGGGTGCTGTAAATAATATATATATATTTTAATACATATTAATAACATATAATCGTTATGCTTTCATATATATGTATATACATATACCTATACGCGTATATAGGTGTGTGTGCAAATATATATATTTTTTCAGAACTTCCAAAAACATGTCTCCAGGCTGGACTTGTCTACTGAGTTTGTAAATGTAAGCGTTCATTCGGCAACCCCGCCCCCCTTAGATGTCTGATGGTACCTCAAACGTGACGCAGCCACAACACAGATCTTATTGCCCTCCCCGCCTTAGCCTTCCTCACCTTAGTGAACAACAGCATCATCCACTCAGTTAGTTAAGCACAAAACCCAGCCGTTATCCTTGGTTGCTGTTTTTCCTTCATGCCCCACGTTTAATTCGTCAGCATGTAATGTCAAAAACAAGTATTTCCAAAATATATCCAGGACTCAGTCACTTCCCACTACCTTCTTTGTAATGACTTGATTCCAGAGTGAGTGGATGAATGAATAATGTGATGGTACCTACAGAGAAAAGAGTGTTTGGGAAAATATTTTTCATTGTTCCCCTGGTGTGATGTCAGATCAGCATGAAGAGAGAGTTTATGAGATGTGAGCTCCGATATCTATACGCATCCTGGAAGAGGGGTCATGCCGTTGCCATAATTCACCGGGGCTTTGGCTGAAAACAAATTAAAAATTGAGTCGAGGCAGGTTCACAAAGAAATGTTCAGAAGTTTGGAACCCTGTTCTGTTTAACCTTATATTTCTGTATACTGCTGATATCGGGCTCTTTAGAAGGATTGACTTTCTTTCCTGAGGTTTAGTTAAGACAGCATTCTGACACTTCTATTTCCAGAAAACTTAAAGATACAGAGACTAGATTTACCCTCTCCGCCGAAACAAATATATACACAATATATGAAACAACAATTTTGAAAACATTGTATATCAAGCAACAAAGGACAGGACAATCTCAGAAATAGGAAGCAATCTGAATAAGTCCCTGTGGCCGTCCCAGTCAGTCGGCAAGGAATCCCGGTGACCTTTTCCGATAACAGTGATTAACACGCATATACGACACTATGCGCCTAGCACCGCTGTGAGTACTTTGTGTATAAGGTCTTAGTCTCTGCCTCTGTTTCCACGTGGCCTTCCTCCCTGGGAGCTGTTGTTATGAACTTTGTGACTTCTTCACCTTGCTGCAGCCTTGAAGATTTTGCCCCATCCTCTCCCACATCTTTCTCAGCTCTGCCAACCCCCACCACCTGCCACACACTCAAGAAATCTTACTGACAGAGGCAGAGACTGGAGTTATGCAGCCACAAACCAAGGAATTCTGGGACCCACCAGTAGCCAGAAGAGACAAGGAAGAACTCTTTCCTGGGGCATTCAGAGAGAACACGGTCTTCCTGACACCTTGATTTCAGACTTCTAGGCTCTTCTTACAGGGGAATAAGTTTCTGTTTGTGGTATTTACCAAGTTTGTGGTAGTTAATCACAGCAGCCTTGGGAAAACAGTACAAATTTGGGGTTTCAGTGCCTGGAGCTAAATTAGTTTTGCCCGAGGGTTTTTAAAGCTATCTATCTCTGAGCGCCCCAGACTGGTCCGTGTTGTTCGGTTCTTCTAGTGGTTTTCTAGTGTTCCAGAGCCATACAGAAGGATGTGGAGCTACGGTTAGTGGGTTGTCAGAGTTTTGTAAGACAGCAAGAGGAGCACCGCAATCTTGCAAACAAAAGCTTTGACTTGGCCAACAGTTGGCCTCGATGGTTGGATTAACTGGTTCTACAATTGGCTCATTTTCCTCTACTGTCACCAGGGACCACATTTGAAAGTAGGAAGAGAATATACAGCTCTTTGGCTCTTACTCTTCTTCCACAGAGCAGTACCTTTCTTTAGCTCTACGATCTCCCGTTAACACCTGGTTCAGTCTTTATGTTGTGACTCAGTAGTTTTCAGCATATTCCATACCTCGCTGACTTCCGGTCAGATAGCTTTGTGAAAACTACTCTTCTGGACAAGTAGGATTAACAAGGACTGATTTACTCTCCTCTGGAAACAAATGAAATACCACGCGAAATACATGAGACCACGTAATTCAAGATGTTAGCTGTGAGACAACAGAGGAGTAGGAAACCTTGGAAACATGAAGCAAATGAACTAAGTCCTATGATTTCCCCAGATTGCTGCCGGGATACAGTACCTGGGCTACAGCATAGGGAGAGGGAGCCTGGACTGACAGTCTCTAGGGTGAAGAAATGAAGCTAGAAGTACAGTTAGGCTAAGGAAGCTAGAGTTTTCAGGGAAGAATCTCAAAGAAAAGAGAACTATGTGGGGATGGAACATGGAAATCTGCAGAGTCCTCTTAAGTCTTTAACTCACTACTGATCACCAGCTATGTTTATGGAAAGTAGCAAAACCCAGGGAAAGATCGACCTGAAGGATTAGAAGGACCAATTACTTATCCTCAAACAGAGCCGAGAATATTGCCTGTTCCCACCAGCCAGAGTAGAAAATCTCATAATTGATGGGCCATCAAGTGGAGTACTCAGAAGAGTCTGTCTCTGCTGTGGGGAAAAACCAGGCTAGACTAGACATGTTTCCATCCACCCTAAGAAAGCTTAAATGCAAGATCCAAAAGATTTAAACTATTTCTGAATAATAAAACTGCTTTGCAAAACAAAGTTCAAGAAGATACTTTCAGGAGTACAAAAACTATCACGCAGAAAGTAACAACCACAGAGTCCGGCATTCAGTCAAAGGTTCCCTGACATAAAAAAAATCAGGAAATGTGACCCGTAATGTAGATAAAGAAATCGACTGCAACTGACCCAGAAATGACACAGATGATATAATTAGTGTACAAGTCATTACAAGAATATTTAAAATGTTTTTGTAATTTCAAAAAACTAGAAGAGAGATTGAAACCGTAAGTTAAGATGTGGAGTATGGTTTTTACAAAGACATAGATTGGCCTTTCAGACACAAATTTACAATATATAAAATGGAAATTAATTGAATGGAATTGACAGCAGATTATATATTTCACTTAGTAGCCAAGTCCTACTAAAATGGAGGTTGCATTATTTAAAAACGAAAGAGAAGTTAAGGGGAGCTTGGGTGTCTCAGTTGATTAAGGGTCAGATTCTTCATTTTGACTCAGGTCATGATCTCCTGGTCTGTGGGTTTGAGCCCCATGTTGGGCTCTGTGCTGATGGCATGGAGCCTGCTTGGGATCCTCTCTCTCCCTCTTTTGGCCCTCCCCACCTCTCAAAATAAATAAATAAACATTTTTTAAAATAAAAATAAAAATGAAAGAGAAATTAAAAGGAAGATACACTGATGGGCTCTAGACCCCAGAAGAAGAGTAGAGAGGGCATAGTGAAATGTACATTTAAAGAATTAATATCTGATCACTTTTTGTACTTGAGAAAAGCCCCAAATCCTCAGAAGGCAGACAGATCCCCTCTGAATCCTTGATCAGAAGGCCTAGTATGATTTTGAATTTTATTGTAACCCCTCTGACATTTTCTTCCACAGCGTGCCATGGGTTTCATTCTTTCCCCAGTGGCTCAATATGGGAAATAACTTGTTAAAAGAATTAACACAGTGCCTGGCACATAAGGGCTAAATAAACATTCGTTCTTTTCACTATTGTTATTATTTTCTACACCAGATCTTGTTTTCTTTCTAACAGTCTACACTGGAATCTAAACTGTGTTCATCACAGGAGTTAGAAATAGCAAATAAATGTCTTCAGCACAGAGTTTCTTTCAAAGTTCTAGGCTCTTTTCAACTATATAGTTTTTCACATCGGCCCCTAAATGTCAACCTGAACTCAAGATCTTTCCCCCTCCCCCCACCAATTAATTCTTGCTTCTCTTCCTCCTCCTCCTCCTCCTCCTCCTCCTCCTCCTCCTCCTCCTCCTCTTTCCTTCTCAGTGAAAACTATCACCCACCCAGTTTCCCAAGCTGGGGAGGGAGGAGGTCTCTTCCAGTCACTACCATGCTCGGTGGACTCATACGTCCCATCCCCACTGACAGTCCACCATTCAAACCTACATCACTTCCCAGGAAGTCTAAGGAGCTGCCTTCCAACATGTCCCCTGTCCCCTGTCATGACGAGAACAAACTCATTTTCTACACTGTCCCGGGGTCTTCTTTCTGAAACATGTATCTAATTCCATAACTCTCTTGCTTAAAATATTTTACTGGAGTCCCACATTTGCTGGATAATGTCTAAATGCCTTGACATATATGCAAAATCCCTCCTGAACTGGCCTTAGCCTCCCTCTCTTCATCCTCCAGACCTGCCCCGCTCACACAGGGTAAGTCTGGGCAGTAGGCAGGAGACATATTCTTTTTCTTATTCTACTGATGTTTATATATGGCATTGTGGCTTGTAGCGGATGAAAACTGAATCTGGCCGGGCACACCATCTCCCCCTCTGGACCTTTGCTTCATCATCTGTGTGGGAAAGAGTTTGGACTCCATGTTCTTTCCAACCATAGCACGGAGTGCTTCTCTATTCATTACTCACAGTTATCCGTGTCTTATGTTATATGCAGTGGAAAACTTTCTGAAGGTGGCGATTAATAGATGGGGAAAAAGGTCACCGAAGAAGAATGTACTTATGTATCTTTAAGGGTGGAATAGCCTCTCATCCATGTAGAATGGTTTACAGGAGGCTCTGCTCTGTGTCTGCACATAATAAGTGCTCAACAAATGTTTGTCAAGTAAATGAAGTCTACGAGCACTTTACGCCTTCCCAGCTTACAAAGCACTGCATTCTACATTCAATCGTTCGACTCTACAATAGCCTCACAAAGTGGCTGGAGCAGCTATCTCAATTCCGTTTTCTAGACCCAAGAAACCGAGCCTCAGAGTGTTTAAGTGACTATGCCAAGGTCACAGAGCCAGTAAATGGCAGAGCCAGGTCTCAAACTGAGGGCTTTTAGCTCTAAATCCTGTGTTCTTTCCCTGGCATTATGCAAGCCTCGTAATTCTAAGATACAGTCCTGAAATAACACAAAGGACTCAGCCAGGCTCCTTCTTTGTTCCCTTGACCTCATTAAAGCTTTAAATGGAACTTGTCCTCACAAACTTAGGGCGCACCATCAAATCCGTCTGAGTTTCTAGGGCACGTAGCAACAGCTTGCTTTAATCTAATAATTGGCTGAAGTAGAACCACAGAAAGGACATAAAAAAGGCAAATTGTTATTTTTCAAAACCAAGCCATTCCCCTGCTTAAAAGGTTCACAGCGTTTTCCTTTTCCAAGAAAATATTTATCCCTCTAAAAGATTTCTTCCCGTTAACAATATTTTTACAGCCTTTGTGATACTTTTACAGCATTTTAGATGCTACCTAAATACTATATATTTCAGGAATGGAACCATTACATTAAGAACGCTGCATATGTTTAAAAGTGTCTTTTATGAGGTTTATTAAAAGAAGCCATAAATTTCTGAGAAAGGTTTAAGCCATATTACATTGATCTCACTTCTCATTTAAACAAAATGTAAAATTTAAGTAAAACCTTGATGTGGAATGTAAACTCGCTCATATACCCTGAGCTTACTCATTCACACGTGCCACCTCTGAAATATTAAATCATCTATGAACCACTCCATTTCTTTGAGTGTTTTCCAATCACAACAAATAGCTTTCCGGTGATTGCTTGTACCTGTTGAGTTTCTCAGATTCATTCACCGTGAGTGAGGTGCTGGCAGCTGGATACAAAGTAGGTTTCTAAAACCACTCTTGGCGATCTGTAGCCCAGGATAGCTCTTCCGGTGCCGTCCCCTAAAGTGAATTCAGATGCAAAAGGTAGGTGCTGTGATTATCCCCATTTTATAGATGGAGACACTGGGGCACGCAGAAGCATGGAGCCATTTCCCGAGGTCACCTAGCTCATAAGGAATACTGTCAAGATACGAACCCAGCCAGTCTGGCCCCAGATGCCCACAGCCCAGGCTTCGCCGCGAACCTGACACTCTTCTGCCTTCTCCTTCGTAAGGTGGGGATGAGGATTAGATGAGATCACACACACGCATCATTTAATACAGGGCTAGACAGCGCTCAACAGGATGAACCATCACTAACGTCATCCTTATCACTATTAGCCAGTGTACCTTAGGGCTGGTTGTTACTTTACCAGGGCCTTCCTTTACAAGGACCGAGGCAAATTGTATTGTGTGCCCAAAATTACCCTCGTAGCCTGGTCCCTGTGAAACAAAGTGGGCGCTGATTGCCTAGCAAGGAAACAGAAGTCACAGAATGAACGACATAGGGGAAAAGGGCGGTTCCAACATGGAAGCATTTAGGACTCCTTTTATAGGGTCTTTGGGCCTTTGTAGCACCCGCACACAGCCTCCTTGAATTTGAGAGGGGCACATCATCTTTCCACCCAAATCCCCAGACCCTCAATTCCGAGCAGTTGCTATTAGTTTTGCCTTTGAGGCGTTGTACTTGGATGGGCATTGCTCCTTCTATCTGGAATGTTCTCCTCTCACTTCTCCCCATGAAAAACTCCCATTCATCCTTCAACACAAAGGTCCAAATTCCCCTTCTTTACAGACTTTATTGACACTTCTTAAAAAATATATTTAAAAGAGCGTATTATACCTATACACTCGCAGGTCTATTCCTCCCACTCACGTCTAGACTGGGAACTGTTTGAGGACAAGGACCATGCCTTATTCACCTCTGTATCCCTTACACTAAGTCTGGTCCAAAGGAAGTTTTCTGTACGAGATCTGATAAGAAGATGAGTGCACGATGACCCCTGTGGTGTCTGCCTACCTATTTCACCCCAAGGGCTGGTCATGTCAGCATCAAGAGCCAGAAAGAAAATCACTCACCCACTATGCCACGTCTGAGCTGAGATCTCTGGAGACCATGGAGCAAAACCTGAGTCGCTGAACTTCGACCTTTCCCAGTCCACCGAAAATAGGGCTATAGGTTCAAACTTAGTTGCCATAAAGCCAGCCCCAGTGATGCTGCCTCTTGCTGCCTGAAGGTTTTTCCTGGGCCACAAGGTCCCCAGGTCCCCGTCTTGACTTCCTTTTAAAGTTAGATCTTCGTGGCTTCTGACAACCATGAGTCACATGCCTTCTCAGAAATGGTTTGAAACACTTGGAAATTAAGAGGTGGTCCCTGACAAAACCTAAGCCAAAGACATCAAATCTAGGATTTCTAGGAAACAGAAAGAAAATTGCTTCCATCAGAGAGCCACTCTGGAAAACATTTAAAACTTCCAAGTACGTCTAAAGACTTAGGAAAGGTGATCGTGAGCCCTGACCCCTGTACATTTCACAGCCTACTCGCGCTCTGCTGTATTTTTGTATTTTGAAAAGAAAGCCTTTTGTGTACCAGTTTCCTGAAGGGATCCTTAAGTGGTAGACTTGAACTCAGACATCTCACCCAACTCCCTATGTAGCAGTGACATCTACTGGGGAATATTGTCACTTCGGGGCTTCTACGTTTGTATTGTACTAAGTAACTTTAAAAAACCGTTAACTCAATCGATCTTTGTAACAACTCTCTGATCTACATTTGTTCATGAGGAAACTAAGATACAGAGAAATGGAATAAGTGACCCAAGGTCACACAGCCACCATGCGGCCGAGCTGAGATTTGAACCCAGAGCGATGTGACTCCAGGGTCTGTGTTCTTAACCGTGAAGACCTGTCGCCTCCTCTACTGTTCAGCTTTTGCACTTTGAATGTGTCCACGATCTAGCATTTTGCACGTTGTTGCTTCTGAACTCACGTGAGTATATGCCTGTGTCCCCCGGCAGCCCTGTCCTTCTCAGGGCATCACCTGTGCCTCGTCCATGTTTGTCACGTTGGTACCTGGTGCAGTTCCTGACACAGAAGAGGTACTTCATCAACAGCTGCTGAATAATGTTGCATCAGTGAACGAATGAATGAGCAAAGGTCCTAGTGGATGTGGAGGGTAGATACGCGGTAGGGAGAGAGACAGACAGTAAGGGACGCTTGGCTGTTCTCTGCAGAGCCTCTATCCTTCACACTGTGGCTTTCAGAAACACCCAGAAATGAGAGCAGGAGTGTCTATAGTACAAGTCTGATCATCCTTGAGATTTTTAGAGGCTCTGCCTGGCTTTCAGAATTGAGTCCATGTTTCCCAGCTTCCAGACTTTGACACTGCCTTAGGCTAGAATACTCCTTTTACCCCGCAGCCTGCTTCCTCTTTTGCCGGAGAAACTTGTATTCATTTTTCACGATTCAGTCATCTCCTCCAGGAAGCTTCCCAGAGGTGCCAGTCGGGGCTGTAAAACAACGTCACGGGCAGAGGAGGTGTTGTGTGGTCCAGTTAAGTGGCCTGGGACTGAATCAGCCTGGCCATTGACTAGGTACGTGACCTTGTGCAAGTTACTTAATTGTTCGGCACCTCGGTTCCCTCCATTTTCTAAATAAGATGATGTCGGTAGAGCATCCGACTTAGGCTCAAGTTATGATCTCACACTTCATGAGTTCGAACCCCACATCAAACTATCTTCAAGAAACTAGAGGCACGTGGGTGGCTCAGTCAGGTGAGCGTCTGACTTCGGCTCGAGTCATGATCTCACGGTTCATGAGTTCGAGCCCCGCATTGGGCTCTGTGCTGACGGCTCAGAGCTGGGAGCCTGCTTCGGATTCTGTGTCTCCCTCTCTCTCTGCCCCTCTGCTGCTCATGCTCTGTCTCTCTTTCTCAAAAAAATAAATAAACATTAAAGAAAATAAGGGTCTTGACGAAATAGGATAATGAAAAGAATATCTGCTTCACAGCGTTGGAAGTATTGATGGAGTGAAAAAATGTGAGAAAAATCCTAAGAAATGTAAACCTCTCCCAGTGGCTGTGCACAGAAAGAAGAATTTCAGTGTTTGTGGTGATTATCATCATTGCGGTCTATTTCCTCCTCTCTTTTCCGACCAGGCAACGAGCTCCTCAACTAAGACTGATTCCGCAATGTCTGTCTAGTGGTCTGTGTATCTGCCCTCCGTGGGTCCCATCGTCCTGCAAGACAATGCAATGTCTGCAACTAAGACTGATTCTGCAATGATTCTGCAGGGCCTAGAAAGTGCCCACTAGGAAAAGTCATGTGTAGGAGAGGGAGAGAGAGGGGCAAAAAGATGGAGAGAAATGTGCTCGGTTCTACATGTGGTTATGGAGTCCCTTAAACAAATTGGGAGCCCAAGAGCAGCTCTGAGCAAGACGAGGAGTGAGAATGGCATAGAGAAGTGTGCTTTGTTGTGGCCTCTGTCCCCTCTTCCCTGTGTTTGGTTCTGTGAGCCAAGTTCAGCCATATTGCTTCACACCCCCATCCCTCCCTTTCTCTAAACCATCCCCCACCAAGACATCTTTCGAAAGTTACAGCCACTTCCACACATGGAAAACACATTGAAGCCATTCTGGATGGTCATTACAAAGAGACAGAAACCAAAGCGATATGATCTTTGGGGGCCAGGCTTCATAAGCTGGGTGGGGAGCCTCTCTGAGGGCTCAGCACAAATAGCCCTGGAACCCACATGGCTTCCTACAGCTCCTCCTCAGTGGCTGGGAGCTCCAGCACTGGAACCAGTCCTTGGTTTAAGTCATTCCGTTTCCTGAAAGACCCCATTGAAAATGCAAAGATGTACTCAAGAAGGCTAACCTCATTTACGCACGGGAAGGATTTGTCATTTCCCCTGGAAAGCAGACCTCTTGGATACCTGAGGGAACGAGCTAGTTCAAGTCATGGGGGGAAGGAACCCGAGCTGCCATTTAATGAGCATTTTGTACGTGCTGTTAGCCTTCACGAAAAATGCCCTTGGGAGCATTTCACTAGTCAGTGTGGTCTTCGAACGGTGGGGCCAGGTGGTCAGCTTGACTGGTGGTCCTGTGCTGACGGGCGGGGGTGAGCCGCTGAGGAGACAGAGGGCAGGTCAGAAGGAGGAGCCGTGTGGACGGTCGGCCAAATATCTCCAAAGTTAAGCTCACAGTGGACAGTATTACAGCCTTTCAAGGTAAAGAGACGCTGCTAGTCAGAGGACACAGTGGCACAGCCACTCAGGGGCCATTCTTACCCCTCACTGTGTAGCCACAGACTAACATATGTGCCGCGAATCTCACTCTCTGTTTCCATCAAAACCCATTCCCAAGACGAACCAAGTGAGCAAGGTCTTTCCAGGGAGGTCGTGAGCTGCTGGGTGAGGCCCGTCTGCCTTCTCCCACCCCCGGAACAGAACAGGATCCTGGGGATAGAGGACCCAGGTAAATCCAGACCTGCTCTCAGATTCCCAAACCCCAGAGACCCTCCAGTAGGCCTAGTGGGGCAAATCCCTGAAGTCCTGCCCCTCCCCAAAAGGCCCTGCCCCGGCCCTTGCGGGCCTTCATCTTCTCTCCCTGGGGACCTCGCAGGATTCTCCTGACTGGCCTGCCTCAGTTTACCGTTCTGTCTTCAGAACAGGCTTTTCCTAACAAACCATGTGAAAAGCTGGTAATCCGCCCTCCTGTGCTTCCAGAACGCTCCAGCCCGGATGAGCTGGGGAAACCCCCTGCGGCACAAAGTGGGCACACTCACCTCAGAGCCTCAATTCCTTTTGGCTCAGTCTCTCTCTGTGGCCTTTGCACACTTAACAGCTTGCCTCCAGCCTTCACAGCCGGCTCCCTCTGCAGTCCTCTCAGGAAACTCCCTCCTCCTCTCTGTGTTCCCAGAGCCTTGTCCAGCAGCCCCAGTAACTTGCGTTTGCTTCCTGAGGCTGTGAACCGTTGTCTCCTAGTGGTCTGTGTATCTGCCCTCCATGGGTCCCATCGTCCTGCAAGACACATACATGAAAGAGAATGAGGGAGAATGAGAGAAAGAGTGGACAGGAGGAAGGAAGGAAGGAAGCTAAGGAGGGAGGGAGAGAGGAGGGAGGGAAGGAGGGAGGAGGGAAGGAGGGAGAGAGGAAGGAGGAGGGAGGAGTGAGGGAGGAAGGAAGGAAGGAAGGGAGGAAGGAAGAAGGAAGGAAGAAGGAAGGAAGGAGGAAGGGAGGGAG
>NC_064813.1:60373297-60375301 GCF_023721935.1 Panthera uncia
AAGGAAGGAAGGAAGGAAGGAAGGAAGGAAGGAAGGGAGGAAGGAAGAAAGGAAGGAAGGCAGGAGAGGAGGGAGGGAGGAAGGAACTTTAACAATGAGTAACTGTACAGTGAAGTTGTGTAAAGGGCTTTGAGAACACACAACAGTAATTGCTCTGCCTAAAGAAGAGGTAGGGACAGGGAATTTCTGCCAGGTTTTGAAAGGTGATTATTCTTCCCTCCTTTTGGTAGGGATACATTTTTTAAAATTTTTTTTTAATGTTTTTATTTATTTTTGAGAGAGAGAGCATGAGCAGGGGAGGGGCAGAGAGAGATCATTCTTCCCTCCTTTTGGTAGAGATAGATTAAAAAAAAAATTTAATGTTCTTATTTATTTTTGAGAAAGAAAGAGAGGGGGGGGTGGGGGGGGGGGGGGGGGGCGGGCAGAGATAGGGGGAGACCCAGAATCCAAAGCAGGCTCCAGGCTCTGAGCTGTCAGCACAGAACCTGATGCAGGCTTGAACCTGTGAACAGGGAGATCATGACCTGAGCCAAAGTCAGAGGCCTAACTGACTGAGCCACCCAGGCGCTCCTGGTAAGGATAGATTTTAAAGGACTGGAGAGTATACTTGGGGGCTGGTAAAAGTCCCCTAACAGAGATGAGTTCGCTTTTCAGAGTTAACTTATCAGGAGATTCTGAGTTCACATCATTAAACAGATGCCCTCCTGGATTCCTCAACTTTCCTTCCACGCCTTTCCTGTCCTGGGGAAAACCCAGGAGGCTGTACCTCTATTGCAAGGCTGTTGAAAACTTCTGGGAATGACTCAGGGCACAGAAGGGCTGCCCAGGCCCTGTGTCTCTCCCTTCCCATCACTCCTGATGTCACTCCCCTGCTTGGAGCTCCCCTTCTGCCTCCAGACTGCCCTACTTGTGGACTTCACTCAGTTCTCGTGATCAGGGATCCAAATTTCTGACGCATATCTGGAAAGAGCATGGGGCTCGCAGCTTGTCACGACCCCACATTGTCACCGACTCCCACGTAAAATGCTCTGGGATCCCAAAAGCTTTAAAGACTCTCCTGGATTGTCTCCTTATTGTTACTACAAACTTAACCTTGCAAACGGGAGGAGGGAAGGTAATAAAAGTCAGGAGGAAGTACACTAGATTTCTTTTTTCCCCTCCATGGCCAACTTGTTGGAAATGACTAGCTTTTAGTTACCCATTTACTGTTTGTAATCAGTTGTCGATGCACTTGGAGGCAAAACAGCTAAGATATTTGCATGCATAGATGTTACCTCAAGAGGTGAAAGCCATTTGTGGTGATTTTTGCGTGCGGTTTCGTGAGGAACATGACTCAGACACAGCCTTCCCCAGTGTCACACCTGTACCTTCTTCACGACTCTGGAGAAATATCAGTCCTGTAACCCAATCACCTCCAACTCTACCCTCCTGTATCTTATTTCATGAAAAACATTGCTCTCCTAACTCTCAGGCCAGCAGATACGGTACATATGTGTGTTTAGCCTTTCCAAATCTGGAGGAAACCACTTTATTGTTCAGAACACTATTTATAATTTTGGTTAGAAGAAAATCTTATCCTTAGTGCATATGCTCATGGTTTTAAAAACCAATTTTGAAGATCTCTCTTGTAGAGACAGGTTATAAGTATTGGAACCTAATAATAATTGCCACAGTAAAGAGAAGAAATGCATGTAAGAGTCAAAAAGCTCCGAGCAAAGGTGATCCCCCTGGAAGCATATGGAAGCAGCAGAACATACCCCTGTCTTTAAAGGAACCTAACACTTAACCCGAAAAGGGACATGAAGAACCTTGGAGATTTTCATTTTAGGACATAAAGAAGCTCTAAAGTTACTGTGTAGGTAAAGGAGAAGGAAGAGAAAGAGTCTATCTCCATGAAGAAGGAGGGCTAAGAGGAGGAGGAGGAAAGGGAGGAAGGGAGGGAGGGAGGGAAGAAGGGAGGAAGGGAGGGAGAAAAGGAGGAAAGGAGGGAGGGAGGGAGGGAGG
>NC_064813.1:60375701-60609254 GCF_023721935.1 Panthera uncia
AGAGGGAGGGAGGGAGGGAGGGAAGTAGGGAGGGAGGGAGGGAGGGATGGAGGAAGGGAAGTAGGGAGGGAGGAAGGGAGGGAGGGAGGAAGGGAGGGAGGGAGGGAGGGATGGAGGAAGGGAGGGAGGGAGGAAGGGAGAGAGGAAGGAAGGGAGGAAGGAAGGGAGGGAGGGAGGAAGGAAGGGAAAAGGGAGGAAAGAGGGAGGGAGTCCATTAAATCTGGCAGCTTAAGCATGTTGGTTAAATAACCCCACCTAAGTTAAGTGAAGGAGGAGGTCTATCGTAAGAATACTTAAGTAGTTCAAAAAAGGGAAGGAAATGCCTAAAGGCCCCAGGAACGCTAGCAACTACGATAACCTGAGTTAGGGCCCCGGCTCTATAGGGAGCTGCCACTAGAGCCACCAAGCTTTGAGGAATAAAGACAAAGTGGAAGGCAAGCGGACAGACAGAATTTCTGCCCTTGGGAAGCTCCGGGGATGTGTGTGGGCAAGGCCACCACCCAAGTAGCGTCTGTTACAGCGCTTCTGAGGCTGAAACACAAAATCTGCAAACTACAGAAAGCTGTGGACTCGTTTCTGGAGAATTTGGGTTTTTTGATACAATGTCCTGAGTGGAAAACCCCCCAAAGCACATACGTGCCTATGAAGGATTTTGGTTTTAAGGGAAGGGTGAAGAAGAGAGGCGGAGAGAGATTGAGAGAGAGGAAGAGAACCCTTATCAAATCTAGGAGAGATCAACTTTATTTTAAGCAATGTCAGGTGATAGTTAGGACTAAAATCTTAATGATACCCACATTTATGATAATTACCCTACTGTAGTGCCTGGTACCGTGGATGCTTGTTAAATATTAGTCAAACGTGAATGTATGTTTTATTTATCGATAGGAAACCACAAAATATAGGCACAGTAGCAGATGTACAGGCTTCACAAACGCTGACGTGTGATTGTTGTGTGACCCTGGACAAAGAAGTTAAACATCTTTAAACTGGGGGCACTAATTGAAATAGTATCACGAAGGTGAAATAAAATAGTGGCTCTAGACTCATAGAGTAAGTGCTCAGTAAATGTTTATTCTTTCTCTTTTCTTCTCTTTATCTTATTAAACGCATTTAATAAGATTACCATTTAGAATCTGATTTTATTAGAAAGTTCAATTTTTACGTCTTGTAAAGTTATCCTTATGAATGTAATAGGCTAGAGTAGACAACCTGGATTTCAGATAAACCATGTTTCTCAAAGTTCAAACAATGAGACTGCTCATTCCAGGCTGCTGTTACCACCACCTGGTGGCAGCATACTGTATAATATTTTGGAGGTGATGAATATGAAGAACTAAACATTCATATATTCCATATATGTTTCATATATATTATATATAAGAATATAAACGTTCATATATTACACGCGTTTCATATATAAACATTCCTATCTTACACATATGTTTACATAGACATTATATATGTTTCATATTTTACCCATACTTATAAGGATTTAGACAATAAATTTGTTACAACGTAATTTTCTAACCAATATATGGTAACATTTTGGCATGTTATGATGCCAGAAGCAGTGATCCGGTTTTCTAAATTCACTAGTATCTATCTTTAATGCCATCAGCTCCAATACTACTCACCCTCAATACTCCTATCACAGGCCCAATCCAAAAGCTTAGGAGTTCCTTTAAAGAGTCATGGAAAAATAAACAGCTCATGACACCAAAACCACAAGCCAAAAAAAAAGAAAGAAAGCAAGAGAAAAAAAAGTTGTACGCCATCAAAAATTAAAACCCTGTGCTTGAGGGACACATTAATAAAAGAATCGAATGGGAGAAAACTTCTGCAAATAACGTATCTGATAAGAGATGGGTACCCAGGGGCACCCGGGTGGCTCCGTCGGTTGAACGTCCTGCTCTTGGTTTCGGTTCTGGTCATAGGGTGGAGCCCCTCATCAGACTCCGTGCTGAACAACATAGAGCCTGCTTAAGATTCTCTTTCTCTCCCTCTGCCCCTCCCTTCCTCTCTCTAAAACAAAAATAAATAAAAATTTTAAAAAACAATGTTTTCAAAAAAAAGAGAGATGTGTACCCAGAACATGTAAAGGCCTTCTACAACTCAGTAATAAAAAGACAAATAGTACAATTCCAAAAATGGGTGAAAGATTTGGGTAGACATTTCTCCAAAGAAGATATACAAAAGGACCAAAAAAAAAAAAGAAAAGAAAAGAAAAGAAAAAAATGCTCAGCCATCAGGGAAATGCAAATCAAACTCGTAATGAGACGCCACTTTACGCACACGAGGATGGCTATAATCAAAAAGGCAGTTAATAACAAGTATTGGCAAAGATGGGGAGAAGCTGGAACCCTCACGCACTATTAAGGGAAATATAAAATGGTGCAGCTGCTTTGCAAAGTGGTCTGGTAATCTGTCACAAGGTTAAACCTAGACTCGTCGCTGAGCAATGCCATCGCTGGATATACACCTAAGAGAAGCGAACATACGTCCACACAGAAACTTGTACGTGAGTGTTCACAGAAGCATTATTCATGCAGCCAAGAAGTGGAAACCACCCCAGATGCCCATCCAACTGCTCCTTACAATGGAATATTATCCAGCAAAGAAAAGAATGAGCACCAGTGTGTGGGTGGCTACTTGGCTGAACCTTGAAAACATTATGCAAAGTGAAAGACGCCAGTCAGAAAGCCACATATCGGGTGACCATTTACATAAAATATTCAGAATAGGCAAATTAAATGAACAGAAAACAGATGCTATGCCTAAGGCTGGAGGAGGGGCTGGGGTGGGAGGTAATGGCTAAGGGAGACAGGGTTTCTTTTGGGGGTCCTCAATGTTCTCAAATTGATTGTGATGTTGGTTGTCCAACTCTATAACTATATAAAAAGCCACTGAATTGTGTCCTTTCAATGGGCGAAGTGTATGTATGTTATTTACATCTCAATAAACCCTGTCTGAAATGCTGAGGGAGAAGTGGTCCCCATCTCCCCCCTATACAAACCAAAGCTTCTTCCCATCTTAGCAAAAAATGTCAGAAGTAAAAATTTCAATCCCACATTGGAAGCTCATCTTCTCGAAACAAAAAATCTTTTTCATAAACTAATTTGGAACTTGGGAAAGTTTTTTCTGCCCTATTGAATTTTCCCATAGGAGAGTAGTCTCTTCTTCTGGTTTTCGTGGTGTTCATCAAAACAGGAAAAGAATACAATTTCCCATTTAAGTGTAACAAGATTCTCTTTGATTTCCACAGCAGAACTAGACCCCCCATCGAGTCACTTATGTTGGTATTATATTGCCCCTTTAATGATCTGAGCCATCCCTGCCCTACACACACATGCACGCATGGGTGTACACACACACACACACACACACACACACACACTCACGTGTGTGCATGTACACAAACCTCTTGTGCATTAGGCCGTGACTTGGATCAGCATGGGGAACCTCATCTGCAATACCAAGGCAGAGCCTGGCTAGGCTGGCACATGCAATCGTTCAGCTTTTGACTGTTACTATCTTCCTAAAAACAGCATTTCTGGACCAATATAGGTCATTGAAACAAATCCCAGAATCTAAGCATTGTCCCAGCAGCTAAGTGTTACGTACGTCTTCTACAAATGAAGCCAGCCCAATCTTTCACTCCTATCTGATTCTGCTGGAGCCACAGAGATGCCGTGGCAAAGGATAAAAGAGCCATTTTTCATGACCTTTTTCGTTTCTCTGAACAAAGCCCAGTGTCAAGTCTTTGAAAGGCATGTGTTAAAGAACGAGATTCCCCCCAAAATGTATGGAAGCAGTCATGATACTGAAAAACAATTTCCTCTCTCTCCCCCAACCCCAAATTAAAAAAAAAAAAAAAAAAACACAACCTTATGATGTGTTAGATTGGAATGTTTAAATATTGAACCAGTGCCAAAAAATGATTTGTAAGCCTCAATAAATTTCATGAAATTTAAAAAATGATATTATTGTCCCATCTGACAGTGTCTTTCAGGACTTGAAGCTGCATGGCCCAGATTAGGGGTATTCTAACGAAAAATAAATGCGTAGCACATTTGACTTACAAATGCAGTGATATATACAATACTCAAAAAACATATATTCAATGAGGTCCACTGACAATTGTGAGTAGTATGAATTCTGCGTCCTGCAGAGAGCCACGGAGTCTTTTCCTCCAGTACCAAATGCTGATAGTTGCGTTAAATCTTCTTTCCAGAAAGAAATTAAGAGAGAGAGAGAGAGAGAAAAGAAAAAGAAAAAAAAAAAGCGTGCATCTAGGAAAGACAACACAGTGCGTATTCACACGCAGTGGAAGATCCAAATTGGATATTTTAGATATAGATTATTTTAGATATTCTCTCTGAGAGGGGTGTAATATTCACACATACACTATGAAATTCACAAATCATTTGTATACTGTAAGACGTGGCTACATGATGCTGGCCGCAGGGGTGCCGTCCTTCCTAGTCTCACTCCAATCCACTGCGGTTCCCAGGACGAAATGTGTTCCATAAGGCCAGTAACAAGGGAGCAGAGGGCCCTTTTTATTCTGTCCTTCCGTTTCCACCCCTTTACAGGAAACGCTTTATGCAAACAGCGGCCTGCTGCCACCGCCCGACGAGCCGCGCGGCGCGGAGAGGCGGCCGGCGAACCCGGGGGGCGCGGTTAGAGCGCGGGGCGGGGCGCAGAAGGGCCTTGCTCACTCCGCTGCTCCGAGCCCCGAGCCGCCACAAGATTGATGACGCTCCCTGGGTGTACGGGAACATCTCCTCCCTGTGAACGACTGCTCATGAGGCCTGATAGACTTGTCATCTCTTAATAAACATCGCGGAGATGTCGGAGGGGAGAGCCCGGAGCACCGGCAGGGCGCACCCCCCAGCAGAGCGCCTGCCTCCCTCTCCTGGTGATCCGCTCGGCGTGCGTGTCCTGCTGAGGGTGCTGGAGGGCTGGGCCTCCCTGGCCACCGCAGAAATGCCCCGCGAGGCCTCATTCCCTGGTGCGATCCAGCTCCTCCTCTTTGGGGACGCCCCCCCCCCCCCCCCCCCGCCTTTAATTTCCCGGATCTCCTTGAATGTGTATTCAATGGGATCCGGAAAAACAAAACAGAGAGAGAGGCTAGGGTGTGTCAGTCTCTGCCCCGGAAATGCAGGCCATCCACACACTTGTCATTTTTTCTTAGCCCCTGGGAGCTTTGTCTCTGTTCCTAGAGCAAAGGAAGCAGAGCATCTAATCAGCTTTCACAGACCAGCGGGGGGGCGGGGGGGGAGGCCAACCTCTCACCTCTGCCCCCTCTCCCCCTCTTTCCCACCCCCTACCCTTCTTAGCATTCATTCCTGAAGTCCAGCCTTCTCCACAAAAACGTCCCTGATCGGTTCTGTGGACAATCCCGTCGCCCTTTGCTGCATGAGGTCCACAGAGTAGACTCTCCTGGCTTCTTCTCCACTCCACCCCCAGGGACCCCTGCTTCCAGGTCCTAGTTTAGTTGCTGGCACCGAGCACATGTGTCACTGCCATTTGCTGCTGACTGGATGTGTCCATGGATGCATTCAGTGGTCCTTTTCTTTCTCCAGCTTAACCACCAAACTTGGGGCGCCTGGCTGGCTCAGGCAGTAGAGGGTGTGACTCTTGATCTCAGGGCTTGTGAGTTCCAGCACAATGTTGGGTGTAGAGATGACTTAATCATAAAAGCTTAAAAAAAACAAACAATCTTATTTTTGGCTTATCAATAAACATAGAACCATCGTAATGTTCATTTCCATTTCCTTTTTATTTTTTTAAGTTTGTATCTCTTTATTTTGAAAGAGAGAGAACATGAGTGGACGAGGGGCAGAGAGAGAGAGGGGGAAAGAGAGAGAATCCCAAGCAGGCTCCAGGCTATCACTATGGAGCCTGATGCAGGGCTCGAACTCACCAACTGTGAGATCATGACCCCAGCCGAAATCAAGAGTCAGATGCCTAACCGACTGAGCCACCAAGGCGCCCCCTCGATTTCCTTTGGATGTTTAATTTGACTCCGCAGTGAGCCGTCAGCACACTTGCCTTCTGGTATCTGCCTTAGAACCTTCTGGAGGGCAGGGATGCAAGGCGGTGTCTGGGCAGCCGTAGGGCCGCTTTGGAGGAAGTAAAAAGTCTTTCCTGATGGATGTTGCCAAGGATGGTGATGAAGGCACTCACTGACGCCTTCTTTCAGTACTGCAGACATTTTTCATCGTGTCAAACGAGCCACACAGGAAGCTTGTGTGACACATGACAGAGGCTTGGCCATGGGAATAACGGAAAAACCCAAACACACAAAAGGAGCCACAGCCTGGCGCTTGTAATCAGGCCCTGTGGCCCCAGCTTCAGCATCTAAAGCCGTAGCCTCTGTGCTCCATTTCCCCCTCAGGAAATTGCTCTTTTGATATTTTGAAGCCTTTTATGTGTAACACGTGTGTGTGTGGCCAAATAGCAAGCTCACATTTTCCTCTTGAAATAATTGCGATTAATAAATTACAATGGAGCTGCGTGGAGTAAAGGCTGCGTTCCCAGGGGAACCAGGCAATGTTTATGTTCCTAGAAGTTGGCCGCTGCCCGCACTCAAACAGTTCAGCCTCCCCTGGAATCCGAGGGGGGTTACCGAAGACGTGTGCTGGGGGTGGGGCAGTGAGGAAGGGGGTGCAGCTTCCTTCTGGAATCCTCTTCTGTTCCCGGTAGCCGGCCCGCACCGAAGGCAACTACTCGTGTATTATTCGCCCACTCCCCCCTTCTGAGACCCGCACCAGAGCCAGCACATGGGGCAGCACCCTCCTCCCCTTGGGGGCCACCTTTCAAGGCAAACAGCCTCCCGGGAAGCCTTGATCAACCCTTCACTCAGCATGTCCCTGGGCTGGCCGGACAAACTGAGAAGCAGCTATTCTGTGCCGGCGTGGGCGGAGTTAGCTGCTTAGCTTCACTGGAAGGACCAGTGACTTTTGTGGAAATACAGGAATTCCTTATATAAAAGCCCTTGAACTCGACCTAAGCAGAACAGCCAAGAGGTAGGAAGCCCCTGCTCCTAAGGCAGACTAGCTTTGCTTTGATTCCAGGCTCCACGGTTGTAACTGTCTGGCTTTGCCAATTTTTATAACTCCTACACACACCTGTTTTCTCACTTACAAAGCAGGGATCATCCATGATAACATCTTGCAGTCATCACTCAAAAATCATCGCTATCATTGCTATCACAGCCATTATCATCATTATCACTACCAGAGTTGATTGAAATCCCCTTTAGGAATTTACCTTGCATTGATCGTGTGCTGGGTGCTGGGTGTGGTCAAAGATGAGTGAAAACATGTCACCTGAAACCAATGTACTTTATCTCCCACCAACCTAACTGTGAAACTATTCATAGAAACAAGCAACGCCCAGACTCTCCCAGGCTGGGGATAAAAATAAGGATGTGATTGTAATAACAGAATCACTTCATTTGGCTGGGCGTCCACCCCTTCCTTCCCAATTAAATCGCAGGGTTCTTGGGTGGTGTCGTGAGGGCTGATGAAATAGTTCCCTCAGTGGACAGGAGACATCAGGAGATATCCCCCATATTCTTTCACTCCTGTTTACCCCATTGCTGTGCCCTTTGTCTGCTGTCCCCAGTAAAGTCAGGAAGACAAACTTTTTATCTGTCTTTGGACGGCCCTACGCACATGCTTATGGGCTACAAAGTATTTTTTTCAACGTTGGCTTCATCCCTTAGGCCAGCTCGCCTTCTTTAGTTTGACAGACTCTGCCTCACATCACTTCACGTTTCACACACATTTGTTTCTTGCCTGGACCCTAAAAAGGTTTTTTGGTTTTGGGTAGTTTTTGTTGTTTTTGTTTTTGTTTTCTTGCAATTACCCCTTCCCATAGGTTCACTGATTGCAAAAGCTAGTGACACATGCCGAGAGCATCAAACCGCCACGGGACCCAGGAGGCCACCCAGCATGGCGCCCTCCCCTGCTTCCCCCTTCCAGCTGTCCTCGGCACAGAAGTAGGAGGTGCGTCAGCGAATACGTGAATGAGCGATTGCTCTGTCTGATGCACCCATTTCTTATCCTTACCTCCTCCAACCACAGCTCCAGGAGGAGGTACGTAATGGCCCATCTATGACTTAGGCTACTCAACAGGGCAGCCCCATGATCTTAGCACATCAGGGAGATGCTAGTGAAACAACATTTTATTTTTACCCTCTATCGCTGCTTCCTCTCCCAGGCAAGTCTTAGGAGAGCTGGAGAATAATTGAGGGAACATCCTGTTGTCCTCAACACAGTGAAGGTGCCCGTGCATATTTTGTGTATTGATCTCCTCCTTATTCCAGGTAGAAAGATGCTGGGTTCTCGGAGGACTGTCAGTCGGTAACAGGACATTCGGTTGCCAGTAACAGAGAATCCCTCGGAGGGCAGCTTGGACAAAGGAAGGATTTGGCAGCTGCACGGAACAAGAAGTTCAGGTGTGGGCAGCGTAGGGCTGGTTAGCGGCGCGGTGACGGTTCAGTGACACAGTCCCCTCCTCTGTCTTCGGGCTCTGCCATTCTGACCGCGTGGCTTCAGCTTTATGGTCACAAGATGGCGGCTGCACCAACCACCGCGTGTGCGCCCCAGACCAAGAGACGGGGAAAAGAGCAAAAAGATGTGTGACTAACTCTGTCCTTTGAAAAACCTTCCCAGAAAGCCCACCCAGCAACGGCCGCTTACATCTCGCTGAACAGAACAGGGCCGCGTGTGAATCTCCATTTTCAAGGAAGTCTGACGAAGATGAATCTTTCTTCACCACGCTGACTACAGTTCCAAATAAAATCAGACTTTTGTCACCAAAGAAGGAGAGGCTGGATAGTGATTGGATAGGTAATTAGTGGTGTCTCCCAAAAGAACAGTGTTTGAGATACAAAAAAAAAAAAAAAAAGTCACCAAAGATGTTTGTAAAAGAAATTTCAAGGTCTAATTTCTAAGAACCTTCATTTTCAATTGATGGCACTCTGCAAAGGCACATTAGAATGTTAAAGTTGGGGGGGGCGCCTGGGTGGCGCAGTCGGTTAAGCATCCGACTTCAGCCAGGTCACGATCTCGCGGTCCGTGAGTTTGAGCCCCGCGTCAGGCTCTGGGCTGATGGCTCGGAGCCTGGACCCTGTTTCCGATTCTGTGTCTCCCTCTCTGCCGCTCCCCCGTTCATGCTCTGTCTCTCTCTGTCCCAAAAATAAATAAAAAACGTTGAAAAAAAAATTAAAAAAAAAAAAAAGAATGTTAAAGTTGGGGGTGAGGGGAGGAACATTTCTTCAGCACTGGTCCTGAAGGCCAAGAGTGAAAGCACACCTGTATTCGTCAGGTGAGATTAGGGGCATTCTGTATAGGATTTACTACAGGAATTAACTGGTCCTCCTCATATTAGCTGAGCACACACCTCCAGCGGACACGAAAGGATGGAGATATTCCCCTCACGTCAAGTCAGACAACGAGGCTGCCAGAGAACCACCTGATGCCTTGATTTGTGCTCCCTGGAGGCTGAGGAACTCAGGGACTGGAATCCCATTCCAGGGAAAGACTGAAGACAGGAAGCCATGTTCAGCCATGGCCCGAGGGCAGAGTAAAGGAGGTGACTGCCTCCAGATTGAGATGTTCTTCCCCCAAGAGCTGGGCAGAAACGTAAGCTTTTTGAGTCTTGGGTGTTGGACCCCCTAGAAGAGAAACACTCTAGGTTTGTTTGAAAGTGGATTTGAATTAAGAAGACTGGGGATTCTCCCTAACTTGCACTCTCTCCTTATCTCTGCATCGCTGGGGTCCCTATGAGTCATGTGACCTTATATCCTGGTTGGCCTGGGGCCATCCCACAAACCAAGGCTGCCCCAGCATTCCAGAAGCTCTATGACAGGTCCACCTTCCATTCTCAAAGGTGTCCCACTGTGGATGATCAATTATATGGTCACTTGGTAATGAGGGACTAAGACACAGCACTGAATCGCCAGCTGGCAGTTTCACAAGGTCCTAATCAATGAGGGCCTTAGCACATTACTGGGAAGATTCTTACCAATATCACTTTTGAGGGAAAGTGTCTACACGGCAATAGGGCAATAGGACTAGTTCCAGGCACCAGTTAGGATCTAGAGAGGTCACAGATGGTATCAGTATTGCTTTCTCAGGACAGTAACCTCAGGTGAATGGAGGGTCTTCACCCTGCACATAGGTTAGCCAGTTTGAACAGATCAGGGGAATAGAAGGAAGTGTGAAGGATAGCTGACTCTTCACTCTCCTGTGCAGAATTCAGTGCTAAATAAACACTGAACAGGGGCGCCTGGGTGGCTCAGTCGGTTAAGCGTCCAACTTTGGCTCAGGTCATGATCTCGCAGTTTGTGAGTTTGAACCCCGTGTCGGGCTCTGTGCTGACAGCTCAGAGCCTGGAGCCTGCTTCTGATTCTGTGTCTCCCTCTCTCTCTGCCCCTCCCCTGTTCACGTTCTGTCTCTCAATAATAAATAAACATTAAAAAAATAAACACTGAACAAATAGGTAAGCAGTTTAAATATCAGTTGAAGGTGGGGCCAAATTGACTGGCCTTCCATGGATTTTCACATGTCTTAGTAGAGCCTTATCTACGCATCATCATTTGGCAATTATGAATTACCGCGTCCTTTATTTCTCTCCAGTGTTATTTTGGGGTTTGTGAGGGCTGGAATATGCCCAGAAGGAGTTTCCTGTATGTGAAAACCATCCCTTACATACAGCAGGACCAGAAATTGGGTAGCACGTTATCTTTTTGGATGCGGATTCTGTCACAATTACTTTTGTTATCCCTCGCGGAACGTGAGGAGGGAAAACAGAGGAGGAAAGAAAAGGAGCCAGATATAGGACTATATATCCAGCTACATGGGTTAAAAATATCCTGGAAATAGAGCAATTGTTGGAAACGTGTCAAGAAATATATCTTTAAATTTGATGATTGATAAAAACTTTGATCGGGACAGTACCCTACTAGGTGCCACTCGTAATCCCTTTGAAATTGTGCCAATTCATCAGGCATCGCCTTTGGGGTCATTCATCAAGTTTCTCATCTGCTGACTTTGTTCCCAGTTCCTATTTCTCCTTGTCCACAGAGCACCAGAAAGAGTTCGTCACAACCTGCCTCGGTACATTCAGGACAACAGAAACTGATGTCTCACAGTTCTGGAGGTTCAAGATCAAGGTGTCAGCAGATTCAGCATCTGGTGAGAGTCCATCTCCTGGTTCATAAATGGCCATCTTCTCACCGGGTCCTCACATGGTGGCAGGGGCTAGGAGATCTCTGGTGTTCCCTTCGTAGGGGCACCGATCCCACTCATGGAAGGTGCCACTGTCATCACCATCGAAGGCCTCTCTTCCAAATACCTCCCATTGGAGGTCAGGATTCCCACATATGGAATTTTGGAGGGAGACGCAAGGTTTCAGTCTGCCACACACAAGTTGCCGAAACCCAGCTCTACTGGGTCTGTCCCATTTCCCTAATATCACCATCTAATAATAGTAGCAAAAAAATAAATGGGGCTAATCTGGCATGGCTTGTTCTTTGTGAACTCAATAGAGCCTGAATTCTTACTTTTAAAAAAAATGTTTATTTATTTTTGAGAGAGCAAGCACGTGAGCTGGGGAGGGGCAGAGAGGGGGTGGACAGAAGATCCGAAGCAGGCTCTGCGCTGACAGTAGAGAGCCGGACAGGGCTTGAACTCACGAACCGTGAGATCATGATGTGAGCTGAAGCCAGACACTTAACCGACTGAGCCACCCAGGCACCGTGAGCCTGGCCTCTTATTAATCATGATCACTACCACTTCTAAATGGCCGCAAACCATAGCACCCAAGGATCCATGCCAGCCTTGTCAGGATCTATGAAATACATCTTCTCCTGTTTGAGAATCAAAATAGCATTTGCCCATTTAGACTCCTGGCATCTCTCTGATCTGCCATGATTCTGCAAAGATCACACATTGCATTAAAAGTTGCCAGACATTAAAGGCTTATTAGGTATCAATCAGTGTGCTGAGAACTCTTACAAGCATCATCCCCTGTATGTCAAGGTTAATGGACCAAGCCTTAGTGTCACACGTGCGAACATAAAATGCTAATTTTTAACATTTTTACATCGACATGATAGAATTTGTTGTCCATTTTCCTACAAAAGTCAGGTGTCCGCATATTCTCCTGCCTGCTGAGTCACAATTCATCTGTGATATCCTAAAGCTCATCACTCAAGCCCCTGTTCCCACTGACCTCCAGAAGCCCAGTGCCTTTCTCAAGTCCTGGGGATTTCAAGGAGAGTCTGCTTAATCCTGTTGTCACTCCTCACCACTGAGAACAGCTCCTCTCGGCTTTTTCAAGATGCTTCTCCAGATCACTATGGTCTCCCCTCACTTCCACACTCCAAGGTTTGAGCCCTTCCTCTTTTTACTTCCCAAGCAGAGCTGACTCTAAGCTCTAACAGTCAATAAACCGGATTTAGTACTTGACCTGACACAGTGAAAGGGTCCTGGGTCCACCTCAGCAATCTGAAATACGACAGGGCTACTAGGGCATGAGGAGAAGGGCAGGAGACCCCTGTGTTGCCAATCCCTTTATTTTACCTCTCAGACCTGGGGTTAGGGCTGGTCAGACCCTGTTCTTTCTGGAGGACCCCACGGCCACGTGGTTCCTGTGTACACACCCAAGCCCACGCTCTCTCCGGAAGGAAGTTGGACCAAGAGGAGACAGGATGGATATATGACCAATCATAAGAGCAAGGCGGGCATAAGAGGCAGGTGTCCAGCCATGCAAATGCGTCGTGTATTGTTTCCAGAGATGCTGCCTTTCTTTGAAACATTTGTAGTGTTCTCTTTTTCGAAGGGTTTTTGTTTTATGTGGGAACTAAATACCTTCAAGGGAGCAAACTCCCATGCTTTCATGGTGATTTTAATTTCTAAAAGCAGGCAAAAGGTATTTGGAACTAAGTCTGACAATTAAGGTGAGTAATGGGTCTTAGAGTCAAAAACCAGATGTGACAGTGTTGAAATGATAGTGATGTTTTCTGTAACGGGGGAAATAGCTGTTAAGGATATTCCCAAAGAGGAGTTTACAAAGATGTTTGAGCAACGGCAGAATCATTTTGAAGCACAGCACCCACCAGAGAAACATGGTGTCGGGACCCAAACACAGCCTTTGTTGGTCAGATCCAGGGCTAACGCAACACCCTGCCACTCGCTCTGTCAACGTGGAAACATCTCATGGCCATTTTCCATTTGCTGTTCCTCTGCTTTAATAAGCGAATAATCTCGTCCTGGAAATTGTCGTGAGGGCTATCATGCCAGGCAAGAGGGCCACTGTGGACGAAAGACTTCTTCCACTTCCACTATTTCGGCGGGCAAAGCCTAAGACGCTTGGAAGCCCTTGCTTGCAGCCAGCCTCGAGGTGGATATTTTAGAGCCATTCAAAAAAGGATCACGTCCTTGTTAAAACATTCTTAATTTGCTGCTTCCAAGTGTCAATGCATGCAGGAAGAGAAGAGTTAATTCTGAGTGCTCAGGAGGCAAATAAATTACATGGATAAGATATAATTTTGTAAAATTCAAATATTCATAAGTGGTGACTCTGTTGGGACTGTCCTACTAGCCCAATGCCCGATAAAATGGAGTTTTGTTTACTACTTTGCTGCCCGATTGGTGGGGCATCCAGGCTGAGCTGGCACGATAACAGAATCCAGAGCAAACTATATGAGTATTTACTGAACTGAAATTTTATTTCATAGAATATATTCTTACACACACACACACACACACACTACACAGAGACAGAGAAATGAATAGACATCCAGTCTGGAAACCCTGGTTTGAGACAGTGGGAATAATAATGAAAAGATATACAGAAGCATAGTTTCCCATGGTAACAGCCGTCATTGGAGAAATTCTGTCAGCAACTGGATGTACTTATTATTAAAACTAATTGAAATAAAATTGTAATGTTTATGGAGCTACTAAGCACTGTACTAAATGCTGTAGCCACATTATCATATTTGCTTTGTTTAGTCTAAACGTTAGTAACCTGTAGCCACATTTTCAAGAATGAAGTCTCGTAGGTACAAACATAGATTAGAGAGACGTATCAATTCTCAAGTAACCGATGTCACCTTCCAAAGGGTACGCGAGCAGTTTGGATTTCTTGGCACATCCTCTGAAGTCGGGGAATAGACAGGCCAACAAGGTGGAGACTTTTCTTGGATGCCAGAGGGAGGAAGAGAGGTCGTGAGGGCAAGGAGAGAGCCCACTCTTCCAAAGCAAATCATTTATTGTTGGATTGCTGGTGATTTTACAAAACAGATGAGTTCTGCAGCTGGGGCAGCCATGTTTCACCAGCAGGCAGAATTATGGGGTCAGTCTGAATTCCATAAAGCTTCGGCGGTTTGTGAAAGGTACTATATGGGCCTCAATAAACAACAATGATCAGTTAACCTCTTGCTTCCGAGATGCTCCTGGCTTTCCATTTGCGGTAGGACCAGACTGTGAACGTGGCTAACAGCATCCCCCCCACCCCACTGCCCCCGAGGATCCTGCCCTTCACAAAGCAAACGCGTGGTGACAAAATGACAGAAGATAATCTCCAAATCTCAGTCCACTTGATGAGTATGGATGTTGGGTTTCGGTGTGAAGGTGTCTTATGTTACCACTGGCCCCTTCGTGCCAAACAAAGAAGAAAGCACTTCTCTGTAGAGCTTTGATTTTGTTTAAAGTCCCTCTGATGGGCGCCCGCTCTCAGTAGTTATATAACAAAGTGGTGGCATAATATATGGGGGCAGTGGGGCGGGAGTTGAACGTACCTGTATTTGCAGCCATAATGAGAGCTTGGAGGTAACAAGGGGGGTGATTTGGATAATAATTAATAACCCGAGTTCCAGGGCAACAAGAGCAGCATGCAAATGCGATGGCCCTGCAGTGGCCCCTCTTGAAGAAGAAGGTGCTTTATTGCCTCTGTCAGGCGTTCTCAGCTGTGATTCCTCCCGGCCCCGGTGGCTGGCATACTGCAGCTAAACATTAGGCGGTAATGAATGACAACCCGGCCACTCTGTGCACTTCAGCGGGAAGCTGCCATAATTGGCTCCCCCATCACCGTCATCCCCCCCTGCTCTGCAGAGGAGAGGAGGCGCTGATGGCAAGCACTCTGACAAAATGCAAAGGGCCCTGGGACCCACCGCGGGACTCCGGGGGCCCAGAGCCTCTTGTACCAATGCCATATTTGCACCCTTCCCAAAAACAGAGCCCGGTTGCTTGGGATAGGAAACACGCCACTCTTCCCTTCACTCTGGGAAGTGCCTAACTCCAAGGAGAGAACAGAAGTGCTAGAATTCTTTATATGTGTGCCTGCTTTCTGGGCCTCTGGGTTCCTGCATAAATGCTAGAATGAGAAGATCCACAAGGAAGATGGAAGGAAAAGAAGTGAACACACTTCATTGGGAGTTTGTTGTCTCCGAAGCAAATCGAAGGCTTTCGCTGTTGTTTTTAATGCCCGACTGGGTGCCCAGACCTTTGTTCTAACTTGACTTCTCCACTAGATATATGATCCTGCACAGGCCGGTTAGCCATCGTGAGTTGCAAATAGCAATAACGTCATCCATAACTACTGAAAATGAGACAACATAGCAGTTTAAGACCATATTTAAAAGTTAAAACCGTACCGATAAAAAGTTCTATTCCTATGTGTATCTTCTACTCCACCCCCCAGTTTTTAAGCTTCTTTTATGTTACAACAACAGACCTACTTTCTGTGCCTTGAGTTCCTTAATAAGGCAATCCTCTGACGTCTTGTCTTAAGTGACTGCATTTAATTGCAAATTAAATGCTGTATTTCTTACTAGTACGCAGGCCCAGTGACCACTTGAACTAGAGGGCCAGGAATAAGCTTGATAGTGAAGAGTAAACATTAGTGGACTCTTCAGTGTCGAATGTGAAGTCAAACTCTAGAAAGCAAATACGCGGTGCTTACAACAATAGCACACAGTTATATTCTGAATGAGGTCTTGGTCTTTTTAAAAAATTTTTTTTAATGTTTTTATCTATTTTTGAGAGAGAGAGAGAGAGAGAGAAAGTGGGGGAGGGTCAGAGAGAGAGGGAGACACAGAATCCGAAGCAGGCTCCAGGCTCCGAGCTGTCAGCACAGAGCCCGACGCGGGGCTCGAACTCGCGAACCGCGAGATCGTGACCTGAGCCGAAGTCGGACGCTTGACCGACTGAGCCACCCAGGTGCCCCAGAGGTCCTGGTCTTTGACTTGTAGGCACTGGAAATATGGCTGAGGTTATCATCTGGGATTCGATTGTTCCATAGAGTTAACTTGAACATGTAGAATGGTGCTTTAATTTGGCAATCCACACATATAATGATTTGAGAACAAATGAGCTAGTATCATGAGATAAGAACTGTGTACAGTTTATTGAGTGGTGAGCGGTTCAGCCCAGTCATGAAGAGTAGAGGTTCCTGAAAGACACTGCCTGGGTTCAAATACAAATGGAACAAAGATGTGCTATGAGGGGCCTTAATAAGTTCACCTTGATTTTTATGGAGCGGTCCCAGAAGATTGTGCCACTAGGGTGTGATGAGCAAGGAATTTGTGATTTTTATATATATCACTAATATATATTTATTAATGATTTTATATACATAAGTGATCTTATACATATAATATATATATATATATTAGTGATTACATATATTATTTATTTTGTATATATAGCACATATCCTGGGTTGAGTGTATTTCAAGAACACAAGGCTTGTTTTTGAAAATGAATGTAATTCACCATTCTAATGAACAAATGAGAAAATCATGATCATCTCAAGGTATGCAGAAAAAAACACTTGACAAAATTCAATCAAGGAAGCATTTTGAGAAACACCCTGAGAACACGGGACTAGGGACACACTGCTTTACTTGACATCTAAATCCCTCAGCAAATATATGTAGTAGTAAAATATTGAAAAGCTTTCTTCCTAAAATAGATAATGAGACAAGGGTACTTACCATCACCTTTTGCTCAACATTATTCAGAAGGTGGTAGATGGTGCAATAAGATAATAAAAATAAGTAAAAAGTATAAGGATTGGAAAACCGGAAATAAAACTTCCCTATCCACAGGGAACCAGACTATGTAGATAGGCCAAAAAAAAAAAAAAAAAATCTAAACTCTTAGATCAAGGAAGATAGTTTAGTGAGATCACTGAATACAAGGACAAAGATAACAATCAGTTGTGTTTCCATAGAGCATAGACCAAAAACAAGGCAAAGAGCATCAGAGAAAGACCAGGAGGCCCCAATAAATGACAGGGAAAGAGGTACAAAAAATACTGGCTTGTTCTGGTTTCTGAGGATCTTTGGTCCTTAGTCACATTCCCTAAAAGGCCTGTCTTTCTCACTCTTGGGTTCACTGGGATACTCCAATTCCTTTTTATTGCCAAAATGGGAAAAAAAATTAAAAGAATTTCTACTTAAACAAGACTGAGTGCAATGTGTTAGTGTGTTCCTTCTATTGAGGTCCTTTAATTTGTTTAAAAAATTTTTTTATGTTTTATTTTATATTTGACAGAGAGAGACAGAGACAGAACATGAGCAGGGGAGGGGCAGAGAGATGGAGATAGAATCTGAAGCAGGCTCCAAGCTCTGAGCTGTCAGCACAGAGCCTGATGCAGGGCTCCAACTCACAAGCAGTGAGATCATGACCTGAGCTGAAGTCAGATGCTTAACCAACAGAGCCACCCAGTCTCCCTCCTTTAATTGTTTTTTAATGTTTATTTATTCTTAAGAGAGAGAGAGAGAGAGAGAGAGAGAGAGAGACAAACTGAGCATGAGCAAGGAAGGGGCAGGCTCTAGGCTCTGAGCTGTCAGCACAGAGTCTGACACAAGGCTCGAACTTGTGAACCACAAGATCACGACCTGAGCCAAAGTCAGAAGCTTTACCAACTGAGCCCCCCAGGTGCCCCATCTACCGAGGCCATTTAAATGGCAGTACAAGTATTTTCAAAGATAACAGACACATGAGAACAAAGAAAATGAAAGAGGAGACATCTGTGAACAAGGGATGCCCTACCAGGCTTCCTAGAAAATACTCAGTTGCTGTGTGTAGACATTGAAGTCCGCCATATGCACGTGTGCAGATCCTTTGGACAGCTTTCCAGCCCCTTGAGCTTTCATACAGATATGCCATCACGGATTATGAGATAAGTAAAGAAAACATGCAACATCAAATATGGAAGTCAAAACAAAATAATGTGGAAGAAAGAAATAATGGAGAATATATTCACTTTCTATTGCTGTGTAAGAAATTAGCACAAACAGGCTTAAAATCACTCTCATTTATCAACTTGCAGTTTTATAGATCAGAAGTCCAGGTGTGGCTGGGCTGGCTTCTCTGCTTAGTGCTCCACAAGGCTGAGATCAAGGTGTTGTCCTCCCTGAGTTCCCGTCTGGGGTTTGGGGAAAGGATCTACTTCCAGGATCATTTGGATTGTTGGCAGAATTCAGTGATCGCAGTTTTGGACCGAAGCTGCTGTTTTCTTTCCAGCTATCTGCCAGGGATTGCTATTAGCTCCTAGAGGCCACTCTCACTGGGGTCTCTGCCACCTGGCCTCCTTCCATCTTCAAAGCCAGCAATGGAGAATCTTCCTTGAATCAACCCTCACTCACTCTTCAAATCTCTTTCACCAAGAAGAGCTCAATCCCATTTAAAGACTCACCTAATTAGGTCAAGCTCACCCAGGATAATCTTTCTTTAAAGTCAGCTTATTCGAAACTTTAGTTACATCTCAAAATCCAGTCACAGCAGCAGCACCCAGATTACTATTCGATTGAAAAACTGAGATCAGGTGCATGTACACCATTGGGTAGGACTTGGGAGTCCACTTAGAAAACTGCCAGCCATATAAAGGTCAGAACAAAACCTCATAAAAAGTAGGATTGAAGTCTTCAAGGATTAATAGAATATTTTGCATCAAGTAAAAAAGAACTGTATGCCATGAAAAAGGAATAATTAGAGAACAAGAAAGCTTTTGGAAATGAAAATCTGCAGCAAAAATTGTTAATTTACAGAAAGATTACAAGATAACCAAAGGAAAATTAAAATATTGCAAAGGAAAATAACAATCATATAAAAAGCATGAGGAAGAATTAAATTCAATGAATAATATTTGTAAGTCAAGAAATAGAATATTAAGAATAAACAGCCAAAACAATTAAAAAGAATGAAATCTTGCCGTTTGCAACTATGTGGTTGGAACTAGAGGGTATTAGGCTAAGTGAAATTAGCCAGTCAGAGAAAGACAAATATCATATGACTGAGGAATTTAAGATAAAAAACAGATGGACATAAGGGAAGGGAAGCAAATGTAATATAAAATCAAGGAGGGGGACAAAACATAAGAGACTCTTAAATACATAGAACAAACTGAAGGCTGCTGGAGGGGTTGTGAGTGGGCTAAATGGGTAAGGGGCATTAAGGAGGACACTTGTTGGGATGAGCACTGTGTGCTATACATAGGGGATGAATCACCGGAATCTACTTCTGAAATAATGATAGCACTATATGCTAATTAACTTGGATGTAAATTTAAGTAAATAAATAAATAAACAAATAAGAATAGACAAAAAAAATTTAGAGGTGGCTGCTTTTAGTACTAATTTATTTGCTTGTAATGAAAATCAGAATTTCATTTTAAGATTTAGGTATGACAGATTCTGACACAGAACAGTATTGATAATATATTGAGTTTTTAAAAATTTATTCATTTATTTTGAGAGAGAGAGGGAGAGAGCAGGAGAAGGTAGGGACAGAGAGAGGGAGGGAGAGGATTCCAAGCAGGCTCTGTGCTGCCAGCACAGAGCCCGCCGTGGGGCTCGAACTCACGAACTGTGAGATCATGACCTGAGCCGAAACCAAGTGTCAAATGCTAACCGACTGAGCCCCCAGGTGCGCCGATAATATGTTACCCGATGAAAAACAAAGAGTGGAAGAATAATACACATAATATGATTTAATTTCTGCAAAAATAAGGCAGTAAGTTTCAAATGCTAGGATACCCCTAGAGGAAAATTTTTGAAGAACATAGAAGATGCTGGGTTAGAGAGTGAAGTGTCTGAAACAGACAGTTTCTGGTGATGGCAAGACTCAGGCAAGACCCTGAGAGAGGGTAGCTTACGGGCAGTGGAAGAATAGGTTCAAAGAGAAGACATTAAGAAAATAGGGGGCTTGTGCTCCACTCCACACTGGTCTGCAGTGTAGACCCTGTTTCCTTCCATCGGAGCATTTGGACCACCATCAGAGAATACTTGTTCTCTGAAATTGCTCAGAATTCAGGACGTGAGTACTGAATTTCATTTACTCCTGTTTTATAGTGGCCACAATTTTAAATCTTACTGCACAGAACTTGAGCAGTTTCCCTCCACTTGTAGTGTTGGCAATGCCTGCTGCCTGGTTCACCCTGGTAATGGCTTCACCTTGTTTGTCCAACCCTCTGGCTCTCTCTTCTGTCTCCCAGAAACTCTGCGATCTGCCTGTGATGTGCTAGTGGAAAGGAATTTAGCCTTGCCAGGTTTGGGTGAAGAGAGCAATTTTCAGAATGGGTCTGAAACTGAAAACTTTTCCCCACTCAGAAAAAAAATGATGTCTCCACTAGACTTGCTCTGAATTAATGTCAGACGCCTCCCTTGATAGCCAAGGCTTTAAGGTTTCCTTTTTTTTAATGTTTATTTATTTTTGAGAAAGAGAGACAGAGCACAAGTGAGGGAGGGGCAGAGATAAAGGAAGACACAGGATCTGAAGCAGGCTTCAGGCTCTGAGCTGACAGCACAGAGCTGGAGGCAGGGCTTGAACTCACGAACCACAAAATCATAACCTGAGCCAAAGTTGGATGCTTAACAACTGCGCCACCCAGGCGCCCCATAAGGTTTCCTTTTTGACCATCCTCTGCCCTCTTACATGTAGGCACCTTCAACTGTGTAATAGCATAGTCCCCCAAGATCTTATAAATTAATTTTTTTGTTTCTCAGAGGAATTGTTAAATACGTATATTATAGTGATATTCACTTAATATATACATTTTGCCCTCATTTTCTTAAGAACTTTTAGACAAATGAAAAGAATATAAACTTCATTTTAGATTGAAATTCCCTTTATATGCTGCTACTATACAGCTTTGGCAATGTTTTAAGAGGGAGAGGTTTTATTTAACTGCGTTTGCTCAGCAGCTTTTGAGTTATGAGATTAGGCAAAATAGACTGTATAATGCATACTGCCTATTCCCCAGAGGGATTTGACCCAGGCATAACTTAGATAGGAAAGTCTGTGTTCAGAACCAAACTCTGCCTTCACGTATTTGTGCACAATCCTCCTTGCATTAATGTTTCCTTAAGTTCATTTTAAAAAATGGTATGCCCGCTCTTCCTTGACTCTGAGACATCCCTCGATTTCAAAGGGGAAGTAGATTTTCATGTCCCTCATTCTTAGAATCTAGGACATAAGCTATGGTCAATTATATAAGGTATGACTATTCCTGCAGTCCTGCTCCCCGCTATGTTCTGAATCACATAAGATCACTTAGGTCTTCAAGCCTAATTTTTCCACAAGGAAGACTGTTTGTTGATCCCAGTAGCTTACAGGAAGTGCCCAGGCAAGCACATTCAGCCACATGGGATGAAATCAATCAAGGTTTCTACTTTTCAGCTCTATTAAAATCATTCCAGTAGTATCCACTTAGGGTATCTCAGGGCTAGTAAAAAGCTTTATATCTTCTCTACCTTATAGTGCCCATCAGTGGCTACCAAAGCTACTCTCATAATTAGTTAATCCAAGTGTTAAGAAGGGTGCTTTTTCTGCGATCCAGCTCCAAGCCAAGTCTCCCTCGTACACCCACACCCCACCTTTCTCTGTCTCAATTACCCTACCCTTATAGAAATCCTTGATCTTCCTCTGCACGTCTGAAATTCAGAGCACCATGAGTAGGCTCTGGCAGGACATAGGTCAATACCGGTTAGCAGATTTGACTCCATTCTCTAGGCTGTTGGGAAGGTGTCCCTTCCCATATTAAATTCCCCATGTTGGTCTTTCCCACAGCTAGAAGTCAAAGATTCATATATGACCCAGACACAATCACAGCTAACTCCAATGAACCTACTGTCTGGTAGAGACACATTACTGAAGGATCAGCAGGATTCCTGCAGTTACCAAAGAGAGGGAGGGACATTTCAGCAACAGCATGAAGATCAGCATGTGGGCATATGAAGCAACGAGTACCCACTTTGCAGGATGGATTGCAATGCCGTTTTCAATAGAGCAATAGCAAGATCTAAAGCCATAAGTGAAAGCTGTTGTCATATTTATTGTCCAGACATTTTCTTCTCATGTCTTCATTGTATCTCCATCACGATCACCTGTATACGGAGTTCTTCCCCAAATGCTTACTAGTAATTCCATTCCTATTTCCTAGATCGAAAAGGATGCCTAGAACTCAAGATTTTATATAGAATATCTGATTCCCACCATTACCAGAGAGACCTGGCAGGCCTGAGTGGTAATAGCTATGTCCGCTGTGAGGATGGGACTGGGGTTAAGATTCCAAATTATAAGAAATGGTGAAATCAAGGAAATGGATGAGTGACTAAATCCAGATCTATAAAAGGAAAGCAAGATAGGGGCGCCTGGGTGACGGTAGGTTAACTGTCTGACTTCGGCTCAGGTCATGATCTCACAGGTCATAAGTTCGAGCCCCATGTCAGGCTCTGTGCTGACAGCTCAGAGCCTGGAGCCTGCTTCAGATTCCACGTCTTCCTCTCTCTCTGCCCCTCTCCCACTTGTGCTCTGTCTCTCTGTCTCTCTCTCTCTCAAAAGTAAATAAACATTAAAAAGAAAAGAAAAGAAAGATATATTTACAAGGTAGAACACATTCAGATCCCACAGCTGAGGAATTAGGGGGCAAAGACCAAGGTTGGGTGAAAGAATTAAGAACTCACAGATTACAAACTGGGTAAACATTATCAAGGTATGGAGTACAGCAAGGTTAATACCTTGAACCCCAGTTGTGGTAAAAATCTAGGTGACTATAAGGATATGTTGTTGTAAATGTGGGATATGCTGATTCAAAGGACAAGAGCCGGGTATACATGTAGCTCCTGGCCCAAATCCCAGAAAATCACCCACCTGATCCTATGTATATTAATATACATTCCTAAGAGGTCAATAGGTAGGATGAAAATTGTTCCATTTTTTTTAACCAATTGTTCCAGCTTTTTTAACCAAAAAGCTCCTTGTGAGCAAATATTCAACATAAAAAAATCTCCAGCAAGTGAGCTTAAAGTCATACAATTAAATCCTTAAGAGCCTCTTAATGTCAAAATCTAGGTTTCTATAATTAACCTTGATAAACTATATTATAAAACACTTTAATGGCCTTCGTGTCAGTTTTCTATCGGTATGTAAAAAGTTACTACAAATCTAACAGGTTAAAAGCACACTCACTTATTAGCTCATAGTTCTTTTGCTCAGAAGCTTGATAGAGCATGCCTGGGTTCTCTGCTGAGGTTGAAGTCAAGATGTCCGGAGGCTGCGTTCTCATCTGGAGCTGAAGACTCTCTCCCAACCCTTCTTATTATTGGAAGAAATCTACTCCCTGTGGTTATAGAACTGAAATCCCCATGAACATGCTGCTGTCAGCCAGGGACAGATCTCAGCTCTAAGAGCTGTTCCTTTCCCACATCCACCCCCCTATAAAGTCGGCAACACACAACTTCCCTCATGAAAAATCCCTCTCATATTTTCTATCTCTCTGATTTCTTCTTCTACACCCACTCAGGGACAACTGTCTGACTTGAAGGGGTTCATGTGATTAGGTCAGGCCCATCTTGATAATCTCTATATTTTATGGTCAACTGATCAGAGATTACAATCACATCTGAAAAATCAATCATAACGGTACCTAGAGAAATATCTGAAGCCTGCAAGCAGTCGGCCTCTTTAGGCCATATCTGCTATCCGTTCCCTCCTCTTCAACTGGTTCTCTCCAGTGACCCAAACGTCCGTCATCCTTTGAACACAGAATTTTGCCACCTACTGTCTTTGCTTATTATTTTCTCTTTTCCTGAGTTGCTCATTCACCCCATTTCCACTATGAGAAATCCTACTTAACTTCTACTAATAAAAGGACAATTTTTTAGGGCATTCTTTTCCACCATAAATGACTAGAAAACTGGACAATATATAGGAAACAACTCTTTTTCAGGCAATAAATGAAAAGCAGCTATGATTCTTGAGAGAAGGGAAATAAATATAGTGAACTCTATGAATCCGCTGGATTTCCACTGGCAATACATTTCTGGACTACATAATTCAAGAAGGAGGAATCCAAACAAAAACTGGCAGTCTCACAGACTTGGGGAGATGGGGTGTGGAGTTCAGAGATGCCAACATGACTAGAATTTGCAGGGCAGAGTCCCAGAGAGAAGGAACTCATACAGAGAAATCGTTTTAGAAATCTGCATGGGTGCCTAAGGTCTCTGGCCGACTACCAATCTATGTATCCATTAGGAAATTCCACAATCAATGCCAGGGAAAGAGCAAGTACTAAAGAACCTTAAGTTGAACAATTCCCAGAACTTCACACAGGGTTGGAAATCCTTTAGGTCCTTACCATCCAGAGAGGAGAGGCTATCTAACACATAGGACACTCACTAGAACACTAGAAGGGTCACACGTTATTAGGGTGAAGAGCAAAGGCTACTCTACTCCTGCCCTAAGTTTAAAAACATGCCTCAAAAGAATCACTTGATCCACGAGTAATTATATTGCCTGAAAGAATAAATTTCAACACTGTGTAAAAGAATACAACAGAGGGGTGCCTGGGTGACTCGGCAGTTAAGCTTCTGACTCTTCGTTTTGGCTCAGATCATGATCTAAAAGTTCATGAATTCAAGCCCTGTGTTGGGCTCCATGCTGACATTGAGGAGCCCTTGAGATTGTCTCTCTCTCTCTGCCCCTTCCCTGCTGACTCCATCTCTCAAAATAAATAAATGCACTTAATTTTTTTTTAAAGAATACAATAGAACCCAGCAAAGAATTATGGCATATTCAAAATGTCCAGCATTAAATTTAAAAAGCACTAATGTGAAATAGAAAGAAATGTGGTCTATAATCAAGGGTTGGGGTGGGGGATGGGAGGGATAAAGAAGGAACCTGTGGATAGAAATCTATCCACAAAGAAAAAGAAAAATTAAATTTGCATGACTTAAAAACAGTATTTTAAATATTATAAATATGTTTAAGGGTTAAACACACACATGAATCAAATGGGGAAAGAAATAAAAGGTGCTTAACAAAACAGAGTAGAGTTTCCAGAGATGAAAGTGTCTGAACTGAAAATTACATGGATGAGTTTTAAAACCGATTAGACATTGAAGAAGAAAAGGTCAGTGAACTTGATGACATAGTAACAGAAAATATCCAAACTAAAACACAGAAGGAAAAAAGACTAAAAAACAAAGACTCAGTGTCTTATGGGAAAATAACAAATTCTGGTCCCAGAAAAGAGTAGAAAAACAAAACTATTTGAAAAAATCATGACTGAAATTTTTCCAATCTGATGATGGTCATCACCCATTTATCCATGAATCTCAATAAACTCCAAGCTGAGTCAACATATGGAAAAATCACACCAGCAACATCACAATCAAACTGCTACATACCAGGTGTAAAGAAACACAGCCCGTGAGTGGGAGAGAGCAAAAATGCTAGTAAAAGGGCATTATCAAACTTGGAACCAGACCCATGAAAAGAGTATGGATAGAAAAAGACCACATCCATGCAAAACCATTGCAAATGTCAGAAGCTGCAAACAGAAGATTTTCTGATACATCTCTGAAAAAATAAATAAAACCAAAGCACTTTAAGCAAGCCCAGGAGAATACTTATAAGCACCTTGAATCAGAAATATGAAGCTAAAAGAAAGAAATGTACCCAAAACAGGGTAGAAACAAAATTAATTTTCCTGCTGAATGAAATAGAAGAAAAAGACAGGATCATATCAAAAAAGAAGCTAAGTCACTGGGTGTCCAAGTGAGATTAGATTTGAATGCAAACGTAAATAGAATTGAAGAAAATCAGGAAAGCAACAAAGGGAATAAAAATGAAATAAAAGAATAAATGAAAGCTGGTAAAGTGAGGGGCGCCTGGGTGGCTCAGCGGGTTAAGCATCTGACTCCAGGTCATGATCTCACCATTGAGAGTCTGAGCCCTGCATCTGTCAGTACAGAGTCTGCTTTGGATCCTCTGTCCCCACCCCTTCCCCCGCTCATGCTCCCCTGCACGCGCTCGCACTCTCTCTCTCTCTCTCAAAAATAAACTTTTTTTTTTTTTAAGAAAGCTGGTAAAGTGATAAAAATGGGAAACTGGAACACAGATGACTGGTGTCATTGAAGAAAAATATCAAAACAATGTAAGAGACCTAAAGTTTAAACTATAACACAAAAGAGAGGAAGAGAGAGAGAGACTTTTAGACTTTCCAGAAATAAAAGAATCCATCCATTGAAAGGGCTCAGGAGTTACTAGAGAAAACCAACCTAGGACGATATATACTCTGAGACATAAAATAAAAATATGCAAGGACTCTGGAAGAAGAAAAGATGAAATAAATTGCAGAGGCAAGAGAAATAGATAGACTGCTCAAAAGCAACATAGAAAAACATGGTAACAGTGAAGCAGCATTTTCAAGAAACAAGGAAAGAAAGTACGAACCAGGGATATTATAGCCAATCTGTCCTTCAGGATTTAAGGTTATAGAAAAACAGTTCTGCATAGGCCTGAACTCATATGGTGTATGCACGTATACCATATACATGTGCCCTTCCTGAGGAAATCTATTACAAGACAAACTTTATCTAGTCACCTGGCCAAATCTGGGACATTTTAGCACAAAACAATAAAATAGTCAAATTATAAGTCATTAAAAAATAAGAATTAAAGAGTCCATACCAATGAGAGATGGAGAGAGAGAAAGAGAAAGACAGTGAGAAAGGTGGTAGATAGATAGATACATACATACATACATAAATACATACATACATACATACATACATACATACATACAGAGATAGATAAGAAAGAGAGAGGGAGAAATGGGATGGGAACAGGGGTCTCTTATTTAGAGCAGAATGCTAAGGGCTAGCAGGTAAATATACAGGGAGTACTGGAGTTGGTAAACTATCATTTTCCAACCATCATGGTAAATACTGGATTAAGCAAGAATCATCAATGGATGCTAAACCTAAGAGATATTTGTGATGAAGAATAGAATATTTACATAGTCTTAAAATGTCCATAAACTGCTTTACATTGCAGAAGATTACAAAACAGTAATTATGCAAAGGAAAAAACTCAGCACCATGACCAGGCGATTAAAATAATAGCACCTCTGAGGGATAGATGAATATTGTGCACTTCCAGAATATTGTGTGATACTCTGAGGAGGACACAGCATCACCCACATAATATTCCTGCTGAGAATATGTTGCTTCAATCTGCAAGGAAACATAAGATAAACATAAAAATGGAAATAGTCTAGTTAAAAAGGGGGGCTGTATTCTTTTAAAATTATCATAAAAGCCAAAAAATGGCTACAGAAGTGTTCCAGATTAATCAGGCTAAAGAGACATGACAGCTAAATGCAATGCCCGATATAGACTGAGTCCTCTAACAGAGAGAGAAAAAGCTTGCTATGAAGGACAATACAAAATCAACTGGCAAGATTGCAATATACAGACGGTAGGTTGGCTAAAAACACCAAGTCAATGGGAATACGTGAGGTTGATAACTGTCATGTAAAGGAATATTCACATTTTTAGAAACTCATGAAGTATGTAGTGGTAAAAGGTCATGACGTATGTAACTTACCCTCAAACGATCCAGAAATATCATGAGAGAGAGAGAGCAAAGAGATAATAGAGCAAATGATTACACAAGTGGAGTAAATACTAACTATAGGTAAATCTGAGCAAAGGGCATGTGAGTTTTCCTTGAATTATTTTAACTCTTACAATGTTTTTGTAAATTTGAAAATATTTGCAAATGAAATTTTTACCAAATATACTTATAGAAGAATATGAAAAACATCTCCATGCCTATAAACTTGACAGTTTATATAAAACACACAAATTCCTTGAAAAAATTAACAAAATTTACTTACATACAAACCTGAATAGCCTTGTATGTATTAAAGAAATTAAATTTGTTATTAAAACAAAGCTCTATCTCCCAAAAGAAAACTCCAGGTCCAGATGGCTTCACTCTGAGCTCTATCAAACAATTAAGACAGGAATATTGCCAAACCTATGCAAACACTTTCAGAAAATGGAGAAGAGGATATAGTTCCCAACCCACTGCATGAGGCCAACATTAAGCTGATACCAAAGAGACACCGCAATAAAACTAAAAAAAAAAAAAAACAAAAAAACAAAAAACACAAAAAAAAACCCCACACAGTTCTCTCAGTCTTCAGAAAAAGCATTTACCCAACATAATGATACACCACTACACACACACTAAAATGGCTACATTTAAAAATCTGACAATATCAGGTGTTGATGAGACTGTGGAGCAACTAGAACTCTTATATACCACTGATTGGGATGTAAAACTTTGGAAAGCAGTTCATCAGTTTCTTGTGAAGTTAAGTGACACTTACCATATGACACAGAAGTTCCTCTGTAGGTGTGTAGCCAAGAAAAGTAAAAATATACGTCCACAGGGGTGTCTGGTTGCCTGAATTGGCTAAGCATCGAACTCTTGATTTCAGCTCAGGTCATGATCTCACAGTTCATTAGATCTAGCCTCACATCAGGCTCTGCACTGACAGCATGGAACCTGCTTGAGATTCTCTCTCCCTTCCTCTGTGCCCCTCCCTGGCTCTCTCTGTCTCTCCCTCTTTCTCAAAATAAATAAATAAATAAATAAAACATAAACATAAACATAAACATAAATAAATAAATAAATAAATACAACATGTCCACAGAAAGACTTATGCATTAATGTTTATAAGCAGTTTTATTCACATTTTATTCAGTATCTACGAACTGGAAGCAACCCAAATGTCCATCAACAGGGGAATGGATAAACATATTGTTGTATACAATGGAATACTACTCAGCATTAAATGACTGTTTAAATATGCAACCACTCGGGGTGCCTGGGTGGCTCAGTCGGTTGAGCATCCGGCTTCGGCTCAGGTCATGATCTTACAGTTTGTGGGTTTGAGCCCCGCATCAGGCTCTGTGCTGACAGTTTGCTCAGAGCCTGCACCCTGCTTCAGATTCTGTGTCTCCTTCTCTCTCTCTGCCCCTCCCTGGTTCATGCTCTGTCTCTCTCTGTCTCTCAAAAATAAATAAATGTTAAAAAAATTTTTTTTAAATAAATAAATATGCAACCACATAGGTGAATAGAAAAAAAGAGAAAAGTATGCCAATATTAAAAGTGCCCATCTGTGATCTTATTTTTATGGAATTAAACACCAGGAAAAACTATAGTGACTAAAAGCAATGCAGCAGTTGCCTGGGGGAAGGAGGAGAGTAAATATCAACTGAAAAGGGGCATGACAGAATATTCTGGGAGGATGGAAACATTATATAGACCGGGGTGGTAGTTACATGGGAATATATACTCAAAGTCCTTGACTTGCACACTTAAAATGGGTACATTTTATAACATGTAAATTAGACTTCAAAATGTTCATTCAAAATCCTTCTTACCCTTTTTAAAAAAAAATTTTTAAATGTTTATTACTTTTGAGAGAGAGACAGAGTGTGAGCAAAGGAGGGGCAGAGAGAGAGGGAGACACAGAATCCAAAGCAGCTCCAGGCTCTGAGCTGTCAGCCCAGAGCCCGAGCGGGGCTCGAACCCACGAACCGCGAGATCATGACCTGAGCTGAAGTCACTTAACAGACTGAGCTACCCAGGTGCCCCAAATCCTTCTTATCCTTTAAATCCCACTTTGAATGCTACCTTTTAAATGAAACCTTTCCCAGTCTCCCCATTCGTTAGGGAATGCTTCCTCCCTGCACCTCCCACTGCCCACCACCAAGACCCTATTACAGCTCTCTACAAGTCTGTTTTCACCACAGATGATGGTGAGTGTCTCTCAACCATTTGAATTTACTTCCCTCCTTAACCCACAGAAATCTATCTTGCACCTGAACCTCTCCACCAAAATGATTTTTTCCTAAAGTCAGTAATAACCCACCAATTTCCAAGTCCAATGACCACTGAATAGTTCTTACCCTCGTTGGCTCCTTTTTAGCATCTGAAACACATCTCATTCCTCAAACTACCTAAGCAACTTACTTGTGTGCTATCAACAGTCTCTTTAGTTTCATGTTCAGGTTCCTTTTCCAACGTACCTTTAAATAATTCTCTGGGCTTTCGCTCTGTCTTTTCTTACGGAATAAACTTCCTGTGTAAGATTTTTCAGTCCAACAGCTTCTACTGCCTCGATGTTGATAACTTCACAATAGGCCTTTTATCTTCAGTTTTTTCACCTGAACTCAATACTCACTCACCTGCCTACCTTCTGGATATCAAAGACTTTCAAATGATGCTTGTCCAGAATTTACCTCATTTTTTAAACTCCCAGATGTATTCTTCCTCTTGTATTCTCTCTCTTCTTGGGAAACCACATACACCAAGTCACCCAAACTGAAGCTAGAGATTGTCATAAACTTGTGACTTTTCCTGAATGTCCAATCGGCCAATAGCCCTATTGACCCTATTTCTCACGAGTCCCCAAATCATTTATTTACTCTGTTTCAGACATAAGTCGGAATAATATTAATACAAGATGAAGCTTATATTCCACCTCAGATTTAAGAAGTAGCCATGTTGATTTTTTAAGGCAAATGAGCAAAAGAAAATTCTCATCAGGGAATTAGATCTGTGGGCTTCAATATCAATGAAGGGGGCAAGCTGGAGATGGAAGCACAGATTTCAGAGCCCTTGGTATTTACATTCACACGAGTATGGGCACCCAGCAGTGGACCAGAGTTAGAAGCCTAATGACCTTCTATTTCCCCATGGGAAGGAAGGTTGGCTGCAGAGGCAGGAATTGCAGGGAGAAGTGAAAGCTTAAAAGAGCCACTTTGGAAAATGAGAAAGGATTGAACAAGCCACGTGGGACACGGTCCCTGAGCAGCACTGAGAGAAGGAGGCAAGAGAACAAGGAAACGAGGAGGTTCAGTGTCCCAACCAAAAGATCCTATGATGTACTATGATGATGACTATCTTGGATTGTGAATGGAGAGAGGCCAGCCATGAGTGGGGGTCCTGACAGACTCGGACAACAAGAGGAGTCAAGAAATTGGAGGTCACAGGGCAACCTGGGTGGTTCTGTCGGTTAAGCGGCCAACTCTTGATCTCGGCTCAGGTTATTATCTCATGGTTAGTGAGTCTGAGCCCCGTATGGAGACTGCTCAGGATTCTCTCTTCTTCTTTCTCTGCCCCTCTCCCTCTTGTGCTCTGTCTCTCTCTCTGACAAAATAAATAAATTAATTAAAAAAAAAAAAAGAAATTGGAGATCACAATGAGAGCAGAGCATAGACACACAGCGTAAGTAACAGAAAAACCTGTATAAGGTCAAAGATTAGGATAGAAAATTGATACCCAGGGGCCCTGGAAGGGCCGTGATAGAATTGTGATTTAGGGGCACTGTATGCAAGGACACTGAATCTCCCTAGTATGTTAGCTGTTTTGGGGGGTTACCAAGAAGGCTTTAGCCAGACACCAAAGTACTCTTTGAAGATGATAAAAGGACAGGAAGTCTCCAGTCACCCATAACATCTTGAGAAAAAGCAAAGAATGTTAGTCTAAGAGGCTTAAGATTCTTAGCAAATCTGATATAACTAGAGTTTCAGAAATTTGGCTCTAGGCAAACCCTGGGATGTCTGTCCTCATACAGGGGATTTCTTTCACTCACAAGCTTGGCTGAAGGTCATCCTGGTGACCACCACACAATGGACAGCATCATTACTAGGCCCTTAAGTATTAAAATGACCCTCAGTGTAACCAGATCAGGCACTGTGCTCATTCTAGACGTGCACAAGTTTTCAGCAAAACCTGTGTATGTTTACTGCTCATTTATTGGGGGGATGGCACTGGGCCAAGAGCCAACCAGGTACATTGAGGATACCAAAGTGCGTAAATGTGACGCCCTACATTCTAAGACAGGAGAAAATGTGTGCGTACGAGAAGAGAGAAACAGGACAGCAGGTACAAACCAACTCAAACAAGAGATACTGCCAGTGAGCAAAGGAGTGTAGAAGCGATGGGGGTCTCTCTCTCTCTCTCTCTTCTTTTTTAATGTATGATTTATTTATTTTGAGAGAGAGAGAGTGAGAGAGCGAGTAAGCGAGGGGAAGAGAGGGAGAGACAGAGAATCCCAAGTGGGTTCCTTGCTATCAGCGCAGAGCCCAGCTCGGGGCTCGAACTCCCGAACCTCGAGATCACGACCTGAGCCAAAACCATGAGTTGAACGCTTAACCGGCTGAGCCACCCAGGCTGCCCCAATTGTGGGTCTCTCTTTGGCACCTCCACCACTTACCTCTTCCCACTCTTCCATTAAAACGATATAAAGAGCTTGAGACAAGACTTTCAAATGCCTTCAGAAACTAGTCAGCTCTATACAAAGACTCCCATTTTTATTTGTTTCTAAGGGGTGACGGGCAAGAGGCCCGTGGCCGCCACAGTCTAGAGGCCAGAGCTGAGGCTCTGATTTGTTATTTTCTGTTTATTTATTTATTTATTTTTCTATAAAGACTTCCAATTTTCTGAAAATTCGAGCTTTCCGCTGGAAATCTCTCAGGCCCTCTGATTCTGGCCGGAGCCTGTGAGATGCGCACACATTTCCAAGGCTGGATTAAGCAGGTCATTTCTAGCCTCCTTTGGCCTCGACGAGAAGCTAGCTTTCCCCCAAATTGCAGGTTCTCCCAGGAAAAGGCTTCGCCGCCCCCTGTCTATTCTATTTTGTCTCCAGAATTGATGGAGCAACGGATGTGTCGTGCGGGAGCAAAAGGAGAGCGAAGGGAATTTGCACATGTCAACATCATGTTGGCAGCAAAATGCCACCCTCCTCTGTGTCTGGAGGCCCAGCAGCCTAAGCATGTACCTGCCAAGATAAGGATCGATGGAGAGAAGCCAGGGCCCAGGGAAAGCGTCCCAACCAAAGTATTTCTAGTCAGTAATAATAGACGCAAGGCCTAGATAAGTCACTCAGAGGCCTGTCTCCGAGAGTGTTTTCCTGTGGCGATCTGCCGAAGACAGTGTGTGTGCGTTGAAGCAACCTAGGTCCCGGGGAAAGAGTCCCCAGGGTTCAGAAGTGTCTCCCACTGAGTCGTGGCTGCAGAGGCCAAGCGCCCGTGGCTACAGGGAGCTCCCCGGCGACGTCCTTCCTCGAGAGCCCTTGGGTCTGGACTCTGCCATCAGGGTTCGAACCCTTTCCACCGAGTTCCCCACGTGGGGCCACGAGGGAGCCAGGGGGCTGCTTCTGCAACACGGAGCCACCCCGAAGCACCTCGGTGGTGGCGGCAGGAAGCCAGAGTTGAATTCCATTTAAATAAAATGCCAAAAGGCAGTCAGCGAAAGTGACATTTATGGTGTTACTACAAATGCATTCAGTGGGAAAAGCTCAGTAGCAGAAGCAAGGGGGAAAAAAACAAGCTGTAGTGAAAACTGCCATCTGTATATTGTGCCCCGTTTTTAATATTCTGTATTCTCATAAAAAGTGTTGTTTCTGTCACTATTCAATCTCACAAACTCACACAGAACACTGTTAAAAGTCAGCAGTGTGTGAAATGGTATTTTAAAATAAATGAAACCCGCTCGCAGAGCTGCGGAGGAATATTGCAACGCTGGGCGCTGACAGACAGGCACTGAAAAGTAACAACCGTTATCATCTTAAAGCAAAGCGGATTAAATAAAAACCCACAGCCAGTGGTGCATTACCAAGTCTGATATTGACACAGCTGCTGTGGTGGTGATTTTTCATTGTCTCATCAAGACAAAGCATCATGGGGTATCAATCTTCCCTCTGTCAGGCCAGGCCTGGTATAAAGTTTTTCGTTTACATTTTCATTATATCCCTTTTATCTCCGGTGCCAGCGTTTTTTCTTAACTGTGGGGTCGGATGACCCACGGGGCACTGTTGGGCTATTACCTCCAGGCCAGAGGAGCCTCTTCCTGGGGCAGAGGGTGGCCGTCCCCACCCCCAGCCCCACCTTCCAGCTCCTTCCGAGGGCCAAGGTGGTCATTATCGTGCGTGCGGGGGACCATTAGACGCTGTAATGTGCCCGTGTTTGGATGTGGGAGAGAGAAATAAAGAGCAGGAGGGAAAGAGATAACGACTAGGAGAATTAGAAGGGCCTGTTGGAGGGGATTTGATATTTTTCACTTTCCACTGGCAAGAAGGGGCAGAGTTAGAAAATACGCAAGTCTCTTGAGAACACTCCGGCAGAGAAACCGGATTAGAGCTTAACTTTCACACCCCACTCTTTTATTTTCTGGCCTGGCTCACTCTCCCTTGAATTGGCCTTCAATTTCAAAAGTTGGCTGGTCTGTGGAAAGTATATTCTGATTTGACTCACAGAAGGCTTTATCTTTGAGAAGGATCAGTCTTATTCGGGAGATCCTGATAGTTTTCTCTATGCTTCCTTCGGCTCTGACGCCCTCTGCTTTGGAAGTTGATTAGTGTGATTTCTCTGGGAGAGAAAATGCAGCTATGCGATATTGTCCAGTAGTTTGAGCTCTAACCATGTTAAGTCATTGGCCCCAACGGCAGGGAAGCCTTGACCGTTAAGTTCTTTTCGCACAGGTTAGAAATGTGTGCTTTTATATGATTGAGGTGGATCTAACAAAGGGAGTCGGGCTTAAAGTCCCAACAGGGGTTCTGACTCTTTGAGCAGCTCCCACAGATCTCCCTGGAGGCCTCTCCCGTGTGCTATCCATGCCAGCAACAAGCAAGTCGGGCCCGAGGGTGCCATGGAAGTCTGGGTGATGCTCACTGGCCACTGAACAAATACCCTCAGTACTCAACATGTCCGTGGCTTAACAGAATAGAAGTTTCTCATTCGTGTCACAGCCCACATGGGTTAGGCTGCCCTCCCACACCTTCTGGAACGTATGGCTCCCAAAGTCACTGCTAAAGGAAAGAGCAAGCAACCAGGTATGACATAGGAAGTTTCTAGGGCTTGACATGACAGAGGCTTCCATCTTTTCTGCTGACATTCCACTCTGCCCTCTGCCTCAGTCCCTCTGCCTCGACCTAACTGCACCCCGGCTGAGAATCTTCTAGGAGTCATGTACGTGCTCTGAAAAGACATGCAGTGAACACAGAAAACTTTTTTTTTTTTTTGTCATAGAAGCAGGACAGGGAGGGAAGGGTGAGGTAGAGGGACAGTATGAAATTAGTGCTAGGAAGAGAGAAAACATTGCTCAACTCCCGCCTTCTCCTGTTTAGCCACGCTACCAAATACAGTCACCATACCTCCCACCACGATGCCACCAATCCTTGCCTTCCAACAGAAAGTAGAGAGTCCACAGAAATGGTTACTAAACTGTGTTCCAGCTATGACTTCTCCAGAAGAGTGACTGGAAACAACGCAACTACTAATTTTGCGAATGAATCTGGGAGTTCACCGCACTCCGTCAGTGTTCTAGAATGAATATTGGTGTCCCCCAACCCCCAAATTCATATGTTGGAAGCTTAACCCCCAATATGATGGTACTGGGAGGTGGGGCTTTGGGGGGGTGGGTGATTAGGTTATAGGGGCAGAGCCCCGTGAGTGGAATCGGTACCCTTATAAAAGAGGCCCAAGAAAGCCCCCCGCCTTGTCCCTCTATCCCATGAGGTCATGGTGGGAAGACAGCCTTCCATGTGGAAGCAGGCTCTCACCAGACACTGAGCCTGCTGGTGCCACGATCGCAGATCTCCCAGCCTCCAGAATCATAAGACAGAAATGTTTGTCGTTTATGGCCACCCTGTTTATGGCATTTTTGTTAAGGCGGCTCAAATGGGCTCAGGCGGCGAGGCGGTTCTTGTCCACATTCTCTACAGAGGTTGCAACAAAGCAGCGGCTTCGGTTGACCCGCAGGCTTCTTTACTCACACATGAACCACTTGCACAGGAAAGACTCAAAACTGTGTGACCGGGCCAGTTACGACCCTTTGTTTATCTCCCCTTATGCGTGGTCTTTCCATGCGCTCTCTCCGCCCACCGGTGTCTCCATGGCTGGGCTTCTTCCATGGCAGCCACAGGCTCTTGGAGAGAACTTCCCAAAAGAACCAGCAGGATATGCATAGCCTTTTCCAACCAAGCCTCACAAGTCAGGTGGTATCACTTCTGCCACATGCTGCTCGAGGCAGTCACAAGGTCCCCCAGTAAAACAGGCCAGGTTCAAGGGGAGGAGATAAACACCTCGTGGTTCTAAAAAGCCACAACAGACTTGAAAAGCTTTTAAACTGCTCATCTTGCAAAAGACCGATGTTCAAATTAAATCTCTATCCGTCCAAGTTCCTAGATGGAAATGGAAAAAGTCAGCCTATAATCAGAATAGGCTGAAAATATTAGTTGTAAAAGTGAAGCAAAAAAAATATATATATGTGTGTGTGGGTAGGAGGCACTCATTTCTTTTTTATCTTAGGGACCTAATTTGACCACATGTATGCTATGTTTACACTCAACAACAAAAGCCTACCAGAGCTGCTCTAACCCATCATCCCCTCTGTAACATCCCTTAAGATTCAGAATGGTGGGGTTCAGCTAAAACAGAGTTAGGACAAGTCCTTTTGAAGAACCCAAAATGTGGCAGCACCTTGAATGCCTGCCCACCTCACGTCCTTTTTCTCTGAGAGAACCTTGTCAGAACAGAGTCGGTAGACAGCAGAATAGCTCTGGAGAAATGTCAGCGTCATCCTGAAAACCAAAGCTCCGGGGCGCCTGGGTGGCTCAGTCGGTTAAGCGTCCGACTTCGGCTCAGGTCACGATCTCGCGGTCCGTGAGTTCGAGCCCCGCGTCAGGCTCTGGGCTGATGGCTCGGAGCCTGGAGCCTGTTTCGGATTCTGTGTCTCCCTCTCTCTCTGCCCCTCCCCCGTTCATGCTCTGTCTCTTTCTGTCTCAAAATAAATAAACGTTAAAAAAAAAAAAAAAAACCCAAAGCTCCACTTGCCTGCAGGTACAAAGGTCTTCAGGCTGCACACGCCAGCCCCCAAATGTAGGGCTAAATCTGATACTTTGAGGTACATAAAATCAACATTTCTGCCTCAAAATTGTTGTCTAGTATGCCAGAGATGGCCTGGACCCCATCATGCTTTTTTAGCTGCAGCTTTCCCTCCTACCTTCTCCAATCTAGACCCCTCTTTAGAGTTTAGGTCCACTGATGTACGACCGTTCCCCTTAGAGACCGACACCTGGCCCTGAACTCCCGGGCATCTTCCTAAGGGCTCTGAACCTCTGATTGGCTTTGAGTCCCAGATCTCTATGCCACAAATTCTGCCTATTGCTCTTCTCCATAGAACCACAATGCTATTTCCCACCCCCAAAAAAAACTCTACCGAGATTTCTGCTACCATTGCTGCAGTAATTGGACTTCCTTATGGAGCATTGCCATGGCCACTTGGGTATTGAAATTTGGACTAATGACCATCCCCAAGAGACAAGCCCCCCAGCCAAGTTTGTTCCCCTGCTCTCGGCCCTATATGTTACGAGCCTAGATTCTTCACCCTCCGGTGTGTCATTGAGTCCTCAAGATGCTTAACAATGAAGCTGTATGCGTAATAGTACACGGGTGAATATGAACTGCCCGTTATCTATTCCAACTCTTTGAATTGTCTCTCTTTTTCCTTCATATCATACAAATTGAAAATTTGTAATCAAATTTGTAAATTTGAAAATTGATCTCAGTAATGTGATCCAATCTGAATTTCCACCAATCTATGATATCTTTAGGTTCGTAATATAGTCACTTCTTTTATTCAGCACAGATAAAGAAGGTATTCTCATTAATCAGAAGTTCTCATAATTAGAAACTCCCAACTGAAATAATATAAACTACCTGTGATGAGATATATAGAACATAACAACAACAACAAAAAACTTTTGGCATGCAATGTATTCTGAACATAATTCATCATACTTTAATGATGCAGGAGTGGCTTTGGAATCATATAACGAAGCTGACGCATCATTTTTCTGAGCATCAGTTAACACGGACTCATCTCTGTGAGTGAAAAGCATTTGTCAACAGAGAATGTCCAGTTAATAGGGTTCTGGGTAGTAGAGGGTGCCTTATAGTAGACACTGCTAGATAAATAGCCTCCAGAAAGTAGAGAAAAGAAAGTAATCAGAGTGTACATCCATCCGTCGTCTCTTTAGGGGTTAAATGTCAAAGGCAGCACTGATATTCCTTTACTGTGTACCACCTCCTTCCTAAAACAACTGGTCACTTTCACTTCCCAAGGCTTTTGCTTGCCGATAACAAAAAAAGAACGGAAGAAAGGCTCAATCAAGTAAGCATTTAAACCTGGCTTTCTTTTTCATAAACCCTATAGTACATTTGCCACTTTATATCCAGATGAAATGACTCGGCATCAGTCATGAACCTACAATGCTATTCTCATTCTATAGACATTTCAAATCTCATGAACACTTACCTATGCGTGACACACTACCAAGCCTTTGGGTTTTAGAGAGTACAGTTATATTTAATTCTAAGCAAATGATCGCCCTCCGTTTCCAGCTGGGTATGAGTTCCCACCGGAACCACCATGGCCCCATGACGATTAAGGGCTGTTGGGTCATAGGACACGTTTGTGTACTTTCATTATCATCTCAATCAGATATGAAGGTCCGCAGGGACTACTTCCAATTTCATAAAGTGGATGATGCCTTTCATTGTTTAGAACTTAAGACACTTTGAATTCCTCAAATCAGTCCTTTAAAAAAAAAAATGATGTAAGATGGGGTGCCTGGGTGGCTCAGTCGGTTAAGCATCCGACTTCGGCTCAGGTCATGATCTCGCGGTTCAAGAGTTCAAGCCCCATATCGGGCTCTGTGCTGACGGCTCGGAGCCTGGAGCCTGTTTCCGAATCTGTGTCTCCCTCTCTCTCTCTGCCCCTCCTCCACTCGTTCTCTGTCTCTGTCTCACAAAAATAAATAAACATTAAAAAAATATTTTTAAAAAAATGATGTAAGACAGACAAAGTAGATATTACTCTCAAATGTTTTAAACTCTTTACTCAGGGTTATAAAACTAAAGAGTCCTAATTTGGTGCCCCTATGCCTCTCCCAGTCTTTGTATTTTCAGACTCACTATGAACATGACCCATCTTTCCTGGGTCTTTACTGTTACTTTCCTGGGTCATTTTTACATTTTAATGATTAGTCCTGCATGCACTCTTTGAATTACAGATGGAAGCATGCTTGCGTCACCTGTCAGAACTTCACAGAATATTATGAACATGGAAAGGCCTCAAAACTTGTGATGAATGGTTGTATTTCTAATTACACTCAGGCCCAGCACACCCACTTAATGGAAGAGGCCGACTGGCAACTCGGCCATCTCCTGAGTATCCTTAGAAATCCCCCGTTCACACATGTTAGCAGGAGGAAACACGACCAGCACTATTCACTTACCTAACCAATATCATTTTCTTTTGCACACTAGAAAGATTATGGGCTGTGAGTCAGATGGACCTGGGTGTAAATCCCAGCTCTGCCATTTACTCGTTCTGTAAACTCAGACAAATCACCTAACCTTCCTGATTCTTAGTTTCCTCATGTATGATATGAAATAAGAACCTCTTTGCAGGGTAATTTCAAGTATTAAGATAATAGCAATAAAGCTACAGTCACATTCTAGTCCCCCAATCAACTGCAAATATGATGACCTCATCTTTACTGCTTTTTAATGCCTTTTTGCCTAGAAAAGAAGCACTTCCAGTCTCCATTGTTTTCAAAGACTGTTTATAAATCTATGGGCCTTCTATCTGTGGCTACTCCTTAAATATTACATTTTGAATAACAGTAGTCAAAACTCTCTTGGCAATTTCATGCTTATGTACATTGGGCTTTCTCATATATAATACATTTTCCACCATGGAATGAATGTTTATAACACATTTCCATTACAGATCTCTACAAAGCATACATATTCAAGAAATTATAATATGTGTTATTTATATTTATCATCGATGCTTTCTAACTGATAAAAACTGATAGTGGGATAGGTCATCCTCAAAATTTTAGTTGTTTACACAGACCCCCAGCCAGGAGACGTTTCCCAGTTGGAACTGGGTTGCACAATTCCTAGCTCATGGTCAGGTGATAGACAAAATTCCCCTTAACTAGTGCCTTCAAAGTCATCATCTAAACCTTTGATTTCTAGACAGAGTAAGGTGTGTGGTGCTTCTGATTCCTCTCTGAAAGTCAAGGGGATGACTTTAAAGGAAAGAGGGCAGGCAATGCCCCACCTTCCAGAATGCTGTGCTCTGTATGGGCCACAGACTCTGCAGACACATGTCCAAGAGGATGCAAATGTCTGAACTCTGATCTTCCCTTTAAACTGTTCCAGCAAAAATTAATAGCGTTTATACATGAAATGCATGCCCCGATTTATCTACATCAAATTCATAATAAGATCTAGATAACCAAAATCATACCTTGAATTTAGAACAGCTCCTGGTACATCTGCAATTAGACACTAACCCTCTGAAGTGCACGGCTTCTTGAGGCAAAGCTCTATATCGTGACCCAGTGTTTTATTTCTTATTCCTCTTCATTACAGAATTATTTAAATATATATTAAGCAGCTTATTTACCAACATTCAATTTCACAGTGATTATGTGGAACATTTCTTCAACATGATTAACCACAGAGCAGAGTCACTTCTCATTAGTAAACCTCATTTTTAATGTACTCAGTAAGGGTTCCAAAAAGCAGTATGGCTTCTTTAGACACTACCACATATAGTGTCCGTGGCCCTTTTCCATGGCATGGCCCTGAATTTCCATGGCCCTCACCTACAGCCTTGTTAAGCATCAGGATCAAACGGCGTTCAAATCCCAGCCTTTCCAACATAGTATTTAAATATTGTTTGCAGATGTCAGTTTGTCTATTCAACCTGATTCAAGGGGGCTATATTACATCTATGGTTAATTCTCAGTAACTTCAGTAGATATTTCATGCTTCTGTTCTCTATTAACCCTACTCAGAATAAATCTCTCTGTCCCTACATCATTATGCTGTGATAAAAGTCCTATTATTTCTGATTGCAATTACTTCAATTTGGTCAGTAAGCTAGACAATCAAATAAATGGGTACCTAAACCCTCATATCACAGAAAGGAGACCACTGCAAAGACTATTTATATTCTTGCCCTTGTCTCTAAAACTCTACCAAAGTCCAATTTAGCATTACTTGTTCTTGTACAAGACAGAGCAGACTTTCTAGATGTCTGTCTGAATAGTGGCCCATTTTTTAATTTCTCCCCAAAGAGGTCAAGACTGGCCTACCCACCCATCAGACACTGGATTTAGTGGGCTGGGGCAGGGCAGAGATCGCCATATTTATAAATTTTTTTTTAACGTTTATTTATTTTTGAGACAGAGAGAGACAGAGCATGAACAGGGGAGGGGCAGAGAGAGAGGAAGACACAGAATCGGAAGCAGGCTCCAGGCTCTGAGCCATCAGCCCAGAGCCCGACGCGGGGCTCAAACTCCCGGATCGTGAGATCGTGACCTGAGCTGAAGTCAGATGCTTAACTGACTGAGCCACCCAGGCGCCCCAGAGATCGCCATATTTAATTACAGGGACAAGTAAAAGCCAATGAATTAACTCAGCTAAAATCTAAAGAAAAACACTGAAGTCCAAATGTCAGAAAAATTGCACATGAACCCTATGCCGAGACAGGAATGAAAATAGATGATATATTATCAAGAGAAGAGGGGGTCATACATCAGAAGATCAGAAGTTGAGAGTCTTTCAGAGATGGCTTCAGAGTATGTGCGGTCAAACATAAGCAGTGGTAGGATAGCAATCAGGTGGCCTGAGCAAAAACCGATTCCTGGCTGACAAATGCAGCTTACCATTACTAATCAACAGGTTTGTGATGGTGCAGCCTTGTTGAAAGACCAGAAGTAGGATGGCCAATGCCTAACAGCATCAAATTTTGGACAGTTGTATTGAGATTCTGACACCTATCTACAAAGGTATCACAACATACATACACAGAACTCATCTATAAGGTCATCAAGCATCACCTACACCCACCAATCTGATTCTGGGAACAAGTCATAAAGGAAGACTTGGGGTTTTGCGAATACATTCACATTATCTCTCTCTCTCTGTCTCTCCACCTCCTTTATTAATTCAACAATCCTTCACACATTTGGTCAATAAATCAGCAATCATGTCTAGTGCAAGAAGACCAGAAAAGTAGGCTTGGTTAAAACTTACATATCCTGGGGACTGGCAGTCAGTTGAGAGACAGACCGATTTTAGGCCCAACCTGGTTGGCAGGTGGTCCTATCAAATGATTATCTTTGGTTCTCACGGTACTTTTTAAAAAATGATTTTAATATTGTTTGTAACTAATGATCGTGCTCTTTACCACATACCGTGAATGTTGGCAGCTTTCGGCTGAACGCTACAGTATTCCAAGAGCTAGGCATAAAGGAGCTGACTCTCCCACATATTTTCTATCCAGTTTGATAGCACAGCTTACCTGTGGTCACATGACCTGTTGGCAGTCTTCTTGCCAACCCACTTAAGTCGAGTATAAATATCCCTCAAAAGCTGAATATCTTTTTCGAGACATAGGATCCACAGTTATTAAATATTGCACCAATTTTCTTTTCTCCTCCCCTTTCTTGACGGTGAAGCTCTATGTTTTACAGAGCAATGTTTTCTCCATTACACAGTTCCATTATTTTTAAAAGAGTTGGTGATGCAGAGATCCCAGGAGACATTTGTATCACAAGATGTGAAGTGCCCAGGAGTGATTCCAGATGCAGATTAATATTTTTAAAGCTTAGAGTCTCTTTGAGGAGTTCTTTCTCACACTTGAAGCATCCAAGATGGTGCCCTGGTTTTGAGAAATGTCAAAGGGAAACAGTTCCTGTCAGCAGATTGACGCTGTGACTGAATTTGCGGTCGTGCTTTTCACACTGTCTTACTCTGTGAACAGTTAAAACTCCATCTGCCTGGGGACCCAGTATAAATATGTAGGATTTTATATGGTAAAGTAATTGGATGAAAGAAACACTACATCTTTTAGTTTCCCCTAAAGAGTGTGCTTCCTTTAACGGTAAGGTTATCAAGGTGAACGTCCGTGAGTCCTCACTGTGTGTTGGGTACTGTTGGCAATTCTGGAATGTGTTAACCTCTTTAGTCCACTTAACATTTCCTGAAAAGTCATGGGCATTAATTTACTTTACTTTCAGTTAGTTTCCTATGTTACAAAAGGGGAAACTAAGGCAGAGAGGTTCAGGCACTTGCCCAAGGTCCCAGAGCTGGAATTCAAAGCTAGGATGTCCAGGCCTAAAGGTGTGCTTGACCAATATGTTGCGCTGACTCCCTAAACTGTCCCTTAAAATTACATCTAGATTTTCATTCTCAATCTCACTAGTCAGTGTTTATCCACCAGATTCTTATCTGTGCTTCTAAAACATCTAGATGATATTTCTCGTTGGAACGCAGCCAATTTGGGATGTTGAATGACCATATCTACCATCATGTGCCAAAGACGATGTGTGGATGTTCTTTTAGGGTAAACTTTAAAGTAGAGTCCAATGAAGTTCTAGAACCACCTTTACTTTTCGAGTAACACTCATGCAAATGATCATTCAGATTTACTGTGTTCAAGTTCATAAGATGCCCCAAACTACTTATGAAAGAGGATCCATAATATTCTCTTCTCTGTTACTTTGGCTTCTATCATTTCTTTCCAGCTAGCTCTCTTGAACTTGTCAATCCCCACCTGCCTCCACATGTCAGACTATCCTCTGCATGTAGTCCGGCCTTGGTTCCCTTCGATTCTTGATTCAAAACCTTGGTGTCCTGGCAAATCCTGACAGAAAATAGAATTTGTGGCTGCCAGCAGGAAGGCAGAAAATTGGCAATGAATGCTTACTGGGTACAGGGTTTCCTTTGGGGTGACTCTCTGGAATGAGATCGTGGTGATAGCCTCCCAACACTGCTAATATACTAAAAATCACTGAACTGTATGCTTTCAAATGGTTAAAATGGTGAATTTTATGTTATGTGAATTTCAGCTCATTAAAAAAAAAAAAATCAAAACCAGCATTGTTCACAATCTCACCCAGCCCAGACTCAATAGGCCCCAGTAGGAATTCTACAGCCATCTCATTGAGGTTTTGCCAGAATAAGGATTTTTCAACCTCGACTTTTTACATGTCTTCATAGAAGTCAAGTCAAATGCCTTTGCTGTTGTTTTGACTTGTTCTGTGTTGCCTTATCCCTCAGTCATGGGTCTCAGCAACCTTGAGACTGAGGGCACCTCAACCATCAGTTTATGAAATCAAGCAATTCTACGAAAATCCCACCTAAGATTTTTATGGTGGTTTTCAAACATGTCCACAAAGTTTTTGACATTCCACTCCACAAAAGGTAGGCCCTAATTCCCTTCTTCCTACGTGTGGACTGGACTTGGTGACTTGCACGTAATGAACAGAATATGGCAGAAGTGATGGTGTGTGACTGAGTTACAAAAGGCAAGGCATCTCCTTCCTGTCATCTGTCTTGGATCACTCACTCTGGGGGAAGCCAGCTGCCATGTAGTGAGGACACTCAAGCAACTAATGGAGAGGTCTTCTTGGTGAGGTACTGAGGCCTCCCGCCAATCGCCCTGTGAGTGAGCCATTCGGGAAGTGGTTTTTCCAGTCCTAAGCAAGGCTTTCGATGACTGGATCCCTGAACACGCCCTGACTGCAAACTCGTAAAACACTCAGAACCACCCAACTAAACCATTCCTGGATTCCTGACACAGAAACACTGAAATAGTAAATGTATGATATTCTAAGCCAGTACGTTTTGATGTGAGTTGTCACACAGCAGTAACTGATTGCTACAACTATACTTGATTATCTTCCTTCTGTCCACACCCCCGCCTTTCTTTACTCCATCACTCTCTTAACTACTAAAATTGGTGCTAAATAGTTCCTAATTGTTTGCAGATTATTTCATGAAAAAAATATAAATATTTCAAACACAGCCAAATTGAATTTTACAGTGACTACCTCTATACTACCACATAGATTTTAATATTTACTGTTCTCACCTTTTCATACATCTATCTATCCATCGATCCACCCCTCTCCATTCATCCATCTTATCTCTTATGTATCTCTAAGTAAATTGCAGATGTAAATATTCCAGTATTCACCCTAAATATTCCAGTATGCAAATATGCATAGTAGTAAATAGGTTTCGGTATTTATTTACAATTATTTTTCTTATGAAGTGAAACTTGAATACAATAAAACACGCAATCTTAAGCATACATTTGCTGCTTTTGACAAATGCATGCACCTATGTGTATGCCAAACTCTTATAAAGATGTAACACATTCATGGGCATACATTTATACTCACCAACAGTCCATAAGACAATTTCTTATAATTCTGTGCCTCTCATGACATCTAAGACCTGATCTAATCACATAGTAGGTGCTTAGCCAACACCTTTCAGTCTATTAGTGGATGTTACCCGGACCTTTGAGAAGACACAGCAAACAAATGATCCTAACCATGTGGCTCTGACAGGCTAGAAAACCAAGACACTTTGGAGCCTTGAGAAATGAGAGAAAGGACAGAGAAGCTGCCCTCTGTTCTTTGTCTGCACAAAACCCCTTAAGGAATAGTTCGTCCACCGAAATTAGCATGGGGTAGAGACAGTAAAAATGCTTATGAAAGGCAATTTGTTTTCCATGGAATTCACCAGATGGCCCACACTGTTAGGTATTACTTAAATCTCCACTTGGGAAAACCTGTTATCTCCCTTCCTTATAATAACCCCACGGCCTGAATATTATGACCTGTACACATAGCAATGACAAAGCTTTGCGACAAGCATTTAAATGGCTTTAGAGAGCATGTGAAGCAAAGACAGGTTGTAAGTAAAAAATAAAGAGCAACCTTGGGGTTTTAGCATGCAGTAGACGAGGAGAGGAGACAGCTCTGCCTGAGTCATTGTAAGTCACCCAGAGCTACCTGTTGGCCGGAAGCCCACGTTCACCTCTGCCTGGCTGTCCCTCCATCGCCGCCAGTGCCCTGGCACTGGCCGCACCAGAGCCCCCGCACCTCCCTGCAACTACTCACGGAAACCGGCCTGACCTGACTGTGGCATGTCTGAGGTTACTTTCCTTTTGGGTTTTCCCCTGTCTTCTTTCCTGCGACCCTCACTCTCTGTCGGTTGCTCTCCTCCCAGCACGTTTTTCTTCCTCTTTCGTTTCTCCTCCCACAGCCCGTCTTGCTCACGTGGGCTCTCGTTTTTATGTCTACTCCTCACATTTTCTTTTTCTCTCTCTCATCCCTCTCTTGCTCTCACCTTCTCTTTTTTGCCTTCCGTGCTCCGAATCTCACACCAAACACCCGCTCTCCTGGTTCCTTCTCCTGTTCTGCCCTCCTCCAAGCTGAGCCAGCATATTGCCCATTTGAAAACCTTTGTGAAATGGTACTATTTTTCCTACGGATGCTAGACTCAGTCTTTTGTAGCAAAGGGAAGAGACCCGATTTTCAACCGTGAAGGTTGTCCTGAGCTGTCTAATTTGTCAGCCTGGTTCCACCTGCCATATGCACAGCCTGAAGCCCATGACAGCCCTCATTTTCTAAGCTGAACTTCAGCCTTTGCCCTCTGACCCTTTTGTTCACATTCTGTTATTGCACAGGGGCAGAAACACAACCCGCTGGAGCCTAATTAAAGTTTTAATTTCCCGAGTAGTCCCGCCATCTCATGGTTTTGCCTCCATCACCTCTCCCTCTGAGCAGCAACCCCCCTTCGCTCTCTGTGGAACATAACCCTGAGACTCACATTTGCATTTTCTCTGGGATTGAGATCAGTGCTAACATGAGATTCCTCTGAATGTTTTCTTGGTCCTCTGTCCCTCTCCGATTCTAAATGAATATGCTAATCATTATACAGCTCTTCCTCTCTTCACGTCCAATGGAAAACACATAGGTTAGTAGAGGACTCTTTCGGGAGGTTGTTTTAAATTTTCTGAGGCCTTGATGATGTTATTGTTGTTATTTCTGATGCGGCTTCTTCTACCCTGCAGTTCACCAATAGTTGTGTGTTCCCCAGCCTACACTTTCCAACCCAGAAAGCAGAGATCATCGGTCAGAAGCACCTGGTCTCGGTCTGGGTCCCCATGGTAAGTTCATTCGGTCTTGAAATTACAGTTAAGACGAAGGCCCAGTGTACTTATACATTTTGTCATCATCGGGCTCCCTCGTTAATCTTGAAAAACTAATATATCTTGAAGCACTTAAACCAACAACTAGAAAATTCTGTGAATAAACATAACTTTAAAGTACAGAACTAAAGGGGCACCTGGGTGGCTCAGTTGGTTAAGCGTCCGACTTCACCCCAGGTCATGATCTCGCGGGTTCGAGCCCCACTTTGGGCTCTGTGCTGACAGCTCAGAGTCTGGAGCCTGCTTCCTTCGGATTCTGTGTCCCCCCCCTCTCTCTGCCCCTCCCCCACTTGTACTCTGTCTCTTGCTCTCTCAAAAATAAACATTTAAAAAATAATGATCAAATCAAATCAAATACACAACTAAAAAGTACTTCACCAACATTAGTGAATAATTTCATATAAAACATTGCTCTGCAGCCCTGGGTGGCACACAGCCCTCCCACTCAGCACTCTGCAAGGGACCATACATTCTGAGTAGACTCAGAGCTATTATACAGAGGACCTGGTGGGTTTTTTCTTTGAATTCCTAGTGGTTTACAAGGTAGCTGACCATATCTGCTCGCCAACTCGTGAAATTAATTAGTCTGATCCCATTAATGAACCCAATCATTAGTCAGCATTATCATTTTGCATTTTAGGCATTCGAGGAGGAAAAGACTGGGGGGCCCATGTAGGTCCAGATAACATGCTTGGAAGGAAATAGTCACTTCTCCCTGCATTGCACTTTCTTCATCTAAAATAAAAAGAGTCCTCCAGACCATCTCTTAGCTCTCTGACACCTCTCATAGGATCAAATGATGGTCTTGATTTAACCCCGTGTCCACACAACCTACACACATAACCAGAGAAAATCCACGATTTCAGAGAGAAGGGGCAAGAAACTCAGTTGTATTGAGCACGGTGTGTGTATTGTACATAGAAGAGAAGGCTAAATGGGCCCCATCTCCTCCAAATAACCACAGTCTAGTGAGGAAAGCAACATTTAAATTGCAATTATCTATAAAAAGTAATCTGAGGATAACTATCATTCTGATTTTCTTTAAAAAGAATATATAGTTTTATCTCTTTTTCCTTCTCCCTCTTACCTAAAAAAACTTCCCAAACAATTACATTTCCTATCGATATTTAGAGCACCATTTTTTTCCCCACAACAGTTAACACTAATTTGGTGCTGAATATAAACTATTTGACCCAGGGTGTTAACAGTGAGCATAAGCAGGGGACCTCTACTTTAACCATGAAGGTCCTTGGGGACGACAAGCAAAGGATCTAGAAGGAGAGGCAGATTAAGTTTCAATCAGATCAAATCAAGGAGGGCAACATGAGAGTCTTCAATGAACGAATACCCGCCACGCATTAAGCACTTTGACAGAGGCAGGAAGGGAAGCACATCACAATGAAGAAGATATTGTTTCCATCCCCAAAGAACCTATTATCTGGCGGGGAAGAGGCATGGGTGCAAACTTCCGTCCTGTAGAGCAGCCACGTACGCAACGCTGCTTGGGAACACTGACAACGGCCTGATGCCGACTGGAAGAATTGAAAAACTTCTTTGTAAGGATGGTGACCTTTAAGCTAATGTTGGAAAAATCAATGAAAACCTAATGATGAAGATGGGGGTGAGGGGAGGTGAGCAGTGGTGGGGAGTAAAGAAAGGCATCCCAGGTCACTGGAAAAAACAGCATGGCGATTGATGGTGATGGCTCTTCCGTGTAGGGCTAAAGATTTTGAACATTACCCAACCTATTCTCACGGATACCTTGCCTCTAATTTTGGCTCTGCTTTGGCCAGTAAACACTTTCCTCTCATGTCCCATTATATATATATATATATATATATATATATATATATATTTTTTTTTTTTTTTTTTTTTTTTTTCTTTTTTTTTAAAATATTTTTTTTTTCCTTTAAGGAAAACTACTCTGTAGCCATACCTACACATCCAGGAAAAGTAAGTCTTCCTTGGCGCTAAACCACTTTACAATGTACAGTCACCAGGGTCTCCACCTTCCCGTAGGCTGTGAAGGAGCGGCCTGGGACTCTACCACAGGCTCAACGAACTGAAAGACTAAACGTCGCTTCTGATGTAAATGTAATAACGGTACATTCCATCCTTGGTCGTCTCATTTCACAACTCCGAGGGGGCTGTTTCTAGGGTCTTCCACAACGGTTCATTTCCAATTCTCCTACACTGGCTAACGGCCTGACTCTCAAAAGATGGTCAGTCTCCTCCTTTGTAAGAAGAGGCTGCTTAGGTCCCTCAATCACCTGAAGTCAGATGGAGGAGGAGAAGCCAAGATGGCAGAACAGCACGGAAGTTCTTTGTGTGTCTCGCATCCGTGAGATGCAGCCAGACCGACACGAAACCATCCTACACACCTAGACAACTGATCGGAGGATGAACACAACAATCTGCACAACCTGAACCACAGCATTCAGCAGGTACGCGGCGCAGAGAGGTGAATTTGGGGAGCGAGAAGCCGCTGAGGATAGGGAACCGCTTTTGCGGGAGGAGAGAGGACGGAGACTGGGGAGGGGGGAGAATTCGGGAAAAGCACCCCTCCCCAAAAGCAGCTGGAGAGAAAGTGGAAAATTGGAAACGGCCGCAGGGACTAAACTAAAAAGGGAGAAAGGAGAAAGGAGAGGGTTTCAATTCCATTAAGACCGTAAACAAGGGGAGCACAAAGGCTGCAACTCCGCAGCTCCCTACCTGGCGGTGCTCTGGTGGGAAGGGCGAATCCCCAGGAGCAGAGTGGAGGCCGGGAGGTCCTCGGGCCACACGGGGAAAGGCGGTTCCACTGCCAAAGGGACATTTGGTGGAGACTGTTGAAGCCACCTGGTCCCGGCAGACCCCAGAAAACGGCCACATTCGCTGGTGTTGGAACAGGGTCCTTGGGGGTGGACCCTGGTGCCTGATGTGTTGTGATTTCCCATCATCCCTGAAACGCTGCCGCTACACTGCCCCGCAAACTTTTTCTGGGCCGGGCTGGCACCTGGGCGCAGTCCCAGGGCACCGGCAACAGCAGGGACCAGCGGGCGTCCCTGGGTGCAGCCGACATTTGGTCATTGCTGGTGAGACCCTTCCGCAGAGGGGCGGAGCGGGTCAAGGCCGCAGTCCTTCGGAAGTAAGGGGCCGGGGAAAACAGCCGCGTCTGAGACAAAACTCGGGAGAGAGCTGCTGCCTGGGGCCCGGTCACGGAGAGTGAAGAAGCAGGGAGTGGACGAGAGCTGAAGACGGAGGACGGGTGCGCGACTGCCGATCTGGGAGAACAGACCGGGTAGCCGGGTGACGCCATTTTTACGGCTCCTGCGCAGGCGCATATGCACCTACAAGCGCCGCAACACTCCACCCCAGTAGGCTAGCAGCGCCATCTAGTGGAGATGGGAGCCGTTACACTGAGCCCCGCCCACTGGGCAACCTTGCTCTTCAAGGACACAAATCTCACCGCTGGCTTAGTTTATGGACTATAAAGAGCTTCATGATCTGACTTCTAGGGGAAAACGAAGTAATTTCAGTCGTATTTCAGTCTGTTAGCAGGTCCATCTATTCAATTTTTTTTTTCTCTCTTTTACACTACTTTTTCTTGAATACAGAAAGAAAAAATTCATTTTTATTTTCAATTTTTATTAAAATATTTTTCGTTAATTTTTTTTACTATATTTTTTACTTTTGTGTAAATTTTTTCAAACTCCATCCTACTTCCATCATTTTATTTTAGTCTACCTCACTGTACTCACCTTTTCAAATTTTCAAACGATTTCCTTTTTTTCTTTTTTCTCTTTTTCATTTATTTCCTTTTTCTTGAATGCAGAAAGAGAAAAAACTTCATTTTTACTTTCAATTTCTATTAAAAATATTTTCTTTAATTTTTCTACTATATTTTTTCTTTTGTATAAATTTTTTCAAATTCTATTTTACTTCCATCATTTTATTTTAGTCTACTAGAGTGTATTCACTTTTTCAAATTTTCAATTTCTTTTTTCTTTTTCCTCTTTTTTGTTTCTTTTCTTTTTCCTGAATACAGAAAGAGAAAAATTCATTTTTATTTTTAATTTTTCTTAAAAACATTTTTCTTTAATATTTTCTACTATATTCTTTACTTTTGTGTAAATGTTTTTCAAATTCTATTTTACTCCCATCATCTCACTTTAGTCTACTTCAGTGTATTCATTTTTTCAAATTCTCAAACAATCTCCTTTTTTTCTCTACTTCAGTGTATTCATTTTTTCAAATTCTCAAATGATTTCCTTTTTCTTTTCTCTTTTTTTATTCCCCCCTTTTTTTTCTCTAATCTATCAAACTGCTTTCAACACCCAGACCAAAACACACCTAGGATCTAGCATCATCTATTCGATTTGTGTGTGTGTGTTTAATTTTTAATTTTAATATTTTTTTAATTTTAATTTTTTTAATTTCAATTTTTCTACTTCATTAATTCCTTTTCTCCCTTCAAAATGACAAAAAGAAGGAATTCACCCCAAAAGAAAGCACGAAGAAACAACAGCCAGGGATTTAACCAACGCAGATACAAGCAACACAGATTCTGGTCTGAACCAGAATCATGATAATAAAAATACTAGCTGGAGTCGAAAATAGATTAGAATCCCTTTCTGCAGAGATAAAAGAAGTAAAAAAAATAGCCAGAATGAAATTAAAAATGCTATAACTGAGCTGCAATCATGGATGGATGCAGCCGCGGCAAGGATGGATGGATGAGGCAGAACAGAGAATCAGCGATATAGAGGACAAACTTACAAAGAATAATGAAGCAGAAAAAAGAGGGATATTATGCAAAATAACACAATTTAAGAATTAGAGAAATCAGTGACTCATTAAAAAGGAACATCAGAATCATAGGGATCCCAGAAGAGGAAGAGAGAAATCGGGGTAGAAGGGTTATGTGAGCAAAGCATAGCAGAAAACTTTCCTAACCTGGGGAAAGACACAGACATCAAAATCCAGGAAGCACAGAGGACCCCCATTAGATTCAACAAAAACCGACCATCAACAAGGCATGTCATAGTCAAATTCACAAAATACTCAGGCAAGGAGAGAATCATGAAAGCAGCCAGGGAAAAAAAGTCCTTAACCTACAAGGGAAGACAGATCAGGTCTGCAGCAGACCCATCCACAGAAACTTGGCAGGCCAGAAAGGAGTGGCAGGATATATTCAGTGTGCTGAATCAGAAAAATATGCAGCCAAGAATTCTTTATCCAGCAAGGCTGTCATTCAAAATAGAAGGAGAGATAAAAAGTTTCCCAGACAAACAAAAATTAAAGGAGTTTGTGACCACTAAACCAGCCCTGAAAGAAATTTTAAGGGGGACTCTCTGAGGGGAGAAAAGATGAATATATATATATATATATATATATATATATATATATAGCAACAAAAATTAGAAAGGACCGGAGAACACCACCAGAAACTCCAACTCTACAAGCATCACAACGGCAATAAATTCATATCTTTCAGTACTCACTCTAAATGTCAATGGACTCAATGCTCCAATCAAAAGACATAAGGTAACAGAATGGATAAGAAAACAAGATCCATCTATATGCTGTTTACAAGAGACCCACTTTAGACCTAAAGACACCTTCAGACTGAAAATAAGAGAATGGAGAACAATCTATCATGCTAATGGTCAACAAAAGAAAGCTGGAGTAGCCATACTTATATCAGACAATCTAGACTTTAAAATAAAGACTCTATCAAGAGATGCAGAAGGGCATTATATCATAATCAAGGAGTCTATCCACCAAGAAGACCTAACAATTGTAAACATTTATGTGCCAAATGTGGAACACCCAAATATATAAATCAATTAATCACAAACATAAAGAAACTCATCGATAGTAATACCATAATAGTAGGAGACTTCACCATCCCACTCACAGCAATGGATAGATCATCTAATCAAAAAATCAACAAGGAAACAATGGCTTTGAATGACACACTGGACCAGATGGACTTAACAGATATATTCGAACATTTCATCCTAAAGCAGCAGAATATACATTCTTCTCCAGTGCACACAGAACATTCTCCAGAATAGACCATATACTGGGACACAAATCAGCCCTAAGTAAGTACAAAAAGATCAAGATCATACCATGCATATTTTCAGACCACAATTCTATGAAACTCAAAATCAACCACAAGAAAAAATTTGGAAAGGTAACAAATACTTGGAGACTGAAGAACATCCTACTAAAGAATGAATGGGCTAACCAAGCAGTTAAAGAGGAAATTAAAAAGTATATAGAAGCCAATGAAAATGATAACACCACAACCCAAAGCCTCTGGGACACAGCAAAGGCGGTCATAAGAGGAAAGTTTACAGCAATCCAGGCCTTCCTAAAGAAGGAAGAAAGATCTCAGATATACAACCTAACCTTACGCCTTAAGGAACTGGAAAAAGAACAGCAACTAAAACCCAAAACCAGCAGAGGACAGGAAATAATAAAGGTTAGAGCAGAAATTAATGCTATCAAAACCAAAAAAACCCAGTAGAACAGATCAATGAAACCAGAAGCTGGTTCTTTGAAAGAATTAACAAAATTGATAAACCACTAGCCAGTTTGGTCAAAAGGAGAAAGGAAAGGACCCAAATAAATAAAATCAAGAATGAAAGAGGAGAGATCACAACCAACACAACAGAAATAAAAACAATAATAAGAGAATATTATGAGCAGTTATATGCCAATAAAATGAGTAACCCGGAAGAAATGGACAAATTCCTAGAAACACTACCAAAACTGAAACAGGAAGAAATAGAAAGTTTGAACAGACCCATAACCAGTAAGGAAATCGAATTAGTAATCAAAAATCTGCCAAAAAACAGGAATCCAGGGCCATATGGCTTCCCAGGGGAATTCTACCAAACATTTAAGGAAGAGTTAACACCTATTCTCTTGAAAGTGTCCCAAAAAATAGAAATGGAGGGAAAACTTCCAAAATCTTTCTATGAAGGCACCATTACCTTGATTCCAAAACCAGACAGAGACCACACTAAAAAGAAGAACTATAGACCAATTTCCCTGATGAACATGGATGCAAAAATCGTCAACAAGATATGAGCCAAGCGGATCCAACAATACATTAAAAAAAGTACGCACCACGACCAAGTGGGATTTATACCTGGGATGCAGGGCTGGTTCAATATCCGCAAAACAATTAACTGATTCAACACATTAATAAAAGGAAGGACAAGAACCATATGATCCTCTCAATAGATGCAGAGAAAGCATTGGACAAAATACAGCATCCTTTCTTGATAAAAACCCTCAAGAAAGTAGGGATAGAAGGAGCATACCTTGAGATCATAAAAGCCACATATGAATGACCCAAAGCTAATATCATCCTCAATGGGAAAAACCTGACAGCTTTCCCCCTAAGGTCAGGAACAAGACAGGGATGTCCACTCTTGCCACTGTTATTCAACATAGTATTGGAAGTCTTAGCCTCTGCAATCAGACAACATAAAGAAATAAAAGGCACCCAAACTGGCCAGAAGGAGGTCAAACTTTCACTCTTTGCAGATGACATGATACTCTATATGGAAAACCCAAAAGATTCCACAAAAAAACTGCTAGAATTGATTCATGAATTCACCAAAATTTCAGGATATAAAATCAACGCACAGAAATCAGTTGCATTCCTATACACCAACAATGAAGCAACAGAAAGAGAAATCAAGGAATCGATCCCATTTACAGTTACACCAAAAACAATAAAATACCTAAGAATAAATCTAACCAAAGAGGTGAAAAATCTATACACTGAAAACTATAGAAAGCTTATGAAAGAAATTGAAGAAGACACACACACACACACACACACACACACACACACACAAAGGGAAAAAGATTCCATGCTCCTGGATAGAAAGAACAAATATTGTTAAAATGTCGATACTACCCAAAGCAATCTACATATTCAATGCAATCCCTATCAAAGTAACACCAGCATTCTTCACAGAGCTAGAACAAATAATCCTAAAATTTGTATGGATCAGAAAACACCCTGAATAGCCAAAACGATCTTGAAAAAGAAAACCAAAGCAGGAGGCATCACAATCCCAGACTTCAAGCTATACTACAAAGTTGTAATCATCAAGACAGTATGGTACTGGCACAAGAACAGACACTCAGATCAATGGAACAGAATAGAGAACCCAGAAATGGACCCACAAACATACAGCCAACTAATCTTTGACAAAGCAGGAAAAGAATATCCAATGGAATAAAGACAGTCTCTTCAAGTGGTGCTGGGAAAACTGGACAGCGACATGCAGAAGAATGAACCCGGACCACTTTCTTACACCATACACAAAAATAAACTCAAAATGGATGAAAGACCTAAATGTAAGACAGGAGGCCATCAAAATCCCCAAAGAGAAAGCAGGCAAAAACCTCTTTGATCTTGGCTGCAGCAACTTCTTACTCAACACATCTCCGGAGGCAAGGGAAACAAAAGCAAAAATGATCTACTGGGACCTCATCAAAATGAAAAGCTTCTGCACAACGAAGGAAACATTCAGCAAAACTAAAAGGCAACCGACAGAATGGGAGAAGATATTTGCAAATGACACATCAGATAAAGGGTCAGTATCCAAAATCTATAAAGAACTTATCAAACTCAACACCCAAAAAACAAATAATCCAGTGAAGAAGTGGGTGAAAGACATGAATAGACACTTCTCCAAAGAAGACATCCAGATGGCCAACCGACACATGAAAAAATGCTCAACATTACTCATCGTCAGGGAAATATAAATCAAAACCACAATGAGATACCACCTGACACCTGTCAGAATGGCTAACATTAACAACTCAGGCAACAACAGGTGTTAGCAAGGATGTGGAGAAAGAGGATCTCTTTTGCATTGTTGGTGGGAATGCAAGCTGGTGCAGCCACTCTGGAAAACAGTATGGAGGTTCCTCAAAAAACTAAAAATAGAACTACCCTACCACCCAGCAATTGCACTAGTAGGCGTTTATCCACGGGATACAGGTGTGCTGCTTCGAAGGGACACATGCACCCCCATGTTTATAGCAGCACTATCAACAGTAGCCAAAGGATGGAAAGAGCCCAAATGTCCATCAATGGATGAATGAAGAAGTGGTATATATGTATACAATGGAGTATTACTTGGCAATCAAAAAGAATGAAATCTTGCCATTTGCAACTACGTGGATGGAACTGGAGGGTATTATGCTAAGTGAAATTAGTCAGTCAGAGAAAGACAAAAATCATATGACTTCACTCATATGAGGACTTTAAGAGACAAAACAGATGAACATAAGGGAAGGGAAACAAATGTAATATAAAAACAGGAAGGGGGACAAAACAGACGAGACTCACAAATCTGGAGAACAAACTGAGGGTTACTGGAGGGGTTGTGGGAAGGGGGATGGGCTAAATGGCTAAGGGGAGCTAAGGAATCTACTCCTGAAATCATTGTTGCACTATATGCTAACTAATTTCGATGTAAATTTTAAATAAATAAATAAATAAATAAATAAAAAGACAAAAAGAAAAGTCAGATGGAGCTTTGGACTTGGAGGCAGAGATTGGTGCAAATGTTACCCATCTCCTTAGTTGAGGCTTCCCTGCTCCTGACATTCTCCCTTTTACCCCCACCCCTTGCCCAGGACTGCTCTCACGATTGTGAAGTGTAGAACTGGAGGAAATCTAGGTTAGAACCAATTTATCAAGCCCTGTACTTTGTCTGGGTGTTCCACTGGCCTGAAACACCTTTGTCTACTTGCTCGGTTCCATAGTACGTGCTAACTACGTTGCTCCCATTCCACCAGACCCATACCACAATCACCCAACCCTACTCCCGCCCCCGGTATGAGGCTCATTCTCATACTCCCATCCTTTGCAACGCCCTGTCCTACCCTTCATAACACTATATTATAATTACTTGGGGGACTTTGCTCCCCTCCCCTAAAGTGCTGTGAGTTCCCTGAAGATGTGTTCTGACATTTATTCACCTCGATATCCCTAGATCTTGACACTAGTTGCACAATATTTGATGTCTTAATAGCTGATAATGAGTAGATGAATCAGTCCAGATTCTGCTAAGTAGTGGTGTGACTTTGAGAACGGCTGGCCCCCTCTGAGTCTCTGCTCTCCATTTGAAACACAAACTTTGACCAGGGAACCCTTCATGTCCTTTTGGCCCTAAAACCCCTTGACAATAAGTCTAACATGGATCATACTCATTTCAAATTCCTATGTATTTTCTCTTTCTCGTTCTCTCCTCCCCTTCTATTTCAGTCCTTTTCCAGACATTTTCTTCCTACTCTTGTGTAAATTTCTTCTCAGTAGAGACTGAAAACATCTGGCTAATTCTTTTGCTCTGCACCTCATTATCTATCACCAGCCTGCCTCCCAGTCAGCTTCTCATATTGACTGAAGCCTTTGGAATTTGGTTGAGTCAACTGCTCTAATCTAGATTTCATTGTCACCCGGGGTGGCTTCAGTTTCCCTGTAAAGAAAACGATCTACCAATTTTGTCTCCATTCCTCCCTCTTCAATTCCAGCCATTTTTTTAAAGCTTATTTCTTTATTTTGAGGGAGAGAGAGAGAGGTGTGGGAGGGGCAGAGAGAGAATCCCAAGCAGGCTCCATGGTGTCAGCATGGAGCTTGACAAAGGGCTCAATCCCACAAACCGTGAGATCGTGACCTGAGCTGAAATCAGGAGTTGGATGCTCAACTGACTGAGCCACCCAGGGATCCCATTTCCAACCGTTGTTAACTCCTTGGAATCATTCACACGAGTGGTCACACCCTGGACCTCATCATCACAGGAACTGCTCTACTCGGCGCCTCTTCCAGAACTCTGGCATGCCACACTTACACCGGTCACAGCCTCTTCATCTGCTGGCTCCCCCATGCCCAACATGTACAATACCTGTCGTTCAGATTTCATCCACAGAACCACTTCTCCCAGTCGTCTCCCCAATGCATTTGCCTCCTCTTGATTTTATTTATTTTTCTACTTAGCTGGCCCATAAAACAATCTACATCATCAAACTCTCCCTTGTTAACACCTTCAATAAGCTCCCCTCTTGTCTTGCCTCTATACTCAATCAGCTCGTGCTAAATCAATCCAACCACAGCTAACCCTTGAACAACATGGGGTTGAACTGCTTGGGTCCACTGATACGTGGGTTTGTTACAGTAAGTACAGTACAGAGCTGTGGATGCATTTTCTCTTCTAAACATTTCCTTTCTTCTAGCTTACTCTATTGGAAGAGTACAGTATATAATACATATAACACACAAAATATGTGCTCATTGACTGTTTATGTACTCAGTAAGGCTTCCTGTCCGCAGTAGGCTCTTAGCAGTCAAGTTTAGGGGAATCAAAGTTGATAGGCAGATTTTTATCCATGCAAGGATCAGTGTCCCTAACTCCCGTGCTGTTCAAGGGTCAACTTTATTTGCCTTCCCTGACCCTAAAACTAGATCTTCAAGCCCTAGTGAAGAAATTGCCAGTCACTCATAATGGTTCCAAGGATTCTTTGTTCCAGCTTCCACTGGTTCCTAGAAAACTTTCCATATGTTCTTGGATCACCATCTCTCCTGTCTTCTTCACAAACTATTTCAAAACTGCCCTTATGTTTCCATCCCAGTGTTTCTCATGATTGATCTCCTAATTTTCTGTAGAAATTAGAGGATCCGGGTTACGTACTTTCCACCCCACGCCACTGCTGACGCCCTGTCCTCTGTCCAGGCTGTGTTTTTTCTCTTTTTCTTTCTTTGCCTTTTTTAACTGCTTCCTGTGTGATGGTTACTTTAGAGTTGGGGGCAAGGGCTTTTTATTAAGCCACCAGGCTGAAGTCAAGAAACTCACTGTGGTAAGTCACCATATTCCAACACTTGGCCCACTGAGACCCCTCCCCTTTCTGTTAGGTTTTATTCTCTCACAGTAGGACTGAAAGCATCCAGAGGCTGTCTCCTGGAATGACACGAGACACACAGGATAGGCAGGCACAGGATAGAGAGATACGGTCCAGCTTACTCCTCTTCAGAGAACAATTTTATAGGTTTGCTGGCTTCCACTGAAGAGGTTAGCATTGCAGGTCTAGGACAAAAGATGAGCTGTTTCAGCTGGCCTTGAGCCATGATCAAAGGAGGCTCTCTAGTGGCCAGCCCAGCTCACAAGGCATTTCTACTTGCATTGGGATAAAAGCCTCATTGATAAGAACAAATATGCATTTAAGTCTGTTTCATTCTCTCTTGCTATCTCTCTGTCTCTCTGTCTCTCTCTCTGTCTCTCTCTCTCTCTCTCTCTCTCTCTCTCAAGATGTGTGTAAAGAAGAGAGGCTCTGCGGTTCTGGTGCCCTGGTCAGAGCTGAACAACCAGCCATCGGAGGGGAAAGCATTTACTGTGTTTGCCGATTTCTGTCGTGTACATATCCCACCACGGCCAATTTCAAGCTGCCAACATGATGCCAATAAACAAAAACTTGAAAAGAGATGCACACGATCACCTCTTGCGGGCCCTGGTGGGCTGGTGCCAACACATTGTCGTGTGCTGTTCCTTTCCTGAGTAGCTATTAAATAAGTGTTTACTATAGTCTAGGTTGTACGATCTAGATACCACAGGAAACAAGAGAGAAAAGACACCTGCTCTCATGATGTCCACGACCCAGTGGAGGACAGAAGCTAATTCTCTGGGGATCCAGGCTTCCTTCATCTTTTCCAGCTTGAATCTAATTCATCTTTAACTTCTGCTGTAAACTTAGGTGCAGAAATTATGATGTAGATGTCTTTTTTTTAATTTTTTTTTAATGTTTATTTATTTTTGAGACAGAGAGAGACAGAGCATGAATGGGGGAGGGTCAGACAGAGAGGGAGACACAGAATCTGAAACAGGCTCCAGGCTCTGAGCTGTCAGCACAGAGCCCGACGCAGGGCCCGAACTCACAGACCGTGAGATCATGACCTGAGCGAAGTCGGACGCTTGACCGACTGAGCCACCCAGGCGCCCCTGATGTAGATGTCTTTTATCCTGCATTATAAACTCCATCAAAATGGGTATTCCTGAAATGCAAATGCCTTCATTTTGACCCTACCACCTCTAGCCAGCATATTGTCCTTCGTAGGTCTTTCCCCATTTATTAAAGAGATGAATGCATGTGGGAATGGCTGAGAGTTTAACTTGGGTTTGTGTATAATTGGGTGGCAGCCAGGGCTGGGGTTGAAAGGGAGAGAATATCCATTGAGAGAACCTCTCCCCCTCTAGTTGCTTCTGTTCCCAGGTGACTGAGTTCATTATGTAAGTCAAGTTTCGAGTGACCTCATCCATACCTTCCCCCTCCACCCAAAGACAGTGGCGTTCCAAACAAAAATGAGTCACAAAGAACCCACCCGCAGTCCTTTACGAGTGTTAGCAATTGCCACTGTGCATCCTTAATAGCAGTATAATCAAAAGTTATGATGCATTTTTCTGTAATCACAAGAAATGATACCCACTTAGTGCTAAGTAAAGCAAATTCGCACCAAAAAAAAGAAAGAAAGAAAGAAAGAAAGAAAGGAAGGAAGGAAGAGAGAAAGAAAAAGGCAAAAGCGTTTCAATTTTCGTTTTGAAACGAGTAAGTCAGAATTCCTTTGGCAAAGCAGTTAACAGCAACCGTATAACCCCCTTCCAGTTCATCACAGGTACAATTTTCTTTTAACAAACAGCCAAGCAGAGGTCTCTGATGCTGGATTAACATAGTGCGCTCAAACCTTCTTACTATTGTGTATTTAAATTGGATAATAGAGGCCATCAGAGAGGCACCGACATGAATCCTAAGAAGCAGACCAATTTGCCAGCATGGGGAACATATTCTTAGAAAATAAATAAATAAATATAAATAAATGGGTAAGGAGGTTTTTCCTGGGGATTTCAGAACACTGCCGCCTAAAAGTGCATCCCAAGTGCTTTTGTGTGAACTATTTGCAGCCGCAACAAACCCAAGTTAGAGAAGGAAAGAGATATCTTTATTTCGTAGGGAGCATCGGCACTTTGTCTTTCCTTACTCTTTCCCCTAAAATGAGGATGTCAGCTAAAAAAGAGACAAGTGTTACATTTTAATTGGGTTGGGAAGACCGACATTCTCCCATTTCTTCATCACACTCACGTGCATGCACACACACACAGTCTTCTCTGGAAACTGTAAAGACAGTTGACAAAATATATTTGTCTAATGTAATCGCGTGGCCTAAGAAACTGATTTGCAATTAAAAAAAACAATCCTTGTAACCTTAAATCATCATGATGGCTCGTTTTTTTCTTCTATCTCCTTTCTTCTCTGTCTTCCCCCCTCCCTCGTTCTGTCTTTAATTCTTTTTAAATATGTCTAAATGTTTATTTATTTTGAGAGAGACCGAGTATGAACAGGGGAGGGGCAGAGAGAGAGGGAGACACAGAATCTGAAGCAGGCTCCAGGCTGTGAACCGTCATGTCAGTACAGAGCCCGATGGGGGGCTCAAACTCACAACCCGCGAGATCATGACCTGAGCCGAAGTCGGAAACTCAACCGACTGAGCCACCCAGGTGCCCCTGTCTTTAATTCTCTAGAAAACCATACTGTAAATGTGCATGTGCACACGTATGTATATTCTTAATTTAGCAGCGGGCTTTAATAAGAATTATTGAAGCATAATAAAAAATGTATGTTCTTGAATCAACTGGCATTTGGGGGTTTTGTTTTTCTCACAATGTATTTAGTTAAAAATTTGAGCGAGAAAACTGTGTCGCAGTTGTTAAGATAAAATCCCTAATATGAAGCATTCCGAGGTTACTATCCAAAGGCACTCAGTAATCCAATGGATACGCATTCCTGGCATGACCTTTTTAAGAGCTACTGATCATGGAAGCAGACTGAATGTATGTAACTATTAAAACATAAAACACTGGAAATGAAGCCACTTCAATGATGCAATGTCCTTCTTTCTTATTTTTCAGACTTAACTAAGCGCTTCCAAAATTTTCACGGAAGCCGCTCTTGAAATCAATATTGTCGGATTCTAATCATAAGACTCAATTAATATGATGCAGGCAAAAGCTGGGTATTGATCTTGCTGATGTGAAATAAAAGTCAATGGGTGCACCTGTGGCCAAAACACACCTGAAGGAAAAATAACAAGGGTCCTATTTTTATTTGCATGCATGGGTTATGCTTCCCTATTTGTACCCCTGGCCCCAGGGATCCAGTCCAGCTTGGGGACAACAGATCCCAGTTCAAAAAGTTGTAGGAATTACTGGGCTGTTTTTTTCAATCATGGGCCATACTTTGCATTCCGTATGGTGGATATAGATCACGGGTTTGGAAATACAGTAAGATTCGCCAAAACTATGAAAAAGAATGAATTGTTCTTTTACAATGTTCCATAGTTGAAAACTATTCTGTGCTCCCTTTTCATTTGAAAGAAATCCTTCTGAGGGGAAGCTGAGTAAAAAAGATGACACACGTTTCTGTTGAAAACATATTTACAGGATGATTCCTATACACAGATATGAATATAAGAAGGTCTAGAAAGGAAGACACCAAAATATTCACATTGATAGGTTATCTCCTATTAGAAAGATTATAGGTGACTGGTACCTTCTTTGTGTTTATAACATGTATTTTCTGCAATTGCTACATATTGCTTATCGAAAAATGAAAACAAATACACAACTATCCAGAAATGTGGTTTTTTAATTATTTTGTTATTTTTTTGGAGAAAGAGAGAGAGAGTGCAGGAGAAGGGCAGAGGGACAGAGAGAGAGAGAGAGAGAGAGAGAGAGAGAGGGAGGGAGAGGGAGAAGGAGAATCTCAAGTAGGCTCCACACCCGGCCTCGATCCCACAACTGTAGGATCGTGACCTGAGCCAAAGTCAAGAGGTGGTCACTCAACCGACAGAGCCAGCCAGGCATCCCCAGAAATGTTTTTAATACCATGAGACAGACCAAGAGGAAGAACCTGGGACAACACAAAGGAAGAGACCCAGGGGAACACAGCAAAAAGTGCAAAGCTGAGGTCAAGAGACAGCAGCCACAAAAGGCGCCTGACCACCCTAGAATGGCTGAAACATCCTGGTCACCGAGGGGACGGGGTAGAGCAGCAGCTTTGGACACAACAGGAAAGCTGAAACCATTCAACCCTGAAGGCTTCGGTCGGTTTACACCTCCTCCCTTCCTTTGGACTCTTGATCAGAACAGTCTCGCCCAAGAGCCACAATACACGTTTGGGTGTATGAATTGCACACTGCACAAGAGCCTCCAGCCGAGTGTGTGGGAGCTGAAATCCTGTCCCGTCTCCATTTGCCACATCTCATCTCTGGCCATGGGTAGAACTTCCCCCAGGAAGAGGCACTTTTTCCCATTGCCGAATAGCACTGCTCAGGCCAGCACAATGTGAACAAGGGAATAGCTCTATTTTAAAATTAGATATTTTACAATGCAGACATGGCTTTCTATCAACATTCTTAATATTTAAATGCTGCTGAATGCAGGCATGAGAATATTTTCATGTGTGCATCTCAAAGCCCCATCTCTTCCTCTGCCAAATCCACCTTTGGGCAATTGAGCACAGTAGTTAAGCAGTCCCAGGGGGCAAATTTGCAGATTGTTAAAGGCAATTGAAATAAGAGTTTATAATGGGATACAATTGTGAAGCAACAATTCTATTATTTGACACTAAGAACGTTCCCTCCTTTATATGAACTGAAGAAGGAATTATCACCTTAAAAGATGGTTTTTTAAAAAGAGCAGATTTGACATTAACTGGAGAACATGACAATTAAGAAAGAAAACCGGTTGAGTATATTTAACCATTTGGCAAATCTTATTGCATGAATACCTGTGATGAGTACATCTCGTCTTGCTCTTAAAAGGGATTTACAGGGGCACCTGGGTGGCTCAGTTCGGTAAGTGTCCATCCAACTCTTGATTGCAGCTCAGGTCATGATCTCATGGCTTGTAGCCCCACTTAGGGCTCTGTGCTGGCAATGTGAAGTCTGCTTGGGATTCTCTCTCTCTCTCTCTCTCTCTCTCTCTCAAAATAAATAAATGAACTTAAAAAAAAAAAAAAAAGGATTTACAGAGGTTATCATATGGGTTTAGCCAGCAGCTAAACATAGTCTTAAAATGGAGTCCAGCCACCCAACTCATTGACTGACATCCTATAGGCCCTATCTATGGTTATAGTTACCTTGGAGAGACCCAGAAAGAGGAAAAATGTGGAAAAGGAGGGAAAGAGAGCATTCCTGATTATCTACTATGGGCAAAGTAGCATGCTAAGTCCTCCTCATAGACTACGTCACCTATTTGCAATCTCATTAATTGATCATTGATGATTCTTCAACATGCAATGCCAACGTTAGATCTTGGCCAGGCCCAGCATTCAGGGATACAGGAAAGAAGTTATCACATTCCCCTGCTTCTGGAGCCTTGACCAATTGCCTACAGGGAGCAGGGTCTGGGTCACCTAGGAACTTCCAGGCTGTTCACCAAGGATGGGAAATCTAGAGTGGGAAGCAGAGTTTGAGTAGGGCAGTAAAGGAAGAAGAGTTTTGTCAATTTTGTCAAACTCAGAATAATGAATAGTGGCCTCAGAGAAGTCTGGGGTCACAAGTCCCATGCAGAGCTTTGAACATCGAAAGCAGAAATGAAACGAGAGAGGAGGGATGGGGTGCGGGAGGCTCTCGATTCAGGTACCCAGCGTCTTTCTTGTTCTCTTTTCTTCTGTTCACTAAGTCCATCCCCATGGGTATTTTTTAATATCCTTGAATAAAATACAAAAGGGGCACTAGATTTTGAAGTGTAGGGTAGGGACATATTACCATCAGAATCATGGAATTTTATAGCTGGAAAGACACATGGGGAGTCCCTAGGCATTTTTACACTATGTTCTGTGGAATTCTGTGTTCTGTGGCACCTTGGGGCTTAAGTGGGGCTTGGGGGTGGCCAGCGAGGGGTTTGGCTGTACAGAGGAGAGGGAGTAGGCAAAGGCTAATTTTACTGTCTTTTCTATACTAAGATTCTTTATAAGATTTCCTTTAGAGGAAAAATAAAAAAACAGAGGAATTCTATTACTTTTTTTTAATTAATTAATTAATTTATTTTGAGAGAGAGAAAGAGCAGAGAAGGGACAGAGAGAAGGGGAGAGATAGAGAATCCCAAGCAGGCTCTATGCTTAGTGCAGAGCCCGATGGCTGGGTTCGATCTCACCAACAGTGAGATCACGACCTGAGCTGAAATCAAGAGGCAGACGCTCAACCAACTGAGCCACGCAGGCTCCCCTATGTTATGCTTTTTTTTTTTTTTTAAGTAGGAGGGGTTGTCAACCACCTCTGTTTACTGATAAAGTCCTTGGTGTTGGTCTGTGGAGACAGTGACTTGCCCGAGGACCCACAGGTTGGTGGCAGTACCTCCAGTCCCATCCTGGAGTCTCACTACTACCCCGGGCTGCCTCTCATCATGCAGCCTCATTCCCTGCCAGGTGGTTTAATTCAAACTGTGGCCATTGACTTCCATCTTAAGATTCTAATTATTTTATGTTAAATATCTCAGCAGCTAATAAAAATGAATTAAATGCATAAACACAACATCAAGTTTAAATAATATTTTTTTTCGTTTATTTATTTTTGAGACAGAGAGAGACAGAGCATGAATGGGGGAGGGTCAGAGAGAGGGGGACACAGAATCCAAAACAGGCTCCAGGCTCTGAGCTGTCGGCACAGAGCCCGATGCAGGGCTCAAACTCACGGATCGCGAGATCATGACCTGAGCCGAAGTCGGCCGCTTAACCGGCTGAGCCACCCAGGCGCCCCAAGTTTAAACAATATTTTAAACACTGGACCTTCTATCTCTCGATCCATATGGCCTTTAATACTTTAATCTGTTACTGCCTGTGCAGATAAAATTGGTCACCATTTCTGAGGGTAAACGTCTAGTAACTTCCTTCTTCAGGGCCGGGGTATTACCTTGTTAGGAGGAAAATTGTTCTCTCAAACCAACCAAGTATAATTCCCAAGCATTTTTTATCTCACAAGAATTTACATAGAAGTGATAAACGATAAGTGACAATAGAGTTCTCTAATATCTCCCCAACCAGCTCTGGCATGGCCATAAACCTCCAGGAAAAAAAGTCTGAAACCACAGGAGGCCAACACTGCATTTATCACCTCAATTTTTATGATCTTCATCACAGACACAGGGACTAAGATCTGGAGCCATGAGACCCACAGGGTCCTAGCATCTCTCCCGGCTTACCAATATCTCCCACAGGGGCAATGAATAATAACAATGAGCAAGAGTGTTTGTGGCCAACATTGTTAAAGTGCTTCATACATATTATCTCATTGAATCCTCGTGAGGACACTCTACAGTGGGTGCTATTATTCTATTTTAATTAAAGAAAATTTCTTTTTAGAGAGACAGCGTGTGAGCAGGGAGAAGGACAGAATGAAAGAATCTTAAAGAATTCTTAAGAATCTGCAGCACTTAAGAATCAGTGCTCAAGCCCACACCCCTGAGATCATGATGTGAGCCGAAAGCAAGTGTCAACGCTCAACCGACTGAGCCACCCAGGCGCCCCTCTGTTTTAAAGAAGAAATCAGGGCACAAAGATAAAAGATCTTATCCCAAGTCATGCCGGATTCAACCCAGGCAGCCTGACTCCAGAGCCCAGAGGGAATGAGACCCCTAGAAAAGCAACGCAGATATAATTTAGTCGAGTGACTCAGGAATCAGATCTAAAAAAAACAAAAGTAGCCATTGTAAGAATGACCAGAGTTAGTGAGAGCACAAAAATGGAAGAATGCGGACCTCTTGCCTGGGAAGGTTCACCATTCTCAAGAGCAATCAAGAAGGAGAGATGGGGACAGAAGAGGTGGGGGCCGGATTCCATACGTTGAGATGCTCCAATCTGTAGATCCATACTCGAATCTAAAAACACAAGAGTAGGGAGGAACGAGTAGGGAGGGGCACAGCTGCAATGGGGAAAACCTGGGAAAGAGGAAAGGCCGAGGCACTGAGAACTGAAAGAAACATCCCTGGGGGAGATGAGAGCCAGTGGAGCTGGCTTTGTAGCCCAGGGAGGCCAGACGAGAAGCAGAACAGGAGGTAGAGGAGACAGATGAGCCTGGGGTGGGTGGCGCTTCTAGTCACCCTCCTGTCCCACTTGGGCAGGCACCACCTCATTCACAACCTCTGCCCCTTGACAGACTTCTTAAAAGCAACAACTGTTTCTAGTTCATCTTGAATCCTTCACATATGCCAAATTTTTCAAGACCCAAACCGGGCAGAAAGGAAACTGCACCATGTATATAAAATTAGTGCCCCCTTTGCTGGATGCAAAATGGTCGATCCAACAATGCTTGGCACACCCACCACGGACACTCAGCATTTTGAATCAAAATGGGTTGAAGCGGAATGGATTGGCGATTCTCTTGCTGGAAGTTTCTAGTTGAAGGTAGAGAGACGTTGGTGAGTGAGTGAGCAGATTCTCTCCCTTCTAAAATCACCTTTGGTTTGGACAAAGACAGAGACACGTCTAAGAGGGCAGGTTTTAAAACTCATGTGACACCTTCCCTCAACATTCTCGCATAGACAAAGCCATTCTCGAATAAAAGCAAGAAGAGCCTGGGCGGTGAGGAGGGAGAGACCTACAGTGGAGGAGAGTAGGCTCCCTGCTCATCATATGGGAGAATAACTGGGGGAAGGCTGGTCTAACAGAAAATTTGCAGAGAGTGAGGGAACCCCAGAAACTAAAACCACCATCTCCACTGTTCTACGTCTGGCTGGCTCTGCCCGTATGCATCTGTTTCCATTTGAAACAAATGAAAACCTTCCTTTTCTCTTGTTGACATCAAAGCCAGAGACCTGGCCTCAGTTCCTTGTCATAGCTGCTTTCATTAATAACACTTTTGACCGTGATTACAACGCCATCTACTCGGGGAGTTGTGGAGAGAGAAGGGTAGGCAACAGGCAATAGGAACCCATCCCCACGGGGTGCAGGGGATGATCCCAGCCTCACATCGGATGTCAGGCCGAGCCCCGGTGAGGTGGTACCTCAGCCACAGTGGGAGGACTGGGGCACCAGCTGGAGCAGGACCAGCAGTTACCAACAGCTTCTGCTTCAGAGCTTCCTTTGGGTCCACATTCAGTTCTTCCAGTGTGAATGCAATGCCAGGCCTATCTGTCTCCTTCCCTCTTCCCTTTTCCTATCATCCTGCCAGAATCGGAGTGACAAACCATGGTCTTCACCAATTTGAACAGTACCTAGATTTGCAGGGATTTAACTGACCCCCAACACAACATACAAACCATACAAATTAGCACAGCCCTGGGAGGCCCCCAAAAGAAAAATCAGACACAGAACTTAACTGAAAAGAGTCAACGCCGCCTTCCCGTTCTTGATCTTTCTGGTGGTTCATAACAACTCATGGGGGTGGAGAGGATTTCTGATGGCAGAGAGCAGCCTCCATCCATTTTGGCTCTGCTTGAAACAGCCGGCAGAATGACACGGAGTTAAACTTAGCTCAGGGTGGAAAAAAATGACAACGGCATTGCAAATGTGTAAAGCTTATAAAAATAGACGCAAGGCTAGAGTTGTTCCCTTGCCCCAGGCTTGACACACACTTGGCATTCAAATTTTTGTGGAATGAATAAAGACGATATGCAAAATGGCACTAGAGCACATCTCATGTGTTTTTCTGGCCCTTGGAGATCTATGCCCCCTTCTCTTTTCCACCCATCCCGGGCACTTCACGCTCCTGCCTGTTACTCCCCAAAGCCACCACGCATCACTCACTCAGTGCCTTCGTCCACATGCCTTTCCCCATTGTCGATCTGCAAAACTGGGCTCGTCTTTGCAGACCCTGCCCTCGTACCATGGGGTCCAGGTAGGTTGCTGGGGAGTTTACTTCTCTTTCTGCCTTGTCTCTGCTTCTCCACACTTCCATTACATTCCTCACAGGGTATTGCCACTCATCTGTTGACATTTCTGTTGTCTCTACTAACCGTTCTGAGTTCCAGGCTGGCAAGGACTGAGATTTCAGTGATTAGCAGAGTGAGGGGCGTGAAACCTGTTCTTTGAAAAGTTGAGCGAATGAATAAATCAATTCAAACCAATTGATTCCAATCAAACTGGAGGCAAAAGGTCTTTCCAGGACCCAAAGTGCACCGAAACCCTACCAATTAGTTCCACAAATGCACGCGGTTGATTGAAAAAAAGAAAAAAAAGCAAAGCAAAGCAAAGGAAAGACGATCATAAACCCATTCTCACCCGAAAAAAAATAATCGGAGACACAAGAACTACTCATGAAATATTAACAGGAAAGCAGTTCCATACGGGCAGGAGAGAGACCATGCTGATTTGTGGTTTAGTACTTTAAGGTGTACACACTTCCCAGGGGCTACACCTTCCACTGTTATTCCCTGGCGTGCAGGCATGGCTGAATTCTGGGAGGCTATTTGGCATAAAAATTATTTCACTGAACCATGACTCCATATAATAGCCTCGAAATCATCACGGCATCTTCCACAAAAACAACATTTATCTACTTTGCACTCAAGGTTCTTGGTATTAGAAGCTACACAATAGATTCTATCCAGATTTCGGTGCTGTCTCTAAAAATGAATATTCATTGTCTCTAAAGACAGTGCGCTTATATTCCGCTCTTGCCTTGGATTTCCAGAAGCTCAAAATTATATGACGTGTTCAGTTTATTAATATCTTACCCCTAGTTATCAATTTTAAATAGAATTTCCTTTTTCCATACGTTTTTCTGACCATTTCCTATTATTTCTTTCAGCTACCATCTACAGACACATGTGTTAAGTGTATGTATGCGTTTTATTGTAAGCTACCTGAAATCCATTCGGGGTTTGGACAGACTATAAATCAGACATTAGATAAAAAGAAATAAGGAAAAGCAATTGGGCAGGACTGGGAACCAAGTGCCAGCTTTCAGGGATCTTGTTAGACTGAAGGGTCTCACAACATTTATCTATTGGTTTAAATCGTATGAGATTGCCCAAATCCTTCCATTTAGACCTACAAAAATGGCAATGTGTTTTAGCCCAGTTTCCACTTCCCATGAATTAATTTCAAAGCCTTTGGGATTTCAAGGATGTCTTGATTCTGTTCACTCTGAGCTAATTTTGATCCTGCCAGTGTGGTTTTCAAGCTTGGCTGCATGTTGGAATCATCTCTGGGGGTTTAAACATCCGAACCCTGGGGCTTACCCCCAAACAATTAAGCCACTATCTTTTTTTTTTTTTTTTTTTCAACGTTTTTTAATTTATTTTTGGGACAGAGAGAGACATAGCATGAACGGGGGAGGGGCAGAGAGAGAGGGAGACACAGAATCGGAAACAGGCTCCAGGCTCCGAGCCATCAGCCCAGAGCCTGACGCGGGGCTCGAACTCACGGACCGTGAGATCGTGACCTGGCTGAAGTCGGACGCTTAACCGACTGCGCCACCCAGGCGCCCCTAAGCCACTATCTTAAAAAACAAATATCTCTTAGGACTGAACACAATTATCAATATTTCTGAAAGCTTCCCAGGTGACTCTAAACCCTACACGACGTAGCTGAGAACCACAGTTCTATGGAAACTACCAGCTACCCTCTATGTTTCAAATCCGCTTTCACCTAAAGATCTGCAGATAGAACCTGCTGAGTCCCACCACGATCGTTCAATTATCGAGAAGGCTGGAGAGACACGCGTATAGACTCAGCTATCCTAGACCAAGAGCTGGACCTACAACCTGACTCTCCTGTTTAGACTCCCCCGCTTCGGTCATTTCCAGTCTGTAACCCTGTTGTCCCAAGGTTGCCTGAGGGCAAAGAACAGCGTTTCCTATGTCTCCATCTCTTCGTCATTATCCAATGAGATCTTTTGCCTCTACTAATTGGCCAGACACAAAACTAGTCTAATACCGGGCACACGATGGCTAAGCGGTCCCATGTCCCCCTCTGGTTAGGAAACATATATTGGTATACTCATGAAGTCTCTTCCAGAAAACACCTGTTTTCCAAAAACAGAAAGGCTAGTTGCTCAGGCTCTCTGTTCCCATTCTAAACATTCGGCGATGGCTTGCCTTGCCTTTGGAGACCTCCACATTATCCACGTTGGCTCAGCACCCCGAAGAGCCAGTGATGTAAGCCAGATGCCGAGAGCTTCGGGCTGAGTCTGACATCACCCCCTCGTCAGGGACGCTGCCTTCTCCCGCCATTGGCCGCTGCTGTGTGTGCTGAAGTTAAAGGTGGGCACTTAGCACATTTATTACATACGGGGCTTATTAGCTAACTGGGCTCTGTTGTGATAAATTGGCTGTGTGCTTCATTGGGACTCTCAATGCTCTGCAGGTTTTTCTAATTTAGTTTTGCCATGGCTCAGCCAAAATGGGATTCAGAGGAAGAAGAAGAAGAAGGGGAAGGGGAAGGGGGGGTGGGGAAGGAAAGAGAAAAAAGCTTGTGTTGTATATCAAATCCTTGCTTCCCCTCTCGCTGGCTGTGAAATGAAGGGCCCTTTAAGCTGCCATCCTCAACAGCATCCACAGAGCTGTCTTCCTCCGGGAGGTTTGTTTTTCTCAAAGTGCCCTGGCTCTTTCATGAGACCTCCTCCATTCGTTATGAATAGCTGCTGCTTTGGTCCAAAGCTGTCACTTTTTTTTTTTTTCTTTCTTTCTTTCTTCCCTTCCTTTTAAGTTTGGATTTAAATGTGCACACATGCACACTCACACACACCTCCTCGGCACCACCACTGAACACGGGCGGTGGGGAGGGAGGAAGGGAGCCACAAAGAGGAGGGGGGGAGGGGGGAGGGCTGCCGGCTGTGTCCTGTGTGAATTGCTCTGTACCTGCAGCCTTTGAGAGGCTTCAGATCTCTCTCCCTCCGAGCGAACACCAGGGCATTGAAGGCTGCTTTGAAACGTGGCAGGCTTTGAGTGCATATGTGCGTGCTTGTGCAATGAAACACGAAAATCTATTTCCCTATCAGAGTGACTGACATTTCTTTCCTCCTTAATGCAGGCCTTGATCTTTCCCCGACTGAGTTTTCTGATTCCCTCCAGCTTGCCGTATCAGTAGGTGGACCCTCATCAAAGGACACGGAAATCATAGGGTCCTAGATGTCAGCCCTGCGTTAGCCTATTAAGGCCACTGACCACATCCCAGGGGCAACACCTGGGGAGCAGATGCCAGCTCGGTGGCCTTGAATGAGGAAACCTCAAGACGCCACCTGCCCCGCGCTTGGAAGGCTAAGAGGAGGGGCGTACCTGCTTCTTCTACCTTTCTATAATGTCACGGGGGTCATTTCCCTCAGAGAGAACTCAGCTCTGTTCACATCAGCTGCATGATGTTACGCAAACTACTTTAAAGAAGAGAGTTTAGAGAGTAGCGGCATAGGTCAGTGAATTCACCCCAGACTTTGGATTCAGGTAGACATGGGCACTTCCAGCCCCACTTGTCAGCTGTATTTATGTAGGTTATTTCACCTTTCCAACTTCCCCATCAGGAGAGTGATAGCCCACCTCGTGGGACTGGAATATTCTGCACGTAAAGCTCCTGCCTCACGGGAGCTCAGTAACTGTGACCATGATCATTATGATGACTTCTTAGACATTTTGAAAGTATCAAAGCAGCGGCCGGCCCCTTTTGCATCGCTCAACTCCTTCTCTCTGAGAAGGGATTCCAGGCCCTACTGCAAAAACGAAGGGAGGAGACACTGCAGGGGGGAAGGCGGGAGGGATAGGGCTGGGCAGGGAGGGAGGAGTGGAGCACCGCCATGCATCCAGCATGACAAGAACCCAAGGACTCAGGGTAAATGGCTCCTAGCACTCAAGTCTCTTCTTTCTAAGCTGCCCATCTTTTCTCCAGTCTACCGTTTCTGAAATCAAGACGCATTTTCCACAAAAGTGTATGTCTAATAGAGAAGCATTTTTTTTTTCTCAAGAGGGAAATCCTCTATTGATGGTACACACATCCTAGAATTGATGAAACGTGTAGAATCCAGAAGATAAGGTATTGCGGTAGACAATATGGCTTTTCAGCCCCGCTCTGTGGACCGAGTGCCAGTCTGGTTTAGAAAAGCCAAGCCAACAGCTGGCCTTTTGTCAGGTAGGCCTGAGTATTTAGACATCGTGCTGTGAGGAAGTGGAGGGAAAGCGTGGAGACGTCCCTAGCTCCCTAGCCCCTAGCTAGTCCCTAGCTCCCTAGCCACCTGATGGCCTCATGGGAATTTCCCATTTAGGTCTGACTCTGACCATAGTTCAAAACCACAATGTGATGACGACTGGACTATTATCTAACCTTGCAGAGAGGGAACCGTATTCATAAAGACCCATGCTCTGAACCTCGGAGACTTGAAGAGTAAGCTGCCCCTCAAGTATATTCCTTCCTCAGTATCTGATACTCGGTTGACTCAACCGTTGGTATTTGCTGAGGGTCCAGCCGGTGCCTGGTACTGTTAAGAGCTTGAGGCACAAAAGCGAATATGCCCTCAAGTGACTTACAGGCTGAGAGAGGAGACAGAGAAGCAAAATGTTTTTCTTAGTTGCATTATAAAGCCTGGTATTACATCCTCTGTAAGCCTCACCATTCTGCCGGTTGGTATTTTTTTATTCTCAGTTTACAGATGGGAAACTGATATTTTAAGTGGTTAAGAGGCTTGCTCAAGGACAAATAAAACCTTCAGGAGGTACAATTAATATTTAAATTGTCTTTAATCCTGCAACCCGCCCCCCACCTCAGCATTCCTGATCTTACCCTGCTCTGCTTTTTTGCTTTGTGCTTCCTTTTTCCAAGGCTCTTACCACTTTCTAGCATATGGTTTACTTATTATTTTAGCTTTAAAAGAAAAAATGCTCTCTCTCAGTCCACTGGAATGTTAAGTCCACAATGATGCTGTTTTGGTCACTGACTGCACATAGTAAGTGTTTCAAAAATAGTTGTTGAATAAACAATAGATGGTTGTGAAGTCTTGATCCTTTCTTCTGATCCCTAACTTAAAGCCAACGAGTCCAAAATAAGTCCTATTTAGAGGCTTATATAAAACGCCATGGGAGCCCAGAGATAGACTTAAAAATACGACTAAATGTGGGTACAGAAATCTGGAAAAGGGTGAAAGCAGAGTTCATCATAGTCCATGAATGACCTGTTTCAGAATTGTATCAGGACACCTGCTAACAGTGTGGGTTCCTGGATCCTACCCCACATGGGCTGAATTTCATTTTCTGAGTCCAAAAATGTGCATTTTAACACACCTCCCAGGTGATCGGTATGTACCCCCCAAAGTCTGAGGATCCCCGAAGGGTTATAGATGGGAGACAAGGCTTGGAGAGGGTGGAGGAGGAGGGAGAGTCACGTTGAATGCTTTTATAGGTGAAGACTTGGCCACCAGATGAGTTAAGTCACCTGTCCCAAAGCCGGTAAGTCAGAAGTTGGTGTCAGCGCTCCTTCTGGGACATTTGATTGGCTTTAGGGCTCATCTTTTACTTCTTTGCATCCCTGCCACATGGTATATTGATAGTCCTCAACGGGGCGCCAGGGTGGCTCAGTCGGTTGAGCGTCTGACTTTGGCTCAAGTCATGATCTCACAGCTTGTGAGTTCGAGCCCCGCGTCAGGCTCTGTTTTGACAGCTCGGAGCCTGGAGCACGCTTCAGATTCTCTGCCTCCCTCTCTCTCTGCCCCAACCCACTCACACTCTGTCTCTGTCTCTCTCAAAAATAAATAAACATTAGAAAAATTTTTTTAAAAAGTCACTCAAAAAATATTTACTGAGCAAGCTAAAACCTTACACTATGGAACCAGATGGAGAAATTGTTCTCATTCCCCCAACGCCAGGCAGTGGAGACTCTCGTTTTTATGAACCTCCCAGCCAACCACTCCAATCCCAGACTTGACGGCCCAGGGCCCCGAGCGGGCCAGAAGCAGACTGGCCAGGACTGCTCTGCTCATGGCGCACTCTATCCTCTGTCTTGCAAGGAGGGGGTTGGTGGCAGGCGGGCAGCCGGGGGTGTGGGAGGCAGGGAGGAAAACGTGGAAGAGTACAGCATCCGAGTCTGGCTGGACTGCTTTGTGCTTTCAAAATGTGTCACTGTTCTCAGCCATCCCACGGTTGATGATACACACACAGACTCTAACAAAGGGTTTCCATGAGCAGAAGCCTCAAGGTTAGTTTGGCTTTCTGCCACATCCCTATACATCTTCTCCAAGGCTGGGGGTCCATCGGCCCTTCACTTTGCCAACCAAGGGCTTAATTCAAAAACAACAATAAAAACAGAAAGATTGTCATTAAGTCTTATTTTTACTACAAGTTTCCAGGAGAAAAAAAACGAGAAAAAGAAAAACACACCCTGACAACATCCCGTGTCCCGTCACATCCCATTTTTACAGGATAGCTGTGGGGTGTGTGATCCACAGCCAGAAATAAAACAGGACTGGAAGAGTCAGCCATCTGTCTGGAAGTGCAACGGTCCCAGATGGCGCTTCCTTTCTGGCTTTCTGGTAACAATCTCCTCTGTCTAACGAAATGAGGCAGAAATTGCCCAGTGAGTTAGTGGGGGTGATGAACTCACCCTCTCAGCTCTGACATTAGGTTTTGAAATCCCCCAGCAATGCTCAATTTATCTCTACATATTCTCTTGCCCTTGCTATTGTTATACAGCAGACTTGCTTCTCTGTGTTTTCAAAAATGAGTGTGTGTACGTGTGTGTGTGTGTGTGTGTGTGTGTGTGTGTGAATTTCTCAAGGGCAGGAACTGTTTCCTCCTCATGCACTGGGCACGTGGACAGAGGGAGAGAGAGTGCACGTGGCGGTGACAAACATTGCCGGACTGACTTACCGACCATCCAAGTGCCTTGGGAGAGGAAGGAAAGGATTCTTTACAAGTCCTTGGAACCACCAGGTGCCTTTGCTTCCTATGGGTTGCCTAGAGTCCGTTCCTTGAAGTCCATTCTACATCGACCCAGTAGAGACAATTTTTTTTAAGTTAGGCGCTAGGGTAAAAAGAGGCCAAGAGATGGCTAATGATGTAGTGTTCTATAAAGACCCCTGGATCGGCCTTCGGAAGACTGTCTTGACTCTCCTAACTACTGGTGACATCGTGGGCAAGTCAGATATTTAATCTACAGGAACTTGAGATTCCTCATTTCACATAATAAATTTTAAGCTCTTTGGACCCAAGAGATGTAGATTGTATCTCACTCATCACCGACTCTACTCCACAAGCTAGAGCTGCATCAGAATCACCAGGAAGGCTGGCGAAAACAGAAGGCTGTTCCCACCCCCAGGGGCTCTGATTCTGTAGGTCCAGGGTGAGGCCCCCAAATGTTCTTTCAAACAAGTTCCCAAGTGACGCGAACACTGCAGGGCAGGAAGCACGCTCTGAGCACCTTGGGTTAGCACGTGCCAGACACAAAGCAAGATGGCAGGAAACATTTGTTTACGTGAATGAATGCATAAGGGAATCTAAAAGAATGACTTGAGAAATAAGTCATATTTGACATGAATCTAAGAACTGCAAAGAGTATGACCACCTCCTTTGTTGAGTTCCATGGTGATGGATTAGTGACTGGATATAGGGCTCAACGTGGCCCCTCAGTACTCAGGCTCTGCTAATTCTCCTTCACCCTGGAAGCTTCTCCAGTTTGTGAAGTTTTAGCAAGCTGAGAAGACTACCTAAACGTTTGCATGGGAAGGTAACCCCAAAAGTGTTTGGAATGACACCATTGTTTTTCTAGTAGTAAGGACAGTTTAACCCCAGAAAGACAGAAAATTGAGTAAAGAAAGACAAAGAAAGTCAAACGTATTATGAATCTAATCATTTATGGATCTGTGCATGTATATATATCATATATAATATAAATAGCATATTTATATACAACACATATGTATATGTGTGTGTATACACACACTCACAGACACATCTTTTCTCTGGGGGAAAAAAAATGCCCTTAAAGATGAAAAACATTCACGTACAAACAGGAAAGCAAGAATCTTCAGTTTCATCCTCCAGCTTTATAAAACGTGTTTGGCAATCACGGGGGTCAACCTCATCTACCCCTAAAACACTAAATAAATAAATTGGTTTTACTTTTAACTATAGGTTGATGTTGCTAAACTGGTGACGAACTCATTAACCAAGCATAGCCTTTCTCTTGAGTGAGGAGACCCATAATTAGGTAAATCAGAAGTGGAGGGGCGCCTGGGTGGCTCAGTCAGTGAAGCATCTGACTTCGACTCAGGTCATGATCTTGTGGTTCATGAGTTCGAGCCCCGCTTCTGGCTCTCTGCTGTTAGGACAGAGCTCACTTCGGATCTTCTGTCCTCTCTCTCTCTCTCTCTTTCTCTCTGCCCCTCCCCGGCTTGCACTCACATGCTCTCTCTCAAATGTAAACAAACATTAAAGAAAGAAAATTGAGAAGGAGTGCCTGCCACCTGGACTGAAGAACTTCCTGTGTCCTTTCCTGGACCCAAAATAAGGACGTGACACTAGCAGTGAAATAGTGATGCTCTCGTGGTTTGCAAACCCCCCACCTGAACCTTTCTCATGAACAGGTCGCAGGAAGCCTGTTCTGTGTCTCCTTAGCAAAAACTAACTGCATGAATGAGGAGGAGGGACCCAAATCTCCAATTACAATAGACCCTCTGTAAAGCTTTTCTCCGTAATCGATGGAAAAGCATAGACCAAAAACAAGGGCGTATATCCAAATTCTGTGACATCAAATAACATTTAGTAAAGAGCCCACATCATTGTTCTCTGGCCCCAGACAAGACCCCCCCCCACCCCACCCCATACACCCTGGGAATCTCAACTTTTTTTTAAGTTTTAATTTATTTATTTTTGAGAGACAGAGTGGGGGAGGGGCAGAGAGACTGGGACAGAGAGAGAATCCCAAGCAGGCTCTGAACTGTCAGTGCAGAGCCCGATGCGGGGCTCGAACTCACTAACTGTGAGATCATGACCTGAGCCGAAACCAAGGGTCAGGCGCTTGACCTACTGAGCTGCCCAGGTGCCCCCCCCTTTTTTTAAGTTTTTCTTTATTTATTTTTGAGAGAGAGACAGAGTGGGGGAGGGGCAGAGAGAGAGGGACAGAGAGAGAATTTTTTTTAAAGGGGAATCTCATCTTTTTATGGACACCCAAAGCTTGTTGGAATTAGAGCTCTGACTTATAAAAGATAGGACAGACCTAATAATGCCCCTCAGACTTGTATAAAGTGTGAATCACTTCTTCCGCCGTGAGGATTTAGGTGAGATTAATCTGGAGCCCAACGAGAGGCAGTCCCATATGAAGGTGTGCTTTGCTGGTAACAACTGATGTGAAACATCACAATGGCGTCTCCTCAGGGCTCCGCCTCCAGTTCTGCAGATGCCCTTTCCCCTTCACTGAGAAGGTTCTGGTTGCAGATAACAATAATTGACCGGAATATCTGGACGGGTATAAAAATTATAGCCACTTAGGTCCCTCCTCCTCCTTCAGCTGATCCTGTGGCTAAAGAGGGTTTTGTCCAGATCTCCGTACGTTCATCCTGGTGAGTGTAGAACGAAGGTCTTTTTCCTTTCCCTCCCTTCTTCCCTCCTACCTACTCCATCCATAGATTGGGACTTTCTCTTTATACCTATAAAGGTATATATACCTATATACCTTTATACCTATACCTTTATACCTATCGTTTACTGAATAAAATCCAAGTTATTTTTGTGGTACATCCACAAACCCGTCCTACTGACGAAACTAACCTCATCTACCAACTCTCTACCAACCAAACCATGCCCTGTGCAAACCAAAACTACCCTCAGCCTTCTGGGTGTTCACCTAACCAGCTTCTCTTCGTGCACTAGACCTTGGCTCATGTTACCTCCTCCATGAAGCGATCCGGGACTGCCTCTTGCAGAGGCAGTTGTAGAGTTGTGTACTCGTATATCAGTATCCTGAGGGCACAAACAGTATCTCATGGCGCAGGTTATGTGTGTTTTCAAGTTTATCGAAGAACCACACTAACCCTGGTGGAAGAAAACGCTTAACTTACTAATGTAGGGTCTCAGCTGGACTACCCCGTCTACTGAGTTATACCCCTGGCCCCCTGTGCTCTTCTGGTCACTATACATTCTGTGGCAGCTACGTGAAGGGAAGCAGAACGCAAGCTCTCAGGATCTTGGAATCCCAACCACGAGTGACTTTATCTTTGTCACTTTATGGCTCCTTGGGTGTCACTCAAACGGGGAAAATCTCCCGTCCCATTTACATGAGGTGCAAATGTGTTTTCACACTTCTGTCTGGTGAAATTCTTTCTGTAACGATGCCGGTTAATTACCTGACAATGAATCCCCTCTCCTGAGGGAAAGCTGAGGAACAGCAGGAGAAGGACAGAGAGGATTATTTGGATCACACCCCCTCACAGAGCAAGCCAAACAGACGTGGGCTATTACTTGGGAAATGTTTTCTCCAGAGCTACCCGTTCCAACCAGCCCCCTTTCCTACCTTCACCTCTAATTCGTTTTCTTCCTCTGTTTCCTCTGTCAAATCACAGAGAACACCAAGTAACCTTCTGGGTTTTTAGGAGATTTCATTGTACTTGGTAATGTATGATTTATAAACATAAATAAAATAAATAGGATTCTGAGGGAATAAATTCTAAGTGGAATATCAATAAATCTCCTCCCTCCGATCATGTCTCTATGATTTTTCTCCTTCTTCCCTTCTCCCCACCTCCTTTCCCAGACTGGGAGGGCAGGTCCGTTCTTTCCATCAGAAGAAATTGGGGGAGGTGTGTGGACTATGTGAGAAATGGAGCACAAGACTGCATTGAAATGTAAATTCCTTCAAATTATTAAGCACCAGAGAGCAGCTCCTGCCAGTCCTTTGTTCCTCAGAGTCAGAATGTGTAATCTAGAAGAATAAATATCCACTCAGATATCAGCCACACAAAGAAATCTGGGCCGTACATATTCGGGGCCCTACGTCCCACAGATACCCCTTTTCCTTTTCAAGAAGTTTCTGGTCACAGCCACCAATCACTGACCTGAACGCCTCTAAATTGGGGTCCGGGTCATAGCCATTTCTGCCCACCCCATCTCCCAGCCCTCACCCCTATCGGCTGTCTGCAAACCCACCTCCTCGTAGGGATCTCACCAGAAGACCATCTGGTTCATGCTTCCAGTCAGCCTCGCACTGGAGACGCGTTGGCCGGGGACTTCCTTTTCAATGGGACTTCTTCCTCCACGTTTTTGCCCAGAGCGGCACTCCCCACAGCTTGGGATGAATGGCTCTGTAGTCTAATGTACATTTTTCATTCCCTCTTAGCTTCAGGAACCCACAGATCTTCCAAGTAGGAGAGCAGACTATTTACCAGTCCTCTCTCTTTGCCAAAGAGAGAGGGGGGCTGAAGATGGGGTTCAGTCACCGCCGGCCAATGATTTAATCAATCACGCCTGTGTAAGGAGGCCTCCATAAAAACCCTAAAGGGCCGGGTTTGGAGAGCTTCCGGGTTAGGGAACCAGAGTGCTCCCACATGCCACCGTGTGAGGCCCCAAACTCCACAGGAACATAAGTTCTTTTGTTCTGGACTTCACCCTGTGTCTTTCTTCATCTGGCTGTCGGTTCCGATCCTTTTAATATCCTTTGGAATCACCTGGTACTCTGGTACATAATGGGGTTTCCTCAGTCCTGTGAGCCGCTCTAGCCAATCAGTCAAACCCAAGGAGGGAGCCATAGGAACCTCTGATTTATAGCTGGTCCACTAGAAATACAGGGTACAACTTGTACTTGTGATTGCATCCCGGGCTAAAGGAGGTCGTTGGAATGAGCACTTTGGATGCAGAGCTTTGGGGAGCCCTGTCTGGGTGGCCGGCGAGGCCTACAGAACACTGGTAGGGACAGCTGGGAAGGCAAGGGGTGTGGTGACCAAGAATAAGGAGGGATGCGTGGGTGGCTCAGTCAGTCGACCATCAGACTCTTGATTTCAGCTAACATCATGATCCCAGAGTCGTGGGATCGAGCCTCGCATCAGGCTCTGCACTGAGGGTGGGGCCTGCTTGGGATTCTCTCTCTCCCTCTCTCCCTGCCCCTCCCCTGCTCACACTCTCTACACACATACACAAAGAATAATTGGGATGACGACGGTACGAGCGGAAAGAGATGTAAACCCAGAAGTAAAGGTTTCAGAAAAGAAAAAAGAGAAAACCAAGAGAAAGAAAAACAGGAAAAAACAAAGAGTTAAAACCTAAGGTGCTAGCACCAGAGGGGCATGCCTGGCTCAGTCTGTTAAGCTTCTGGATCTTGGTTTTGTCTCAGGTCGTGATCTCACTGTTTGTGAGTTCAAGCCCCATGTTGGTTTCTGTGCTGACAGCATGGAGCCTGCTTGGGATTTTCTCTCTCTGTCTCTCTTTCTCTCTCTCTCTGCACCTTTCCCTGCTCGTTCTCTCTCTCTCTCCCTCTCTCTCCCTGTCTCTCAAAATAAATAAACTTAAAAAAAATAAAAAAATAATAAAGTGCTAATGCCAGAGAACAATTACCAGACAAGCCAATGATGGGCTAAAGAAATTACAGCCAGAGTCAGATTTCAAATTAGCCAAAGAAACGTTTGGTGTTAATAACAGAGCTCATGGGCTCAAAGCTCTGAATCCATTTTCAAGACATGACTTGATGGATTTTGAAAAGTTAGCAAAAGATACAATAGACACAATATGAAAAGTCACCCTATTGTGCAAGTTTGGGGAATCGCTGGATTGAGATGCGTGCTTCTCTTCGGAAATCGATGTCTTGAAAAAGATTACCGCTTCATCAACTGTGCTTTGCGGCGAGAGAGGCAAGCAGAAGAAAGGTGAGGTTCCCGGGGCAGGACTAAAGGCCACCAGGACAGACAGCTGGGTCCCAGGGTGACGGTACGACGGAGAATACATGCAACACCTTGTGAAGACCTCACATGATTTCTTTTCCTCTTCCTCTGGCCTCTCCCCTCTGTGTGGTGCACACTCCCTTCAGTCCTCGTCCTGATTTCTTGCAGCCGTGCCAAATGCTATGACCGGAAATGCTGGTTATTAACCCCTTGCCAGTGGAGGAAGGGGGGGAATCGGATCTAGCCGCCAAGGAGTTAGGATCTGGAAGCTCAGTTGCTACTAAATCATAGTACAAAAAAGAAATAAAATCCTAATGATGGCTGCCATGGTTGCCATCCCATTCCTTAACAGCAGGTGCCACTCCATTGGAAACAAAGGTTGCCATCTGATCAAAGATGGTGTAGTGCCTGCCGAGCCACCACTGGGCTTAACCACACCTTCTTGAACTGCTTCATAACTTGTCAAGAGAAGCAGTGTGTACATAATGTTAAAAGTGAGCTTGAGGATTTAAACACACACACACACACACACACACACGATAAAGAACAGTGCTTGTTCTAGAGCGGAGACACTGCTCTCGAAAAGCCACTAGTTTGATCCTTAAACACTAAATAACCCAAACCTGCCAACTTTGAGGTTGAACTAGGTCACCCGGGATTGCATTACAAATTGTAGATTCTTCCCGTCACTGGGTCTTGACTGTCTAGTTTTTTGTTAAAACAAAACAAAACAAAATTCAACTGAGTAAATTTGAAGATCTAACTGGCTTTGTTATAGGATTCATGAAGCAAGCAGCAGGGAGAGGGGGGCTCCCAGGAGCTGTATATGATTGGAGGTTTTTGTAGGAAGGGGGGCTGGGGCAAGGAAGTTATTAGCAAGGAAGAGAGAGGGGTGTCGGCACATCTTCCTTTGGGGGAAGGGACCTGGAGGGTTCTAATGATGTGGATGCCCTCACCTGTGCTGATGGGACATTTCAGATGGCCTGATAGAGGGTCACACTTCTGGGAGACGTTGACACTGTCCTCGGGGGCAAATGACTCCATTTGGGGCCTTCTTGCTTCTTTTATCAGGAAAATGTTACTGATGGGGCGCTTTAAGACGGGGTAGAGAAAGTCTGTATCTCTTTCATTTGCCCGATTGAAGTTTCTGGAAAACAAAATCCCCTTTGTTCCCCGCGCTCTGATGGGATGACTTGACCAGGGTTTTGGCATTTCCTTTCCCTTAAAAAACATGCTCAGCAAACTGGACCAGTTAACAATAGTTTGGTGAATTGTTATGTTAACAATTATGACATCTGCAATGTTTTATAAAGCAACTAATTTAATAAAATCGCTATTGTGAGGACTTAAAAAGAAGACTTTGAAACAAGGAGTTTGAAATATATATATTGGATTTTTTTCCTAGAAAAAAAATAGATACGTGGTAATGAAACCAGAGATTTGTGGTTTTGAACCGAGGGAAATGATTTATTTCAGTGCAGAAAACCAAATAAAGATCGCCACCTCCTACCAGTCCTAACACAGTGCCACGTAATGAGAGTAATGATAATATTATTAAAAGGACCTTGGGGTGCCCGGGTGGCTCAGTCGGTTGAGCATCCGACTTCGGCTCAGGTCATGACCTTGAGGTTTGTGAGTTCGAGCCCCGCGTCGGGCTCTGTGCTGACAGCTCAGAGCCTGGAGCCTGCTTCGGATTCTGTGTCTCCCTCTCTCTGCCCCTTCCCCGCTCATTCTCTGTCTCTCTCTGTCTCTCAAAGATGAATAAACGCTAAAAAAAAAAAAAAAAGTTAAAAGGACCTTGGAAAGCCATGATCTTAAGGCTCGTAAAGAAGCCCCAAAGGGACAGTTACACTGGACGCTTATCAACCAGCATCCTGAAGCTTCTCTTTGCTTATCTTTGTCCTTCCATGTTCCCAGCATGCTGTTCCAGTGCAACCTATTCTGCCATTATTACCCACCCTCTAATGTTTTTCTCTCAAATTTCTTCCCAGATATTCCAGCCCTCCCTTACTAATTCTATTTTCTTCGCTGCTTCCCCCCCCCCCCCGATTCAGTGTTTTATGAGGTAAAGAAATGTAACCTCCAGGCTTTAAAAAATTCTTCCTTTGGCCCACTACCCAGATCAGCACAATCGACTGTAGCCCGTAACATTAGTCCACATGGAGTTCGTTATAAAAGACCGTGAATCCAGAGCGGCCCCGCATGTTACCCCATACCACGAGCTGGACTCGAACTTCTCACTGGAGTGTGTGAGTCGTTTCTTTTTTCGCTACAGGAACGCAGGCTCCCCCTCTTCCTCTGCCTCCTGACAATCCTCAAGCCTCTTGGTTTGCTCTGTATCTTTGTTTGGATCCTCTGGTCATCTTGCCTCGGAAACTGACACATCGCGCCTCTGCGTGGACGTCCTCTGTCCGAGTAGCTGGCCTACAAGTATCCAATCCATCCCGTATCCTTGTCATGGCAATTTCACTTAGTAAAGGCCATTTAAGAGGAAACATGGGAGGACAGGTGACGATATGGTCCCAATGAAAAGAAAACGATTGTTGCACATTTGCCCTTAGGCTCAAGGCTGTTTTATCTGGCGGTTCCAACGTCCTCTCCAAATTGCCCTACAATTCTCCTCGGTTTAGAGAGTGGCAAGGCACAGGCAGGCCACCTCCCGCGGGTCACATTGGGGGGTGGGGGGCGGTGTGCTGGGGCAGGAGAAGAGTGGAAAGGCTCTCCTTGCCCAGAAGCTTGGAGTCCCTCCTCCATGGCCACCCCAGGGCAGAGAGATTTCGGAGGAGGGGAAGGGCAGAGTCAGGGAGGGAGTCAAGGTGGGGGTGAGAAGGTTACTACCACAGTGACAGGCGCCCAGCCATCCCAAGAGCAAAGAAGGGGACACAGTGTGGCGCTGCATATCAGGAACCGGAAGGTGAGGTCTCTGCTTGGAAAACCCAACCACGTTCTCAGTTTCTAGGTCTCGGTTTTCTTTCCAGAGCGACCGGTGGCTCCCGGGGCTGTAAGGGTTCTCCCGGCCACACGCGAGCTGCCCGTCCCCTCCCCTGACGTCCACGCAGCAATAACTTGGGCATCTGGGACTTGCAGAGACACTGGTAGTAAAAGGGTCAGAGCTGGTCCGCGTAGACAATGTTTAAAAGACCTACGAACTGAAAACTAGACAGAGAAGCCACGTGGCATACGATCTCTGAACCTTTAAGACCAGTAGATCCAAATGCAAACCTCGTTTCCCCCCACTTCCCAGTTTGGGCCCCCGGTGCAACTAGTCGGAGGCTTAGTTTCTTCATTCGTAACATGAAGAAACTAACGTGCTCCAGGCAAGGCGTATCATTCCACCCCCTTCATTCCTTCTCCCCTCTCCCCTCGAGTATCGAGTAATGCCATCAGAGGTTCCGACACGGGTCCCTCTTTCCGAAGGGAGAACCTTCCTAGGAAGACTTTGGAGGCCGAAATGGCATAAAGCAAAGAGGCAATTGGCATTAATTCAGATGTTAAAAAATTTTTGAGCTTTCCAAAACCCTTAAGCTTTTCCGACACCTCAGGATACACCTCGCTAAGGGACGCACAAAATAAATGGAGACCAAGCACAGGTGGTCACAGACACACTTGGAAACTCTGGCTGAGCTGCTGGGCTGGAGTCCCAGGGAGGGAGGCGGGCGGCCCCGCTCACTGCTGGGGGTGAAGGCCTTGTGGCCGAACCCTGTTTTCACTTCCGGCATAAAAAGCAAAAGGCCTCTTCCTGTATCTCTCGGTTACTGACAACAGCTACTCACGTAGGTCTGTAAAAACAAAGTGGAGTGACACAAACTTTTGAAAAGGAGCGGGAGGAACACAATTTCTGTTTTGGCGTTTGTTTTGGCCTCTTGGTTCGGGTTTTGCAAGCGCTCCATTCTGAGGACTGTGAAGTCCCAACCTCCATCCTCCAGAGAAGAGTCCAACGGTTGCAAGTCCCTAAGTGCCACCCTTCTGGATGAGGTCAGAAACGATGGCCCCCTAGATCTGACCCCGAGAGCTCAGAAGTGATGACCTTGTAGGATGGGTGCTTAAAATAGCTGAAGGGCCACGGCGTCTCGGCGGCTCAGTCCGTTGGGGGGCTGACTCGTGATTTCAGTTCAGGGCAGGATCTCACGGTTCGTGGGTTCGAGCCCCACGTCAGGCTCTGCGCTGACATTGCGGAGCCTGCTTGGGATTCTCTCTGCTCCTCCCCCGCTGCTCACGTGCTCTCTCTCTCTCTCTCTCAAAAGAAGTAAATAAACATTAAAAAATAAGATAAAATATCTGAAGAGGGAAAAAAGAAGGAAGGGGAACTGAGAGAGGAAACCAGGAATGCTGCAGGGAAAATGGAGGCGTCACTGACAGCTGTCTCATAGGCTCTGAAAAAATTATCAACATGTACTTGGGAGTATACGCTATATGCCTGATAGAGTGCCTAGCAAAGAGGAGTTCTAAATAAATGGTTATTATTATCCTGTCCATAGTATCACAAGGGCGGTTCATATTTACAAGAGACAGGGGTTCTTGGAGATGGTCCGGTCCGTAGTCCCACACAGGTAGCCATCATTGTCTTACCCCTCCATCGTGCCTGTCCTCCTTCCCTCATGGTTCAGTCTGCAATAGGGAAAATGTGGTCTTTATCTCATATCCTCTGAACCTGAAGCAAGACAGGCAGCCAAGCAACAGGGCTTTATGCATCTGCCTCTGGGACCTTTCGTACATGAAGCCATTTTTCTCGGGATGTCTTACCTGAGGTGCCAATATGACATTTTTCAGTTGAGACAGATAGTTAACGCTTATCAATGCTCTATTTACCTTTTAGTTTGGGGTTTTCGTGATTGAAACACAATCAAGCCCACAGTGAGTCCTTCGTCCATCAAACTGTCAACAATGCCTCCACAAGAGCTGGGAACATAGAGAATATTGCGCCAAAGCTCGTATGTAAAAAGAAGGGCTCTCGTTTATTGGTTACATCTGGCAGGGTTTGTTAGAACATTCTAGCCATGTGGCCATGCGAGTATTCACTCTGATAAATGAGAACCAGCACGGATGTGGGTACACGGCGGCTCCCCACTCCCCACAAAAATCATTCCAGCCTTCCACCCAGTAGCCTTCCTCACAGTTCTTTTTCTCTAATTTCAACCACATGTCTCTCTAGGTTTGAAGCTGCCTACCTCCCTACGAAACCAAATTTTGGCAAAACCCCGTAGGCCCTGGAAGGTAAGGGATTTCTGTAAGCTTCTCTCTTACAAGCGTTGTTCTCCGCACCCTCGTGCGTGTTTTTACCTCAGCCACAACCCAAAGCCCATGTACCTGAGGCTACCTCCTTCCACTGCCCTTCACTCAGATTAGCCCAGGCCGAGAGAGAAACAGGACAGGATCTGTATTTTCTGAGCCCAACACACCATGAACTGGAGTGCCAAGCAAGATACCCCCATAAAAGCTCAAGATTTGTTAATATAACGTACGAATAAATAGTACTTGTTTTAACGTCTAATTGTACGTATCATCTTCTCTTAAGAAAACAACTTGGTCCCCACTCATTCCCAAATCCCATACGCTGGCTGAACTGTATCATTTTGAGGGCAAAGACGGGTCCCCAGTATGAGGAATATTGAGCGTACAGGGAACCCATGAGCAGCGAGATACCAAGTCGAGAAAAAAGAACACTTTATATTACTTGAATACCATGCCTGCTGGTTCTTTTTGGGAATTTGACTTATGTCGTCTTTGTCCCAGGTCATTTTCGACTTTTAAAAACCACTTTCCCTTCATCACCACTGCCACTGACACCCCTAAAGAAGATCAGAGTCTTAAAGGTTACAGCCATCACTTAATATTGTTGTTTTATTTATTGAACAACAATAAATATTTACTGGGTGCTGTCTTTGTGGCAGATGCTGAATCTAGGCACTAATGATTCAGTAGTGAAAAAAAGCACACAACAATTTCACCTTTATGAGATTTAAATTCTAGGGATAGGCAAACAGACAATAAACACTGGATGTATCAAATATATAGTATGTCAGATGGCGACGTATGTTGGTGGAGAAAAAGAAACAGGAGGTGGGGAAGAGGAAATGCTTTTAAATAAGAATAGCATTCTTAATAAAATGACATTTGAAGAGAGAATTTTCCACATGGAAAGCCAGAGGAAGGACATTCCAGGCAGAGGGAACAGCACATACAAAGGTCCTGAGGCAAGACCACACTCAGTTAAGCGTTCAACTTCAGCTCAGGTCACGGTCTCGCGGTTCGTGGTTCGAGCTCCGTGTCGGGCTCTGTGCTGACAGCTTGGAGCCTGGAGCCTGCTTCGATATCTGGGTCTCCCTCTCTCTCTCTGTTCTTCCCCTGCTCATGCTCTGTCTCTCAAAAATAAATAAAAGATTAAAAAAAATTTTTTTAAACAAATGAAATAAAATGAAAGGAGTCTTCTGGTGGACAGCTTGAGTCTAGAGTATGGGAGACAAAGCGAGAACAGGGAAGCCATAGGTGATGGCCATCTCAGACCAGAAGAGATGGTAAGCACTGGTTGGCAGGTGGGTGTGCTTTACCAGTAGAGCAGATAGGATGGGAAGGTGAGTTGGTTATGGATTATAAAAAAGAAGAAGAAGAAGAAGAAGAAGAAGAAGAAGAAACACCAAGGTTCTTGTCTGAGGAAATGGAAGAGTGGAATTGCTGTTTGCCAAGGTGAGAAGAAGTGAAGTCGGGAAACAAGTGTAAAGGGATGACCAGGCATGAGGTTTGAAACATGTCAAGTTTGGGATGCCCTGCCGATGTCCACGATTGAGTGCAGGATGGGGAGCCGGACATGGCAGCAAGGTCAGGACTACAGTTATATAGTTGGTAATCCATAGTTATGGAGTGTGTTGAAAGCAATGAGGCTGGATGGCTTCATGTAAGAAGGGAGCAGAGGTAGAAAAGAGGAGAGGTTTGAGCATTATGCTGTGGGTTACTCTAGAGTTTAGAGGACCGTGGGGTGCCTGGGTGGCTCAGTCGGTTGAGCGTCCAGCTTCGGCTCAGGTCATGACCTTGAGGTTTGTGAGTTCGAGCCCCGCGTCGGGCTCTGTGCTGACGGCTCGGAGCCTGCAGCCTGGTTCAGATTCTGTGTCTCCCCTTCTCTCTGCCCCTCCCCTGCTCACACTCTGTCTCTCTCAGTCTCTCAATAATAAATAAACATTAAAAATTAAAATACACATATATACATTTAGAGTTTAGAGGACCGTGAGGAAGAAGCAGCAAAAGGGATGAGACAAGGAAACGCCAATGAGTCAGGAAGTGAACCAGGAGCATGTGGCATCTGGAAGCCAAGTCAACTCAGGAGCGCTCACTGATGTCACATGCTGCTGGCAGGAAAGACAGAGAAGGACCTCAGAGCAGGGGGGCCATGAGTGATCTCAGAGCAGCCTGGTAGAGAAGCAGAGGGGAAGACCGGAGTAGGTCCCCAAGGAACGTGGATATTGGTGACGGCAGGGGGCAGGGGGGTGAGGAACACAAATTCCAAGAAGTTTTATTATAATGGGCAACTGAGATGTGAGACCATAACTGGACAAGGATGTGGGATCTGGAGACATTTTTGGTTTTCTTTAAAAAAAAAAAAAAACATGGAAATTACAGCATGTAGACACATGAATGAGACTCCTCCGATGGTAAACAGGAAGGTTTGATGATGTGGCAGAGAGAGGGGAGAACTGACGGAGCGATGTCCTTCAGTAGCAAGCTGGGTACCGTCCACGTGGCAATCCCACCTCTTCTAAGTAGCTGGAGAGAGTATCCAGCTTCCACTCTGCCTGGGGCTCAGCTAAGCGTGCAATCTTGACTTCACTGATCAGAAAGAAGACTGTTCGTGTTTATACGCCACCTGATTTTTGCATCCTTACTCTTTTGCTAATTTATTTACTCAACAGGGGTTAATTGAGCAGCTCCAGCGTGTGAAGTACAAAATGAGGGTAGAGAAAAACAAAATGTTTTCTATCTGGGGCAGTGTGTTTATTTCCCCCCAAGAAAATTACAATCTGCCAGGAGAACACAAACACTAAACTTCATTGAAAAAGGCACAACTGAATGCAGCAAGAGTTTAGGGAGAAGAAAAGCTGTAGAGTCCCGTCAATTACTTGCCAAAGGTAACGTAAAAGACGATTTCACTTAACAAAGAACGAGGGAATCCCTGGCAGGTGAGCAAAAGCGTTTGAGTGAGAAAACGTAGGGAGTCTATGGTTGTCCTCTGTGGAATCTTCAGTCCTCCATCGCGTGCATCATTTTTTTGCTTTGTTTTGCTTTTTCATCCTTATAAGGATCAAGAGACACAGATTTGTTGGAGCGCCTGGGTGGCTCGGTCGGTTAAGCGTCCAACTTGAGCTCAGGTCATGATCTCATGGTTCCATGAGATGGAGCCCCACATCGGGCTGTGTGCTGACAGCCCAGAGCCTGGAGCCTGCTTCAGATTCTGGGTCTCCCTCTTTCTCCCCTTCCCCTGCTTGTGCTTTGTCTCTCTCTCTCTCTCTCTCTCTCTCAAAAATAAATAAACATTTGAAAATTTTTTTTAAAAAGAGACAGATTTGCTAGGGAAAGATCTGAGACTAAATCTAACTAGTCATGATAAGAGGTACTCATATTCAATGTCCCTCTTCAAATTCAAGTCTAGTTAATAAAAAAAAAAAATCAAGAGATGTGATCTCTGTTCTTTCTAAAGATGGAAACACCTTTAAGTGTTGCCAAAGACACAGCACAAATCCAAGATAGAGATTGGCTTAGGGCCAGGGAATATGTCTGCCTTATCTACACACACACACACACACACACACACACGGAATGTGTAATGGCTGAGTGAAACCACTTTTCTTAGTTATTATTTCCTGATGTCACCGTAAATGGTACAGGGAAGAGAAGGCTCCTTTTTCTGCGTTGTATTTAAGAAAAAGGTGAGAAGAAACTTTCCAAGAGTACATGCATTTTGCAAACTTTAATCGCCTCCTAGATAATGGACACCATGCTGGGCTCCACAATGTGGTGGCCATGGATAGGGACACAGGGCGCACCCAAACATCCCTTGATGGAACAGACTCACAGTTAGGCAAAGGTTTGGGTCTACCAGCCTTACCCCAAATCCAGTAGTTTCTGGGTTTTAATAGCAGTATTAGGGATTTACAATTTTCAGAGCACGTCCACACGTATCCCTGTATTTGCCCCCGTATGTATTCAGCTGAGTTCCAGCTTCATTACCTGGCCCACTCCACACAGGTGTATCATGAGCGAGCACTTGCCAGCGGGATACCCCCTCCAGGGGTGTGTTAGAGACCCTTCCACAAGCAAGCAACGAGCTTTATGAAAAATTTCAGATTAACATTTTTCAGCGGGTTATTCATTTACAAATAATACAGCGGTGCGGCAATGACCCAATGAACGTATCTTCATCAGCTGAATTGCAATGAAGAGATTTTTGTTGGTTTTACTTATAGCTTGATTGGAAAAAAATGTACTTTTTGGACCCTTACAGAATAAAAATTGCTACTTGGGTGTTACAATACATAGAGCAACCTTTGATACATCTCCTCTCTGAGGACTATGTTCTATTTTTGAGGAGGTGGAGGGCGTCCCAACCAAAGTCTTCTATCATCACCCCAAATGGGCCATTTTCTCCTCATTCGTCCTTGTCCAGAGACAAAATGGACTTCAAAGCAACAACCCCTGCCCCTTCTGTCCTGAATCAAGAGGGGTGTGGTTTGGGGTGCCTGGGGGGCTCGGTCCGGACTCTTGACTTTGGTTCGGGTCATGATCTCACAGTTTGTGAGTTTGAACCCTGCACTGGGCTCTGAGCTGACAGTGCAGAGCCTACTTGGGATTCTCTCTCTCTGCCCCTCCCCTGCTCATGCTCTCTCTCTCTCTCTCTCTCTCTCTCAAATAAATAAATAAATAAACTTAAAAAAAAAAGAGGGGTGTGATTGCATGGCAGTAGGTGTTCATATCAACTAGCTCACCTGTAAAGACCGAGCCCATTGACTCCCCATGGGGGTCTACAACGGGTTCTCCCCACTCCCCTCACTCTCACCCTGGCCACCACGTCAGGTCGAGAGAGTACCACCCTCTTATGGGATATGGGGCTCAACCCCCAAATCACAAGAAATAACAATAAACAACGTGTATTCGTTCTGTGATTTACACCATGTCGGGGGTGGGGGAGGGGGTGCGGGGGGATAGCTGGTGCTGTCCTGTCCGTGTTACAGTCGAGGAGGCTCAGGATGGCAGGGGTTACTAAGTGACTCACACAGTGGCCCACAACCAGTAGGCGAGGAGCCCCGTCTTGAACCGGGCTTCTCTGCTTCTTCGCCTCAGATGCTCTCCAATACTCTGTGCTGCCTTCACGAAGCAGAGCTTAGGGACACTTGTCCGAGGAGAAGGTCGAATGTTTTGCAGAGGACTGGACGGGTCGTGTTCCCTTACTCCTCTCTGGCCGATCTCTGCAACTCCCCCAACCAAGCGTGAGTTCCTGGTTAAGTGCAGTCTTTGGCTCCTGGCTTGCTTCGAAGAGGCAAATCCCCCTGGGGTAGAGTTACTGGAAGTCACTTGAGGGGATCAAGTAACAAATGGAACCGTCCCAAGCTTTGGAACCTGACACACCCAGTTCAAATCCCAGCGTGACCACGTTGGTACGGGCTCGGTGGCTCATAGCGTCATTTTATCGTTCTGGGAATTAAACTCCTTACCTATATAATAGGAGGGTCATATATACAGCACGGTTAAGGCAGAGATTTTAGACAATGCATAGTACACAGTCGGCAAACAGTGGTCAAGTCTAGAGTCCGACAGCTTAGGCTGGACCCTGCCACTCACTCCCTGTGTTACCTCAGAGAAGGTAGCTTGGTTTCACGTTTATAAAACGGTACCATAATATTACCAAGATTACTTAATATTACCAATATTACTTAAGGACCAAATGCATTAACGTGTTTATAAAATGGTGCCCAGTGCATTAAAAAAATGTAGATAAATGGTAACTGTAATTATTGTCGTTACACCCTCAGGGAGGAGGAACCCCGGTTCCTCCGCTACAAAGTGGGGATAGTAATACAAAGCCATCTCTCAGTTCTTCAGATCACTGGCATCCTGTGATCACAGGGTGTCCTCTTGGCAAAATGGCCTGGAGGAACAGAGAGGAGAGGGTGTGGAGGAAAGGAAGAACCAGGGGAACACAGAGAAGAGCCACGGAGACCAAGTCTGCCCCTTCCACAAAGCTGTGGTCCCAAGATGCCCCCTCGGAGGGCGAGCATCAGGAAAAGGTAACCCCCAGCCCCTCCTCAAGACGCCGCACAGGTGCCCTCTGCCTCCCCCACAGAATGGCCAGTCCTGTTACCCAGAACCCCCTCACCCATCTAGCTCCCTAGTTCCTGGGTCCCTCCGTTCCCAAGATTCACAGACATTAATTTCCCTGCCTGAGACCCAGGCTTCCTCCCTCGTGCGTGTGTGTGTGTGCTTGTGTGTGTGTGTGTGTGTGTGTGTGTGTGTGTAGCATGAGAAGCGCCAGGCCCCCGAGACAGAATGGAGAGCGAATCAGGATGCCCCCACCCACCGGGCACCTGGCTGTGCTCAGACATCCTGAGTCTGTGCCTACACAGTAATGGCCGAGGGCATGTGTGCCTCTGTGTGTGTGTGTGTGTGTGTGTGTGTGTGTGTGTATCTCAGGCAGAGGCAAGGGGAAGCAGTATTTATCCACCTACCTTCTCAACATGAAGGGGGCACCCAGGTGCCCTTCGTGTCCACAGAACAGAGGTCAACACAAGAGTGAGGGAGGTCACAGTCGAAATGGGCTCGGGGGCCAAATTACCGTCCCTCGCAGACGTTGGTTTGCAGTGCAGAACCAATTGGAAAATGTGGCGTGATCAGCAGTCTCGCCCGAGGAGAGACCAGGCCGGAGTAAAAGGATGCAATAAATCAAGGCTCAGTTGCCCTGAGTGGGGAGCCCTGGCTGCATCAGCCCGGCAGCTGTGAGGCAGGATTGAGACGCATTGGCAGAGCTGTGACGGTGACCCCCAGACTGAAATAATTGGGGTTGGGGGAGGTGCACGGGGGGTCAGACTGAGGGGCACTGGAAGAATACAGGGCCAGGGTGTGGGGGGGGGCGGTGGGATGGTGGAGAGCTTTCAAAAGACCTGCCTAGACAATGACAGGCTTTGGTCAGAGCAATTATCTGCCACGTTCGCACGTGCTAAATTCACGGTTAAAGGAGAAACACGCGCTCACACAAACGCGCAGGCACAAAAGGCAAAGAAAACCCGCTCTGGAGGAAAACCAAGTGCTGTCTGGCAAAAACAATAGACCCCAGAGGGAAAGGGGAATGGAAACTTAACCCAACTTCATTTCCAGGCGAACAGTGCCCTCTAGAGGTGGGAGTGCGCCACGCCCGCGAACTTGAACAAAAGAAGTTCGCAGGAAACCCGCGCTGGAGGTGGGGGGGCCCTTCGGCTTCGGATTTTCGCGTCCAGGTGAAGGGAGTGGTGAGGCCAGTCCCAGCCATTTCCCGCTGCCGGATGGGCGCCCGAGGTCCTGCCGTCCTCGCACTTTCCTCGGAAGCCCGACGTGTGGCCCGGCACTGTCGCAAGGAGACGCTCTGACAAACAGTCACAAGGGGCGTGTTGTTGGAGCCCATGTCAGGGTCCGCGTGTGGCAGGAGAAATCTCACGAAGGATGGCAGGAAGAGCAACAGTCCCTGCGTCTGGCGGTGGGTGGGAGGGGGCGAGGGTCATAAAATACGTATTTTGCAGCCCGTGTCCTGGGGAATTAGACCTTGCCTCTCTCAATCAACCTCCTCCAGAAGACCTTGTCTTCAAAATTGACAGCGTGCCCCCCCCCCCCCAACCCGCGCTGGGTCCCCTCACGAACCCACGAGCCACCCTACGCCCTTTTGTGAGCCCTGGTGGCAGCCCCTTATTCCCTGGGCGCTGTCTTCGCGGCCCTCCTTCCCCTGGCCTCTCCCTTGCCGTCTTCCTTCCCCGCAGATCCCCTTGCCGGAAGCAGCTACCAAGCAAATCGGATGTGGATTCGGAGTCCCGAACTACGCACGGCTTTCGGACCACGTGTGTAGCGATCCGAGCCTCGCCGTGTGGCTCATCACAGCCTGTGTGGGTGGGAAGAGCAGGTGACAGAGCGCAGGTGGCGTCCCTAGCAGTGTAGGGGGCAGAGACGGTGCTCAACAAACATTAATCGCCTGCTCCTTCCCCTCCCACTCCCCACTGGTAACACTTCCCTGTCTACTCTCATCTTCTCTAGTCCACACCGCACACCGAATGCCACCAGACGACATCCTGGATCACGATTCCTCCCCTGTCTTCTGCGGGGTCCATCCAGGGCCTCCGCAGGCATTCTGCGCCCTCCCCCGCCTCTAATGTCTCACTGATGCCCAGCACCAAGGAACACAGCCCGCCTCTCTCTTTGCAACCCTCAGAGACACTACCTGCGCCTTTCCCTCGTCGTGGTCGTTAGGAAAACCAGGGCGCCCACACCCTCCCTGCTCCCCTCTACCATCCAAATCTTGCCCATCCTTCGGGGCCAAACGGGAGTCTGCTTCTTCCTTTACTGAGCCTTCTTCTTCTCCATCCATGGTGACCTCTGGCTCTTAAAGCACAGTGTATCTAACCTTTGACCTTTTCTGATATTTAAATAAATACTATAAACCTAGTAAGAATGAGGCACAGCTATAAATATGGACATGGAAGGATGTCCCTGACATACTGATGACTTAAACGGATAAAAATAGTATGCATTTTCTGAGCCCTTCTACAACCAGCAACAACAAATATTGGCGTGCGTGTATATACCCCTCCTTACATATACATGCACATACGTAAATGCATGGGGATCACGGGAAACTTTTTACTTTTTAATTTGTACCTTCTGTGTTTGAATTTTCCCCACTAGGCAGTGCATGCATTTTTTTTTTTTAATTTAAAGACAAAACAAAAAAACATTTTTTAATAATTCAACAAACATTCCGGGAGCACCCACTGTGTGCCAAGTACTGGGAATTCTCAAAGGTGGCCTTTGCTTCCTTTAGAGTTCAGGGTCCACGGGGGAGAGAGAGCAGCAGGATGCGGGGGGGCGGGGGGGATGCGCTGAGTGCGGCCGAATGGAGAGACGCAGAGTCCCCAGGGGACTGATAGCGGCGGGATGCTAGGCATCAGGGAGACCAGTGGCGGTTGGGCATGGGCGCCATGATGGGAAGGATGAGTGGGCGTCTACCAAGTAGGGAAGAAAGTTTCGACGTTCTCGATGGAGGGTGAGGCACGCACAACAGTCCTAGTCGAGCGCTTGCCTTGGGTGGGGTGTGGCCAGAGAATAGCACACCGTGTGCAGAGGCAGAAGAGAAGACTACAAAGGAGGCCTGGGGTCTCGCCGTGACCGTCTCCGTGTGGTGAGGTTGGACATTCAGTCTTTAGGCAACAGGGAGCCACAGGCAGTCTTAGGTGTGGGCAGAGTCTGATCCTACACTTCCTGCTAGCTCGTGGTCTCATTACCTCGGTCATCATTTCTGTGTCTATTACGCATCTGTTGCCCCCACCCCCACCCCCTTAGGGAGTTCAGGGTTCTCCAGGGGAACAACGGAGGCAGCCGGGACCTTGTTCCCAGACGGAGCAGCATCACTGACTCGAACACGTTATCCGTAATTCTTGTGAGCGGAAACCGTGTCCATCCAGGGTCCGGGGTTCTGGGCTCAGTCCCGGCCCAAGAACAGAGCCTCTCATTTCTCAGAATGGCTGTGTGAGTGATCACAGAACAGACTTCACTGTGTCCACTCTTCCCCCCCCCCCTGTCCCCCCCCCCCCCCCCCCCCCCCCACCCCCCACCCCGTCCCAGCCTTCACATCCAGCTTCCCACTGGGCCTCTCTGGCCCGCCGGCCGCAGCTGCTTTTGTGCCTGTGCTGGAGAGATGGCGGCTTGGCCCCGACAGCATCCGCGTGGCTCCCGGTGATAACACCTCAAGCAGGAGAAAAGAAAGACGGTTTTCCGCGGATGGCAGTGCGTGCAGCCAGCTGAGCTGTCTGGCACAGGCCCCGTAGCCGTGTATTCATGATGCTACATGTAAGCCAAAAAAAAGAAAAAAAAAAAAACCAACAAAAACAAAGAAACAACCTCTGAACGATGCAACCCATACAGGCTGAGGCTTGGTGGCCCGTGTGGGTGTCTGCGTGCCTCTCCCCGCCAGGCGCAGCTCTGTGAGCGAGGAAGCTGGGCTACGGGCAGGAGCCCCCCCCCCCCCCAAAAAAAAAGAGTTCAAACCCCCGCCGTGCAGAAGAAACAGGGACAGATTCTGTCACATGTGGTACCGCTTGGCTGAGCTTCCCGGTGGCTCAGATGAATTCCACGGCAGATCTTCTCGGTGGATGGAAGGGAGACAGAGGCGCTGTCTCCCGGTCCAGGCGGGGAGCAGGTGTCGGGGCAGGCGGCCGGGGTGAGGAGGCTGGACGGGTGGAGCCAGTCCAGGCAAGACAGATTTCAACGCAAAATAGAACCGCCAGGCTGACGCGGCCAGAGGAAGACACCTGCCCGACCCAGAGCACCTCCTGCTCCTCCAAAGGCAGGGGCCTCTAATAGCTTCGTTCTGAGCCACGCAGCAAGTGTGGCTGCCCTCCCCCCCTCTTCCGTGGGGCCCCGGCTCTCCACGGATGACACACGGCCCAAGCCTTCAGACTGTCCAGCACAGGGGGAGGGACACTGACTAGGCTCTCTTCCTTGCTGAGTTTTTATTCTACTTTAAGAAATAAGTTAATTTTTTTTAAAGGTTTGCTTATTTCTTTTGAGAGAGGCAGAGCAGCTGGGGGGTGGGGGGGGCGGGCAGAGAGAGAGGGAGACACAGAATCCCAAGCAGGCTCCGAGCTGCCAGCACAGAGCCCGATGCGGGGGCTCGAACTCTCGAAGCCGTGTGATCCTGACCTGAGCGGAAACCGAGAGCCGGGGGCTTAACCGACTGAGCCAGCGGGTGTCCCTCCGCGCTTAGGTTTTAGAGAAACTAGAAATGGAACCCCCAGCTCGCAGAGATTAAGTCAGTCTGGCTGCTTATATATATTATTCATTCTGAAAAGGTCAGGGCAAGGCCGCGGAGAAATAAGACGGTTCCAGGCCAGAAAACTCCAGAAGGTGTCGCAGCTCTCCAGAACCAGACGCGCCACAGCCCGAGGTCCCGAGTGAGAGAGAGGGCGCGATGAAGCAGGAGGCTGGCCTCCCCACACCGCGGCTGCGATTGCTGGAGAGCCGAACAGCCCTCCTCCCTGATTCCAACTGCCGCCAGGAGCTTTGAGTGGAAACAGGCTGTGAGGGCTGATGTTTCTTTTACTCCTAATTGCCAAGTCCCGGTGTCTGATTTCCCCACCCTCTGGGCCCCGAAAGAAGAATGCAACGAGCAGCAGAGCCAGCCAGCCATAGGAGCCGCTCTTGTCCGTGTGAAAGGAGTGAGCGAGAGAGACAGGGAGAAATGGGAGTGTGGCACCCGCAGGGAGACTCCGCGTGCACTAGTCAGGGCCCCGGGTGCTGACCCGGCAGATCAGGCCCCCGGCCTCTCCGCAAATACATCGTTGCTTTGTCTTGTTGTTAAGCTTTCCAGAAAACTTCAGACGGCTGGGGTGAGAAAAGACCCCCCCAAGATCACTTGGTGGGACCAATCACTTTTACAAATGGAAAGACAATCTCGGGGCGCCTGGGTGGCTCGGCCAGTTAAGCGTCTGACGCCTGATCTCAGCTCAGGTCGTGATCTCACGGTTGGTGGGATCGAGCCGCGCATCAGGCTCTGTGCTGACAGCACCCGGCCTGCTTGGCATTCTTCCTCTCCTCTCTCTGCCCCTTCCCTGCTCGTGCTCTCTGTGTCTCTGTCGCTCTCTCAAAATAAAGAAAGAAAGAAACATTAACAAAAAAAAGCAAAGACAATCCCAAATACTGTGGGACTTGCCCAGGGTGGCACAAAGGCAGCTTCAGTCTGGGCGTTCTCCCCGTGTCTTGCGCTTTTCACAACACAGTCGCGCCACCTGTGAGGTCGTGTGGCAGTTCTTTGGTGAATTTGGTTGCTTTCATTTCTCCCTAATCATCAGGCATCTACTTCCTATCTTAGGAAGAAAGCATCTTAAATATCCATGAGTGTCACGCAGCTTTACCCAGCTCTGAAACTGGGGGGCCACTCTGGACGGATTCTGGAATAAATTATTAAATTTTGGTTAAATGACTTGTCTCCAGACTAAATATACAAATCCTCTGCTGGGGCTCAAATTGGGACATGTGTTAATTAGAGAAGGATGCAGTTTTGATCATGGATGTGCTCCCAGGCTCCCCGAACACTTCTACAAACAATAATTCATGTTGCTATGATTATACTATGCTTTGAAGTTTAAAAAAAAAAAATTAGGCCACTGATTCCAAATAGACCTTATGGGGGGGTCTGATCTCTCAGCAGGTGTGTGTGTTAGCAGCACTTAGCAGGAAGGGTGGAGGGGGCAGAGGCCTGGTGGGAAACATGGGTCCCCCAAGCCTAGAGTTCTAGAATGTTTCACTCAGCCTGTTAATTGTAAAACAAACAAATCCTCATCTTGTTCCAATTGAGGGACTAAGTGGGTAAAATTTACATGTAAGGACAGAACAAAAGGGGGCCGCCCAGCAGGGAGTCCCTTCCCCTGCTCTGGAGCAAGATCACAGTTAGTGATTTTATGCCATTTCCAGTACAAATCAAAGCTTCACAGAATCCAGCCGCCGGGAGCGGGAGCGTATTTGGCATCACACATATCTTTGAGACTCAGAGATTTGGATGCAGTTGGGTGAGCGGTTAGGTAAATAAAATGGTGCAGAGAGGTGCGAAGTTCCTCTGGGGAAAACACCTTTGAACTTACAGTCTTTCTTATTGTTAATTTTTTAATTGCTAATTGAAGTGTAGTTGACATACGACATCGCATCAGTTTCAGGTGCACGACATAGTGATTTGACATTTCTATATACTATGGCGTGCTCACCATGAGAAACGTGGTTACCACCTGTCACCATGTTATTGACTCTAGTCCCTATGCTGTACTTTCCATCCCTGTGGCTTATTTGTTTTATAACCGGAAGTTTGGACCTCTTGATTCTCTTCACCTATCTCGCCCACTCCCCTACTCTCTTCCCCTCTTGCAGCCGCCCATTTGTTCTCTATATTGAAGAGTTTGTTCGTCTGTTTTTTTTCGATTCAACATATAAGGGAAATCACACGGCATCTGTCTTTCTCTGCGTGACTTATTTCACTTAGCATAATGCCCTCTAGGTCCATCCTGTTGTAGTGAATGGCAAGATTTCATTTCCTATGGCTTTCTTCTTCTTTTTTTTTTTTTTGTGGCTGAGCAGCATTCCATCGTGTGTGTGTGTGTGTGTGCGTGCGTGTGAGTGTATACACATATAAATACCACATCTTCTTTACCCATTCATCTCTGGACGGACACTCAGGTTGCTTCCATGTATATTGTGGTTGGAAATAATGCTGCAATATACATAGGGGTACATATATCTTTTCAAAGTAGTGTTTTCATTTTCTTTGGCTAAATACCCAGAACAGGAATTACTAGATGGTATCATACTTCTGTGTTTGATTTTTTGAGAAACCTCCGCACCATTTTCCATAGCACCTGCACCATCTGCATTCCCGCCAACAGAGCACCAGGGTCCCCTGTTCTCCACATCCTTGTAAACACTTGTTATTTCTTATCTTTTTGATACTATAGCCCATGTGACAGGTGTGAGGTGCCAATTGTGGTTTTGACTTGCAACTCCCTGGTGACTCGTGAACTTGCAGTCTTCAAATGGATAAGGGGCAGTACCAGTGTAGGCTCCACTGTGACTTTTCGGTTGCTTGTTTGGTTCTTTCGGCAGGGATGTCCCCAGGGGAGGATAGACCCCAGGATGACCACCCAGAGGGGAAAGGGCAAAGAGAAAATAACTAACGCTTTCCACTCTTTTCCCAACCTTCTCAAACATTCATGTAACTCCAGGAAAAACTGAGATCAAGACAACCTCGAAGGCTAAAGAATCCAAAAACACTATGCTCTTGAAGAGTGGAAAACTAAGATGAACATATCATACCAGCTTGATCTCAGTGATTGATATAATGATTCATTTATTCATTCAGCAAATATTTATGAGTACCTACTGTGTATTAAGCAATCATTGGGAATATACTGGTAAACAAACCTAGTGGGGGAAACAAACAGTACAGAATCAACACAAACATAAATGTATCAGGGTAAGCTACGCCTGGCTATGACAACCAACAAACACCAAACTTCCAGTAGCTCGGCATGAATGGTTGAGTCACCCATTAGATAGCCCTCCTCCATCTGGCGGCTATACCTTCTGGACATGTGGCTTCCAAATCATTGAAGGAGGACAAGAGAGAGTTGAGGGAGGTACAGGATGCTTGTAAGGGCCAGGCCCAGAAGTAAGGATGCCTTACATCCTTTCCGCCTGCATCCCATTGGACAAAACGCTAGTCCGGGCCACCTCCCAGCTCCCAGAGGAGCTAGGAAATGGGGGCGAGCACACGGATGTTTGTTGAGCACCCATAGTCTCTGGCGCATATAAATATGACTTCGGAAACATCTCAGATGGTAGAACTGTACCTCATCCAAGAAGATACCTAGGAAGTCATTGGTTTCTAGAACTCTTACCATCTTAGCAGTGTGGGAGCAGAAGGTGACTTTTATTAACCTACCTCTCAGTCTACCCACTCTCCTGGGCATAGACACAATTATTGGGCACTGCCCCCTGACTTACACACACCTGCTTTCAGGCTGCACCCCGTTGGCCCGTTGGGTCATGGTCTTTCTCTAGTTGTTTAGACTCTCTTCAAGTTTCCCTCTGACCCTTTGCAACCTCTCCCCTACCCCCTGCCAGGTCTGCAGATTCCCTGCAGTTGTGTGAACACAGTGTGCATTCACTCAGCCTGGGGTGAGAGCAGACTGTTCACTTTTGCCTCCTGCACCCCAACAGGTGCATTCCTGCCTGTGCTCATGCTGTAGCCCCAGCCTACAATCATCCCCTATGCCCTCGCCTTTCTGAAGCCTCTCTCCTACAGCCCTGCTAAAATCCTACCACTTCCATAAAGTTCCTGAACGTCAAACACTCTAAATGATATACTCACTTTTTTTTTTTAACTTCCAGCTTCTTTTCCTCAAAAAAGATGATAAGGTCCTCGAAGAAACGGAGCAAGCAGGGCTCGTTTCTCTCTCGGTTGCTCGTTCTTGTTCTTCACGCGAACAAGCATGAGGAAGAGGCTCTCCTGAGCCTCTTTGCAGAAAGCGAGGCTTTCTCTTTACTTGGCTCTGGAGGGTGTGCATAACTTTGTCCTTGAAATAAGGTGGCCCCAGAAGAACCCAGGGAAAGACTGGGACAAAAGCACAGGCAGTAAGCTCAAGAAAGATACCATGAAAAGACTGGCACACCTGGGCTTGAAGCCCATTAGAACCGGCTTCAAATTCTGACTTTACTAGCCCATAGTGGGGTGAGCATGTGTATACTGCTCCTTTTTGCTAAACCCTAGATTGCTCTGTATGTAAAAATACAGTGGGGCGCCTGCATGGCTCAGTACGTTAAGTGTCTGACTCTTGACTTCAGCTTAGGTCATGATCTCATGGTTCATGAGTTTGTGCCCCACATCGGGCTCCATGCTGACAGTGGAGAGCCTGCTTGGGATTTGCTCTCTCCCTTTCTCTCTGCCCCTCCCTGGCTCGTGTGCACATACTCTCTCTCTCAAAATAAGTAAACTTTAAAAAACAAAAATAAATAAAAATACAGTAACAACTTTTGCCTTTCTGTGGTGCACTAAGGGTGAGAGGTAATATATGTGAAGGTTCCAAGACTTTTCTAAGTAAACCCTTAAAAATGGTGGCATCGCCCTGTATTTTTCTCGCCTATTCTGTATCTACACAATGATTTCCGCTTGCTTATTTCTGTGTGTGTCTCCAGTTCTACCTTTTGTAAACATCAGTTCTATCTAGTTTTTTTTTTTAAGTTTATTTATTGTATTTTGAGAGAGAGAGACAGAGAAAGAGCGCAAGGAAGGGAGAGGCAGAGAGCAAGGGAGAGAGAGAGAATCCCAAGCAGGCTCTTTGCTCTCAGCACAGAACCCAAAGTGGGGCACGAGCTCACCAACTGTGAGATCGTGACCTGAGCCCAAGAGTTGAATACTTAACCAACTGAGCCGCCCAGGCGCCCCAGTTCTATCTAGTTTTTTAGTTCACTACGGAAATGGCCCTGACCGGGTTGGTTATCCAGTATAACGCAACCCTTTTGCAGAGACTTTCCTTGCCCGGATAAGGCAAAGTTTACTGGCTGGTCAACAACCGTGTTTGATCCTTATGCAACGAGTGGTGGCCTTCATGTCAGAGTGACAAAGCCCAAAACTCCGTGGCTTACGTGTAAGGAACTGCCTACACCTCTTTTTTGTATCAAGTGAAGATGTAACTAGCAGGTAGTGAGTTGGTGCTCAGTAGATGTTTCTTAACAGAATAAATGCGGTGATCCCTCATTGAGCCCACTCTCACGGTTGAGATACCTGAGGAACAAATAAGTAGCAAAGCCGTGCTTCTCGAACTTTCACGGGCACATGAATTTTCTGCGGATCTTATTAAAGCTGCAGATTTGAATCCATCCATTCTACAGTAGGACTTGCATTTCCAACGACCTCCAGGAGATGCTATCACTGCTGGTTCGTGGCCCACCCTTTGAGTAGCGAGGTGGTAAGAGAACCAAATCATTGCTTCTTCCCTACATGCTTCCCTAATGATCTCCTTCTGTGATAGCAGCCCCCAGAGGTGATGTATTACTTCTATTTCCAACCTCTCTTTTGGGGAGATCGAGAGGATAGCGTACCAAGTGAAATTTTGTTTATGGTTCGAGTAGTAAAAACGAGAGAGGGTGACACCGAGCACTGGGTCACCTTGCCTCTCACGTCAACAACTCACTAGGCAACTGGACTGTTCACCTCTCTACAACTATGAGCTCTTTAAAGGCAAGCACCTCACCTTAGCGATTTCATATGCCCATGATCTGCATAGTGTTTGGTACACGCATAGTACATTCTCAACGAATATTTGTCGAACAGAAAGGGATGTCCCTAAAATGTCTAGTGCACACAGCAGGCACTCAATAAAAGCTTATTGGGTGAATTAATAAGGATGAGGAGAAGTAATGACCGTGGTCCCGTGTAGAGGAAAATATTATCTCTCATCAAAAGCATCTCAGCAAGACCACCTCTTAGGGCTAGATGGGTACTAAGGGAAATAACACTGAATGTTAGACCAGATCCTTGGAAATGAGGAGGTCTCAGCTGACGATCCAAATTGGTTTGGGTACCATCTGGTGCTATGACTGAAGCATTTTTCATGCTCACTAATAAAGAACTCAGGCTGGCTTTCAGGAGGACTGGGTCAGCCCCGTGACTTCTCGGGGTTGAGCACTAAACCAACCTGCAGGGGTTGCAGAGGGAGCCTATGTGGGTTGCCGTGGCCTCCTCCCACCCCACCCCCCTACCAAGGAAACCAGCACACACTCCAGGGGAGAGCCGGAGGGTCTATGCTTTGCGAGGAACCACCAGGGAGTACCTGACCATGAGGCTGGAGTGATGAAAGGCTCCTTTCTCTGCACTTGGCTCACGAAAGGAGCCCTGTGGCTTCAATCGACCAGCTCCACGCAATCTCCAAGAGCAGAGCAGCTCTGAGACCTGCAAATGGGCAAGGGGACAAACGAAACAGAACAAAAGCTCACTCACATTGTTGGAGTTGCAGGGGACGTAGCCTAGGAGTTTTGCTTTCATGGAAAGAAAAGGGTGGGGGGGTGGGGGAGGTGGAGGGGGGGTGGGCAGCATTTGGAGTCTGCGATGGAGAGGCCAGGAAAGAATTCTTATTCCTCATGAGGAAACTCAGGGAACCTGGAGGGACGACACCAGAAATGTATTTATGGAGCCCGCGAATTTCATCTGACAAGAGGGTCAACATGCACGCTCCCTGTTCTTCGATCTACCTTCACGTGCCCTTCTCTATGGTTAGATCCCGAAATAAATTCTCAGAAAAGGGCTGCGGGAGTGTCTTTTAGTCCTTGCTGCTTCTCTTGGCTTTGTTTCCTCTCTTTTCTTCTCTTCGGCTGTCTGTCTGGAATGAGCCAAGGCAGGGCAGTGCCTGGTGACAGAGCTTGGTAAAGAATATATTTGAAAATTTTTCTCCAACTTTTCTTGGTATTTCAAACTATATGTAGAGAGGTGGCCTACATAGGTATTCCTACATTCTAGGAATACCTAAGAGTAACTAACATTTTTGTATCACTTGCCATGTGACAGGAAGCACTCTTAGTACTTTATCTATGTTAATCCAATCAATCATGCAATGGACTCCTCAGGTGGGTACCATAATCATCGACACTTTCAAGACGAGGCAATTGTAAAACGGGAAGATCAAGGAACTGTCAGGAGGTCACTCAGAATAAGTCATGAAGCCAGGATTCAAAGCCAGTAGGTCTGGCTCCGGAGCCCAGCTTAAACACAGAGAAGGGACATCACCACTGGCCCATCACCATTGATGACTCCTTCCGTACAACCCTCTCTAACTGCTTGCCTTCTGGCTTTGGTCTCGTCTCCAGATACCACCCCTTGATCATTCACCTCTGTTTCATGCGTGGAAGACAGTTCTCAGGTGAATTTCCACTGAGACTCCAGGGACACCCCACAGGACAGCCGTGGTTCTGGTGCCCAAGTTCCTGTGCTCTGGGAGAGCAGACTCCATTTTCAGTTCTTCTCTGTACTCTTACAGTTCCCCCCTTTGCCTCTCATTTGGCCCCCTGTCCTCTTCCCTTCCTGATAATCCTCAACACCTATTTTCTGCACTGTATTTAGATGCTTCATCACGTTGAGCCCACAGCCTTAAACCTGCACTCTTATTGCCTAATTTCAGGTCAGTATCTCCTACAAACCCAAAAGCAGAGAACACGCCTAAGCTTCATCTGTGTTCTCCTTGCTCCCGCAGTGTAGTAGAGCTGTTGAATGAGTAAATGAGCAACCCACCTTTTCCTTTCCTTTCCTCTTACTTCTCTGACTCCTGAAAGTCAAAAGGACATAAGTTAAACTTCCGGCAGCTGAGTGCTGAGACTGGTGGTGGCAAATACATTATGAAAACATCATAACCCAAGGGATGGGGGCCCGGTGCTGACTCCACTCCTTATTTTCTCCTTAGATGTCTCCCCATCACCTCTTTGTCTGAAAACACTGACCTCAATGGCCCATGTAGGGTGGATGGGCCACTTCAGATTTTCTGAAGTGAAAATGTCACGTTTAGTGGGAAGGGCAGGGGAGGAAAAAGGAGAGCACTTTGAAACAACACCTTTGGAACAAGATACCTACTTAGATGCTCATGAAAGCCAAAGAAAATGGAAACAGAGAAGCCTATCATGTTTTGTTTTTGTTTCTGTTTTTTGTTTTGTTTACAGAGAGAGAAAGAGAGGGGTGGAGAAAGAGCAGGAGAGGGAAAGAGAGAGAGAGAATCTTAAGCAGCCTCCACACTCAGTGTGGGGACCGACATGGGGCGCAAACTCACAAACCTTGAGATCGTGACCTGAGCCAAAATCAAGAGTCAGACACAACAGACTGAGCCACCCTGGTGCCCCACAGCCTATCATCTTAAATTGAGTTCTTTAAAGACTCACAGGTTGTCTGTCTCCAGGTGTCCAGCACAGAAGCTGGACTTTAGAAGATGCCATAACGTTCTTCCAGCTCAGCTACTCTGTTTTAACTCCAAGGACCGGCATACAGACCTGTCACTCTCCCCCTGTCTTCCAACCAGCCCCTACGTGATCCATATCCAGCATTTCTTTGTACCATCCACCATCCCCCCCCAGCAATGTGTGGTACAAAGGACATAGGTTCTGAAGTCAAACTGTGTTTGATCCAAAGCCTGTTTCCATAATTTATTAACCGTGGGATCTTGGGCACATTGTTTACTTTTTCTGAGTTGTCATGACAATGAAGTGAGGCACCATGGAGGAGTACTTAGTAGGGCTTCTGGCCTCTGCAATTTTGAGAAGCATTGACTGTGGTCTCCACCTTTCTTCTAGCTCCTTCCATTTTCTTCTTCCCTCGGGTTTTTACCTTTTTCGACCTTCAGTTTGTTAAGTCTTCGCAATTTCTCCTCAACTACTTACAGCTATTTTTTACAGCTTCTTTTTTCTAACTTCTAGATCTAAGTTGAAAAAGAAAAAAAAAACAGAGAAGTTATAACAGTATTCAACTTGGAAATGATAAATAGGAAAGCACTACAAATGAGCCATGGCCTGAGAAGGAATAACATGTCATTGAGATTCTGTAAGTCTGGAGGCACCAGCTGGGAATGACACTTATGAAGAAACAAACCAGTGTCTCCTTCATTCAGAAGACACTTTAGCCTCAGGGATCAGAGCAGAGCCCTGAGCAATTTTCGGGACTGGCCCATGAAGCAGTGCCCTGTATCAGAGAAGAAGGGAAAACAACCTCCTGAGCTATGAGTCAAGAGACAGGACTTGGAGTCTCTAACTGGGTGTGTGTGTGTCACTGAGCCTTTGTTTCTTAGGACAACATCCAGGCTCCTGTATTACCCCTTTTGTTACCTGAAACTGGATTCACTGCTTGGTGGGTATTGAGCCAAAGGCACAACCAAGCCAAAGAATGGGGAAAGGGAGAGTTTTGCTTTCAACAAAGAGAACACTGAGGATCTTTCCCAAAGCAGTGTCTCCCCGAACGACAACACTGGGCAAGTTTTAAGTGCAGGGTGCACACATATTCATGAAAGGGCTTGAGCAATGGCAAGTATAGCATGGAATTGGGGAAAAGTCATCTTGAAGTGACACAGTCCAGGTGAAAGTCATGAAGGCCGGCAAGGATCAACATCACCAATTCTCTGGCTTCAACTGGTCTGGTGTCTGAGTTGCTCAGAGGGATTTAGATCCTGCAAAGATAACTCAAGAGTGAACATCAGGTCAGTCTTCCTGTTGACTCAGCACTGGGAGTTTTATCACAGACTTATTGTCTCTGATATGATTAGGCCATCTCCTGGCCTGATAGTGGATGTTTGTTCTTACATTCTTTCACAAGATGGTCAGGGGGCTAAAATGACTTTTCTTATGTCAAGAAAGCTATGTTTTGCTTTCTTTTTCTGGGGACCCCTCACTCTGCTTACACTGTGAAGGTTCACGGCTACGTTCATAGCTTCAGCTCTCTGGAATCTTATAACCATGAACATTCTTCAGGAAGACCTCCTGAGAATGTACTTAAGCTACCAGAAACTACATTTTTACTTTTGCTGCATTGTAGCAACAGGAAAAAGACTTACAAGAAGACCAGGTGGTATTAGGCCAAGAAGCTAATATGAGTTGTCCTTCAGGCCTGGATTCAGGAGCCACTCAGTTCAATTTTCTACATCTCTCTGTTTGCAGCCTGAAGAATGGAAAATGCACACATAACATACAAGGTAGAGGAAGATCTGTCCTCACAGAAGGCTAGCTCAGAAGGGAGTTTCCAAAGAGGAACAGGTCGGTCCCATCTGGGTGGAGAAAAGAACCAGCACGGAGAAGGTAGTCTTTGACTTAGACCCTAAAGGATGACCAGGACTTGCCAGATGAACATGGAAAGTAGAGCGAGCCAGATACGACTATCACAGAAACCAAGCACAGGTGAGTAAGCGTAGGATAAATTTGTAAGAGTGAACGGTTCAACGTGGAAGGGGTGTAGAGAATATTTAAGGACATAATGAATGTGACATTGGAAAAAGCCAGAGGAAGGGGACAGAGGGGGATGCATTTCAGTTTAAGGAATTTCAACAGTGGCAAGCCAAAGCCCTGCCAATGTGCTGAAGACAAGCCAGTGTCTGCTTTCACGTGGGAACTGGTCATCCGAGTATATATAGATCCTACTAGTATATATAATTACTACCGTCCTTACATGGACATTCAGCATTCAGCCTTCCCCACTGAGCTCTCTCACTTCTCCCTTCCATTTATCCTTGACTGCGTGAACCCTCGATAGCAAAATGGCAAGGGAACTCAGAGATCATCTGGCTCTTGCTCCCATTTTATTGATAAGAAAGCTGACTCCAGGGGCGCCTGGATGGCGCAGTCGGTTAAGCGTCCGACTTCAGCCAGGTCACGATCTCGCGGTCCGTGAGTTCGAGCCCCGCGTCAGGCTCTGGGCTGATGGCTCGGAGCCTGGGGCCTGTTTCCGATTCTGTGTCTCCCTCTCTCTCTGCCCCTCGTCCGTTCATGCTCTGTCTCTCTCTGTCCCAAAAATAAATAAAAAACGTTGAAAAAAAAATTTAAAAAAAAAAAAGAAAGCTGACTCCATTCCCAAGGCCAAGCCATCAGAGGAGGTCACATATCTCAACCCGCCTCCAGGGCCTTTTCCACCTCAAGAGGCTGCTTCCTGTGGTGAAATGACTCCCTCATTTTCTCTCTCTGCACTCCAGGGCTAGCTTCCTCATTAGCATTGTTAATGTACTTTGGAAACAAGCTTGTTCTGCAGTAGAGTAATGGCTTTGCTAAGCAGCAGCTTCCTTTAAACCACTTTCCTCTTAAAGAGCAAAGACTGCTTGGCTCTCCTCCAAAAAGTCTTGGAATATTTAACCCAGTGGGCTACCCAGAGAAAATGTTAAGTCAGCACAATATGGACACTAAAGCAAGGAAGAGTGGAGAAGGAGTGACCTCCTAATAAAACACCAATAAGTGGGTGGAGCCGTTCTCTGTAGAAGTCTTTGAAAACAGACTAGGTGATGTTAACCTTCGCTTCCTTGAGGAAGGTCAGTTGTTAACTGACTCAAGGGCAGGAAAATGCAAGTCATGGCATTGGTGACCACAAATACTTTTGTTCGATGGGGGATTTTATATTGTGATTAATCCAAATCTTAAAAATATAATGTATAGAATCTCAAAATCATTAAGCTCATATATACAACTGTATTTCACAGTAACTAAATAACATATTGTAGGAAATGTGAGTATTAATTTTCAGTTGCTGTGTAACAAATTACCACAAACTTCGTGGCCTAAAACAACACACATTTATTATCTTACAGTTCCCGTGGGTCAGACCTGGGTCTGGCACAATTGGGTTCTCTGCTCAGCATTTCATAGGCTAAAATCAAGGTGTCAGCAGAGTTCCATTCTTATCTGGAGTTCAGGATTTTGTTCCAAGCACATTGAGATGGTTAGCCGAATTCAGTTACTTATAGTTGTTGGACTGAGGTCCCCACTTGCCTGTTGGCTGTCAGCTGGGGACCTCTCTCTGCTCTTAGACACTGACCTCAGGTCAGAGCCATGTGGCCCCCTCCACAGCTCGTTTACAATGAGGTTCTTCCTGTATCTTTTAAGGACTCACCTGACTAGGTCAGGACCATGTAGATAATCTTCAATTTGATTAACTCAAAGTCACCTAATTAGGGACTTTTAATTAGATCCATACAATTCTTTTGCCGTGTAATATAAAATAATTATGGAAGTGGTATGCCATCATATTTACAGACCCCACTGACACTCACAGGGAGGGGATTACAGAGACAGCATGTACACGGGGTGGGAGTGAGGGCGGGGATCAGGAGTCTTGGGGGTCATTTTATTTTTAAAAAAAATTTTTTTTAACGTTTATTTATTTTTGAGACAGAGAGAGACAGAGCATGAACGGGGGAGGGTCAGAGAGAGGGAGACACAGAATCTGAAACAGGCTCCAGGCTCTGAGCTGTCCGCACAGAGCCCGACGCGGGGCTCGAACTCATGGACCGCGAGATCATGACCTGAGCCCAAGTCGGCCGCTTAACCGACTGAGCCACCCAGGCGCCCCTTGGGGGTCATTTTAGAATTCTGCCTCCCACAACGTGTATGTACGTTCTCTTCCCTTCTAGTCTATGAGCTTCTTGGGTACAGGGATCAGAATTTAAATTGTTTGTTGAATTGATGAAGGAAAGAATTAATTGAAATTAGTTTTCCCAATCTTCTAAATGTCTTTAGTTTATATCTGGTTATGTTGAGACTTTGTCACCAATTGCAATTAAGCATAGATTTCCATAAGTAGCCGGCAGTTTGTAACAAAGATTTGCCAATACAAGTGGCACTTTTAGGGATCCAAATTTCAATAAAATCATTATAATGACTAATTCCCTCTCAGGGTTAGCTACTCATCAACAAGTATTTATCGGAAGCCAATCTTGTACGTACTGAGCAACACGCTGGACTATACGGGAGACAAAATGGAAGTGTACCAGACATCCTCTTTTTTTCTCAAGAAGCTTACAGCGTCGTAGGGAAGACAGCTCAATAATATTCAACAACTCAAAACAGCACAGCTTATGCTGCTAAATCGAGTGGTACAGAAGTACACTGCAGAAAGTTACAGAAGTAGGTGATCAAGAGGGACTGATGCAGGTAGAGAAGTTTCTAAATTATATCAGTTCTCAAAAGCCAGGCAGAGAGATGGGCTAGACAAGCCAGCTGTTGAAGGTTTTGAGTGAGGAGAGAAAGCAACGAAAGCTGTACAGAAGGAGCACGAGGATGAAAAGTGTTGGCAGTGTGGATTGAGGGGAACGGAGCAGCTGTGGAGATCACCTCAGAGTCTAAGGTAGTGATCCAGAGGTAAGGCGGTAAGAGCCTGGACGGTGTGGCAGAGCGAGGAGTAGAAGGATGAGGTAATGAGGTAGCCTTTAAATGAGAACATAGCAGAATTTGGTTTGACCTGGTTTAGTAAATAAAATAGAGACTTCCGGCTGCACCTCAAAACCCATTTCCTTTTTTCTTCCTCTGCAAATAGCTGGACTACACTTCCCAGCTTCCTTGGCAGAAGGGTGTGGCCATGACGCTGAGCCCTGGCCAATCCAGAGGGCAGAGGTTATGCAGTACTCCCCCATCCTCAACTCCCCCAGCAGGCAATCTTCCGTTCCCTTTTTCCTTTCTGCCTGGCTGGACTGGAGACAACCCTGGGGTCCCCAAAATGACAATGTGGAGAAGGACCACACTGCAAACCCATTCTCCCACCCTGTGCTGTTATGTAATGAGAAAACTTCGACAGAACTTGAATCATTTTACTTTTTTTTTTTTTTTGTCTATTTATTTTAGAAATCAGACTATCTAACCATCGTCCTAGGAATAGTGACGTTACCAACGGAAGCAGTGAGTTGGGCAGGGGATGTTCATTTGGGGGCTTGAGAAAACACCAGAACAAAGAAGAAAGTCTATTAGGCCGTTGGTGGTCCCACAGAATCAAAGCTTAAGAGCAAGGACTCAGTAGGAAATGGATTTGTCATTTGAAAACAAAGTTTGATGACACCACAGAACAGAAGAATTCTTAGATGCAGGGAGTGTAAGGAAACAAGAGTGGGGACTGAGAACTATTAAATATATGCTCATAGTTAAGCAGTGGAAGGAGGAGGAAGAGCCAGTGGAACCCTGGGAAGGGAGGGTTAGGGATACAGGAAAATCATAAAGACAGTTCCAATTTGAAATCTAATTTCGCCCCAAGTTTGTTCCTGATGCACCTTCTGACCAGGAGCCGAGCAAGCCCAGATAACATCACCATCCTCCTCCTGGGGCCATGTTGCCATGTAATCAGCCACCACTGGCGTCTTGCCTGACTCCTTCATAGCCATCGAATGCCCCTTAACTCTCAAATGAAGTTGTTGAGAACAATGAACTGGCCAGAAAAAAAGGCAGCCTTGAGGATGAAGAAGAAGCACAAAATCTGACTTATTAAAACATTATTACTTCTGTCTTTGCTCGACCAAAAACTGGTTTATGCATATTTGGATCTCAACTTTTAACTGCAAAATATTCATTAACTGTTGTCGATGTGAAATCAAATAGTCTCTGATTTCTTTCCATGAAAGTGTTTGAATTCTCTGGTTCTTTTTGGTATTGTGTGGGCACAGCCTCAGAGGCAGCCCCACAAACCAAAAGAAATATCTAAAGTCTAATTTTGAACTTGAGGTTTGTTCTATAGCTATCATTCTATGAAAGGAATGGTACATTTTGATGTATTCAATTTATTCAAAGTACATTTGATTTATTTCCTTAGCTCGGAACCAAACCATCCCCATTTTTAGGGGTTACTATAGTTTAATAGTTTTATAGTTTTAATAGTAAAACCCTAAAAGTAGGGATGGTTTGGTTCCGAGCTAAGGAAATAAGTACAAGTTATTTTGTGTTGTTGCTGTTGTTGTTGTTGTTGTTGTTGCTGTTAACAATAAGTACATTTGGGGCTAGTCCTTACAGGAAAAAAATGAGTTTAAAGTAACAAAACTATCTTTAAATTAAATGTCAATTGTACAGAAATTTCAAAACAGGGATAATTTTGGGTGGAGGGTAAACATATGATTATTTCTATGTCTAACTAGCAGGAAGATCTTTTGTTAATAATTCTCACAAGTAGTTAAAGGAGTAAAGCCTCAGGCAGAAAGGAAAAATAAGCCCATCAGTCAGACAGCTCACAAAAAAATTGAACACATCTTGCAGACACTAAACAAATACACCCTGACCTTGCCCATCAGATCTTCTTGTTCATTCCCCATTGAGACCGTGCGTTCCAGACCAGGTGGTCAGCACTACATCTAACTCAACTGTGTGGGGAATGAAACTGTCTAATGAAACTGGGATCTACCTAAGGTCACATGTACATGATCCCAAAGCAATAGATCACTGCAATCAATCCAGTCAAAACAATCAGTCAAGTTGGAAAAAACAAGTAAGCCAGATTTATTATTTAAGAATGTTAACAACTCTAGGGAATTATCTGAGCTATTCAGTCTCCTTTGGTGATTTTTCCACACCGTATAAAGGCAGAGGTCCTTGACACAAGATGACTTCACTTATTCTTTCTGTCATGCAAAGCACCACTGTTCTGTCCTCCTTTTTTTATACAGTGTGACTTTTCCCAATTTCCAGGTAGACAAAATAACAGTGATGGAAATGACTCAATGATCTTCTTAATTTCTCAGGCTCTTTCAACCTCTATAGACCAACTTTAATGCAAATCAAACTTGGGTGGATTATACATTACCTACTGAAAAATAGTTTCAATTAGAAATTTAATTACACTGTCTTGAGGAAATGGAAACGACAGTTTCTTTGAATTTTATACATTATGGAAACCTCCAAAGTGCTATAAATCTGCTAATTGATTTCTGTACCTGTAATGTTTGATTAGGTGTATTTTATTGTCTTCTCGGTTTTAATTAACCCTGGGCTTGTCAAAATGCTTCCAGCGACAAAGGATATATGATGAAGTGTGATAAACTCTATTAACAGAGGCTGACTTTTGTCAGTAATTGCTCTCATGCACAAGAGTTATTAGAAATTAGCACACAGGAAAAAAGAAACTGTACTTTTGGTAACAACTTTTATTGGCAGCCATAAATCCGGGGATTGCCCCCTATGTGCTAGTGATAAGCAAATGTGAGTGACCATAGGGTCTTATAGAAGATCAATCACTCACTAGATGTCATATAAATATTAAGAGTGACAAAACAGAAAGAATTATGAAGTCTGAGTGATAAGAGCCAAAATTATACCAACATCCCTAACTGCTCAGATTAAGGAACTGGATCCAGAAGGTGGACATAAATGTTAAGTCTAAGCTATTACCACGGCAGCAGGCCCAAAGCACATATTCACTAGGTGCTCATGCAGCTAAAGACGGAATAAAGTAATCAATCGGTCAATGAATTTTCCCAGATAACTAGGATTGCGTCACATTTCCAAATCATTTTAACCATAACTTCTATCAAGGTGGTCAATACAGACCTGTCTGTTGAAAATACAAAGAGGAACTTTTATGTTCCACCAGCTACTATTTCAGAAACAGAAAATAGGGGAACAAGTTGATTTGTTTGCCCAAATATTACAATTGACTTGTGTTTTCCTTACAGTATGGCATGGCAGTCTCATACCAACAAAGGCTTTTTGACTGTAATGTCTAAGATACTGAGAGAAGCACTCCTCCATAAGAGTATCTCGTGAAAACTCTTGCTTTACACAGATATATTGTCAGAACCCTGAACACCTGGGTGTGTGATATACTTTAATGTAACCAGACAACTTTGCCCAATCAGATTAGACAATTGTCCATGGTGCCTGGGTCTTGGAAGCAATCTCTGGGTTGGTGATCATTGTAGTGAGTCTGCTGGTGTTGGTGATACTCTGGAGGTGAAAGATCATAGCAGCATGGCAGCCAGATTATTCTCTTTATTGAATCAAACTTTAATCTGGTGAAATGTGCAATAAGACTTCAAAATTTTCAACTAGTGGAAATATTAGTATAGACTTAATCAACATTATTGTTGTTGTTATTCATTCTTTCAAAGTATGTTTATGAGTGTATTCACTGTGGGCAGAGCACCATGCTAGGCAATCAAGAAGTCCAAAAGATGAATTAAAACATGAATTACACTCATGAACATTATGGATCGTTTTTACTAGAAGGGATAAAACGGACTAGGCAAGAGATAAGTGAATTAATATGCGTGAAGTTTTTAGAATAGTGTCTGATAGATTAAAATTCAGTAGAAGTACTAATAAGTGTCAAGTATTAGGTATTATTAGGAAGTGATACAAATGAGGGATTATTTTCACATGAAGATATAAGGAAAATTTTGTGGGGAAAATGGCATTGCAGTAAGGCTTTGAAGTATGTTTTCAGTTTTAATAAATAGACATGGTCAGAAAGTGTAATCCAGGGAGAAACCCAAAACCTTCTCTTTGGGATGGGCAGAAAAGAGTAAATTTCCTGGGTGCCTGTGAGAAAATGGAGGGGAGGAGCTCATATTAGAAAGAGGAGAAAGCCCTTTAATGCCAGGCTGAAGGGTCTGGACTTTCTCAGAAGTGACACACCTGGCAAGTTCCTATTTGTTATGCATCCACAATATACTCTGCATCAAATTCAAGGTGGCTCTACCCCAAGAAGCCTCCTAGACAAAGCTTGGTCTTCATGTAGAATGAACCCACAAGAGAAAGAGGAGAGCAAACATTAGAAAATGGTGTTGGGAGGACCAACTGGTCTTCCCAGGTTCTGAAAAGCTGCAGAAGCATCTGGCATCTAAGTTTAAAGAGCTGAGATATGGGGAGAGGATGACATGTTGGCCATTGTGCCACTGGCCCATAGCTATAGACATCCCTAATTCAGATTCATCATGGACACTGAAGCCACAGAGAGCACATGGCAGTTGAGCCTGAGCCCTTAGAGCTAATGGAGCAGTGTCCTGAGGAAGGAACAAAGCAAACAGCCAAAGAGAGGGATAACAAGGCAAGCACCAAGCACAAAGTCCCTCCTAGTGAAGAAGTCTTGGAGAAAATGGCAATGTGAACAAAATAATGACGACAATATTATTATGAGCACTTAAGGAAAGTGAATTAAAGCACAGACGCATTCACGAACTTGAAATGTAAGTTTCAAATTGTGAACTTCAGTAGATGCAACCCAAGAATTCTATATCCAGCCAAGATAGCACTCATCTATCTATTAAGAGAATGATATACAACTACTTAGAAAATATGCCATTCACGTACTCTGAGAAAAAAAAAATTAATGGGAAGGACTTTAAACAGAAAACTAATCCCAAGGAAGAATTTAAGTTAGGGGAATGTGCAAAGGAGAGGAAAAAGAAGCAAGGGATAAACCTGGAAATATGTATAACTGAGTCTAAAAGAATAATGACAGAATGATGGATAAGGAGAAACATTGCTGTGAGACTAGAATTCCTAGGATAGAAAACACATCCTGCAAGGGAAAGCCTAAATACAGTTTAACATTTAAGGTATAAAACTACTTCAGTAATACCCAGAGGTTGACAATCTCGGGAATGGGTGAATGAATTATGAAGATACTACCTCATCGGGAAAGAGAGGAGAGCAAAAAATAGTCCAGAGATCTCAATTTTCTGGGGTGGGGGAATCAGCAGATGAACAGTGCCTTGTAAGGAGGAAATGTTGGCATTTTGTTTTCAAAGAATAGCAAAGAAATGTACTCAACAAATAATTGTAGGCACTTATTAGATATTTGTTGAAGCAATAAATTGTAGGTGTTGAGAAAGAGAAAAGCACCATGAGTTGAACAGAAAATGATTTAAGATCTTCCACATAAGAGGAAAAGTGAATAGTAATTTGATTCAATTAGCATAAAAAATGAAATGCCAAATTAAATATAAAGTAGAATGGAAAGATTAAAGTCAAGTATACACACTTTTCATTAAATGTGAATATGCCGAATTCTCTTATTAAATTACAGAGACTAAGACTTTCTTGGTGAAAAAAGTAAAGCTAAAAACAAACAAACAAACAAAGTTCAGCTATCTGCTATTTATTTATTTATTTATTTATTTAAATGTTTAGAGAGACAGAGCATGAGCAGGGGAGGGGCAGAGACAGAGGGAGACACAGAATCCAAAGCAGGCTCCAGGCTCTGAGCCGTCAGCACAGAGCCCGACACGGGGCTCAAACCCACGAACCATGAGATCATGACCTGAGCCAAAGTCAGACGCTCAACCAACTGAGCCACCCAAGCACCCCTCAGCTATCTGCTATTCATGACCTTGTTACTCAAAGGGCATGTAGACAACAGCAACAGCCTCACCTAGACCCTGTTAGAAATGCACAATCCAAGGTTCCACACGAGACCCACTGAACAAAAACTGTGGCCTCATAAAATCCGCCCATAACTCATCTGTGCATTAAAGGTGGAGGAACATCCTTTTACAAGACTCATATTTAAAACAAACTTTAAAAAGAACACTGAAAATAAAGAGGTGGCAGACAAATACAAACAAATAAAACAAAATCAGTGTCAATATTAGTATCAAATAAGGTGATGTTTAAAGTTAATTAGCAAATAGATCCAAGAGAGACATTGTATGTTGATCACATGTGGATTAAAGCCCAATTATTAAATTGTTGATGTAATACTATTATTAAAATTATTTTTATTTGACCTCGGGCTCACAAGAGTGATTCATAAGTCCTAGTTTTCATCATTGTTCCATTCATAGCCTACTTTTTTTTGGCTAGTTGGATATTTTATTCATTATTTTTAATTCTATTACAAACACCTGAGGAAATTAGGAATACACCAGAACTAGGAAGAGATAACATTTATGTACCAATTCCGAAAATACTTTAATGCATGTGCTTTTAATTGAGGAATGAATTAACATAAAATGATAAAGAAGGAAATGCTGTATTACTGATCCAAATGATTATTGAAAACACATTTTAAAAAAGGAACAAGAAGAGAAAATTTTTGCATAAAATAAAAAAAAATCTAGGAGACACGGAAGAAAGCTTTTCATGTCAATTCCATTTTCTTATACAGTAAAACCTTGGTTTGCAAGCATAATTCATTCCAGAAACATGCTTGGAATCCAAAACAAATTTCCTCATAAGAAATACTGGAAACTCACATGATTTGCCCTACAACCCAAATATATTCATATAAAAATGATTACAATACTGTAATATAATACAAAATGCTAAAGAAAATACAAAATATAAAGAAAAAATAAACAAATTAACCTGCACCTACCTTTGAAAACCTTCATGGCTGGTGGGAGGGAGACAAGAGAGAAGAGGGTTACTGTGCAGGACGACTTTCACCATCACTAACGGATGTTGACTACACTACAGTATTAATAAACTCTTGTCATAGACTGTATTGAATGTAACTGGCAATAAGGCAGCAGAGGAAAGGGCCTATATCTACAGGCTGACCTGGAATGAAGCAAAGCATTCCTAAGCTTACTCTTGGATGGAAAAGCAAAGGACTGTCCAGAGGAGCTTTGAAGTGACAAAAATTACATTAGTGTCAGTTGTGGGCACCTTCCAACGTTCCGAAAAATCACTGATTTCTGCCAAACACCACAGCCTGAGACCGAGCATCTGAGCATGGGAGATGATTACCCACAATCCCGCAGAAAGAGAGAGAGAAGAGCCATTGGCTCAGTTGTGATCATGTGATATTCGGCATCACATACTACTCTGATTGCAAGACATCGCTCGTTTATCAAGTTAAAATGTATTAGAAATGTTTGCTCTTCTGGCGGAACACTTGCAGAACACGTGACTCGCGATCCAAGGTTTTATGGTATAGCAAGCTTGTTAATTTGAACTACTGTGGGCGAGATAACATTAAAGGACCAAAGATTCCGTCTTTAAGTTTTTTTAATTTTCATTTTCTTTTTAGAGAGAGAGAGAGCACGTGCGATTGGGGGCAGGGGGCAGAGAGAGAGAGAGAGAGAATCTTCAGCAGGCTCCAGCTCAGTGTGGAGCCCAACCCGGGCCCGATCCCACAACCCTGGGACCATGACCTGAGCTGAAATCAAGAGTCAGACGCTTACTCTACTGAGCCACCCAGACTTACCCGGGAAGGTTTAGTCTTTAGACTCGTTTTTTGATCTATGCTCACTTACTTCTTTGATAATCTCATCCAGTCCAGTAGTTTTAACAGCAATACACTGTTGACCTCCAGATTTGGGCCCCTCGCCCTGACCTCCCCGCTGAGTAGCATGACCTGATCTCCACATCCACGTGCGTCTCTAACAGGCATCTCAGACTCAGCGAAATCAACGCAAACTCAGCTTCCCTCATCCAGTCTACATTCTCCATCTTCCTCCCCCTCAGGAAGTGACACCACGGATGCTGCAGCTCAAGCCAAAACCTCCCCAAAGCGATGCTTGACTCCTCTCTTCCTCTGACCCCCCACACCTAATCCCTCAGCCAATCCCGGTGTCTCTGAATGGCAGGTTTAGAGAATCCTGCCCTCTCCCGCCGCGTCCTGTGCCCTTACCACCCTGGCTGCCTCCTTCATCTATCTCTTTCAAGAGGCTCCTAACCATTTTCTTTCCTCCTACTGATATTTTCGACAGAAGAGCCAGCGACCTTTCCCGAACATGTCACATCACATCCCTGCTCTGCTCCATATGGTCGCCTCTCCCCCAGAGTTATCAGCAGCGCCTTCATGGTCCTGCACCACCTCATCCCCCGCCCCCTTCTGTGACCCCACATCCACCACTCCTCCGGCGGTCACAGCCCTTTTGTTAGAGCCGTACTCAACTCCTTGCCAAAGGAGTCCCCAGCTCAAGCACTTAGCTCTCGCTGTTCCCTCTGTCAGGAATGCTTCTCCCCGGAGAGCAGCACACTTACTCGCCTTTGGGTCTTCTTTCAAATGTCACCTTCTGAACGTGTCTTCTCTGACCACGTAGAGAAATCAAAGCACAATCCCCACTTCCTGTGTTTGTATCCTGCTCTGTTCTTTTTCTTCAACAGCATTCGTTATCACTGGACATACTTACTTGCAGACATTTGTTGGCTGACCATCTGCACTACATGGGCACAGAAACACGGTGCTTCTAAGCACCGAGGTGCCTAGCACATAAGAGCACTCAATAAATACTTGTTAAGTCAGTGAATAAGATGATTACTAGCAACACACGCGCGCGCACACACACACAACACACACACCACAGAGTTGCATTCCTAATAGCATTACTGACTGAATATGAACTCTACAGAATATTAGCAAGACATATATCAAATAAGCTTAGGGAATGTAGGGTTAAGTAAAGTTACTTGGATTCTTGATCCACCCAATACATATGTACGGAGTGCCTGCTATTTGTATGTAACAGGCCAATGGTGAGGCTCTGCTAATGAATAAGACAGACAACTTCCTGCTTTTACGGAGTTTATAATTCATCTAGGAAAACAGCCATTAATCAAATTATTATACAAATAACTATTTAATTATTTGTTGTTGTAAGCAGTGGTACAGAGGAAAAGCACAAGATGCTTTAAGAATATATAATGTGGGGGTGCCCGGGTGACTCAGTCCGTTAAGCCTCCGACTTCTGCTCAGATCATGATCTCATGCCAGGTGGGTTTGAGCCCCGCATCAGGCTCTGTGCTGACAGCTCAGAGCCTGGAGCCTGCTTCGGATTCTACGTCTCTCTCTGTCTCTCTCTCTCTCTCTCTCTCTCTCTCTGCCCCTTCCCCACTCACACTCTATCTCTGTCTCTCTTAAAAATAAATAAACATTAAACAAAATTTTTAAAAAAGGAATAGATAATGTGGACTGATCCCTAGTCTAGAAGCTTTCCCCAGTAACATGGTATTTGACTTGCAAACTGGAAGAATGAGTTATTTAGGTGCAGAAATAAGAAAAAGAACCCTGGGCAGAAGGAATAGTTTGTGTGAAGGTCTGAGGCAGGAAGGAACTTGGCATATTCACAGAACTAGTCCAATCAGATAGTGGCATTGAAGCTGGTAGGGACCAGATTGTAGGAGTTCACAGGCTGTGCAAAGGGTCTGGGATTTGATCTAAAAGCAATGGGAAACCATTAGAGAGCTCTCAGTGGAACTTGTCACAGCCCTTAAAATATTACTACAAGTTGTAACTCTCTAAGAAGAAGCATCTCTTCAATTTATTTGACTATGAAAACTACTTTTTGTACAGCCTCTCAACAGGGCCATTATTCTATAGAACACAGTTTGGGAAATGCTACAACAGAGGGAAAAGCTATTAAGGAAAACATCTAAGTTGAAAAATAAGAGGAAAGTGTATAAAAATAAAATGAGGCTTTATAGATCAATTGGGTCCATAAATATTATATGGATTAAATTGTATCGTTAAAGGGAAAAATTCATATATTGGTTCCAAACCCCAAATCCAACTTTGTGCTGTGTATAAAGGTTAATTTACTATAGCTACCACAGGACTCAGCCTTTTCACTCCTAATTCTTTCCCCAGAAGGGATGAGAACATAGGTCCACATAACCACCCGTACACAAAAGTTCATAGCAACTTTCTTTGTAACGGCAAAAGCTGGAAGTAATGCAAATGTCCACTAAGAGGTGAATCAATAAGCAAATGGTGATGCAGTCATACATATCACAATATCAATAGCAATAAATAGGAATGAAGTACTGACATATGCAGGAATTCGGATGAATCTCAAAAATCATTGTGCTGAATGAAAGAAGCCAAACACAAAACAGTCTATCCTATATGGTTTCAGAAAACTCTAGAAGATGCAAAATAATTTATAGTGTCAAAATAGAGAGCAGTGGTTGCCTGAGGCCAGGGCAGAGAAAGAGATGAGTTGCAAAGAGGCACAGAGAGCTCTAGGGAAGGATAAAGTGTCCTGTATTGTGACCCGGAGGGTGGTTTTGTGAATACACACATCTGTCAAAACTCGTCTAATCGTGTGCTTTGAGCGGGAAGTTTATTTAAAATTTACCTCATTAAAATTATTAAAAATTGAAGAGAAAAATAAGGTAATTCTAAAGCAGGGAGCATACCTGGTTGCCACTGTGAGCCTGGCACTTCGTATATGCCCAGCACATGGTAGATGTTCAATAAATAAGGAAATAATTTGGTTAATGCAAACAATGCATCTGTTTTAATGGATATATAGAAATTTTTATCTTGCTAAAAGAGAACACATATTTGTGCGCTTGGCCACAGAGAAAGTAGGCTCCAAAACTCTTAAGAACAATGTCATAAAACTAGGAAATAACAAAAATACAATGGCAAAGGTGTAATAATTTGAAAAAAATGCAAAAACTTATTTCAAAGAGGAAATAAATGAGACGAAGGAAGGGAACAAAAATATATAAAGTCAGAAGTGATAACGGTGTTATAATTACAGTTAAAACGAAAATATTTTGGGGGTGCTTGGGTGGCTCAGTCGGTTAAGCGTCAAGACTTCAGCTTAGATTATGATCTCATGGTCCATGACATCGAGCCCCGCGTCAGGCCTCTTCGGATCCTCTGTCACTCTCTCTTTGCCTCCCTCCCCTCCTCCGCCCCTCAGAAATAAATAAACATTTTAAAAGGTAAAATATTTTTTAAATATATAAATTATGTAATATAGCAATTTAGAAAATGTACCTGAAATGGACATATTTCTAGAAAAACTAAATTGTCAAAACTTAGTCCAAATCAGACAGAAAATTTGAATAGACCAATATTAAGAGAGGATATTGTATATGTTGTCAAAGATCAGAAAAGGTACAAGCAAGCACGCAACAGAAATTATAGCCCAAAATCATTTGTGAATTTAGATACAAAAATTCCAAATAAAACACTAACAAAAAGTCATAGAATGCATCAAAAATTATTCATGATCAAGTTGACTTTATTCTAAGAAGGTTAAGTTGGAGAAAAAGCAGCAACAAATGATATTGGTTGTGCCATTTTTGTTAAGTGCCTTATTTATTTATTTTTTTAAAGTTTATTTATTTATTTTTGAGAGAGAGGGAGAGAGAGAGAGAGAGAGAGAGAGAGAGAGAGAGAGAGAATCCAAAGCAGGCTCCAGGCTCTGAGCTGTCAGCCCGATGTGGGGCTCGAACCCATGAACAGTGAGATCCTGACCTGAGCTACAGTCTGACACAACCGACTGAGCCTCCCAGGTGCCCCTGTTAAGTACATTTAAAAAGAAACTATTGTTCACTGGTTTTTCACCTTAAATATGGCCATGTCATTTAAAAGGGAGAAAAAAACATTGCAAAATGATTGTAGAAAAAAGATCTAGTAAAAGTAAGCATCAATTCAAGTCAAAAATTCTAATTAAAGTAGGAATAGAACAAAAATTTCTAAAAACAATAAAAGTCACGAAATAGATATCAATAACAAACGTAAAAATCATGTGATGAGACAGTGGATGTATTTCCCTAAAGCCAGAAATGGCAACAATGGCTGCAGCCATCAGCGGTTAAACCATGTTCTGGAATTAATAGCTAATGAAATAAAAGAAACAAAAAGACGTACATATATTCCAAGAGACTGGACCAAAATAAAAACAACTATTAGAACTACTAAGAGAATTCAGGAAGTGGCTGGATACAAGATTAATATTAAAGAGCTTTCCTTGATAGTAACAAATCAGACGGAAACCGTAAATTAAAAAAGGTATCCCATTCTTACACATCATCCGAGAAAGTATAAAGTGTCCAGAAGTAGGTAAGGAAACGTGTAGGTTTGATGAAGACCAGAACACAAGACTGTGTAATATTTTTGTAATTCTGACATCTACGCTTAGTTCTTTTGCCATTTACTTTTACCCAAGGTACAAGGTAGGAATTTAGCTTCTGTCTCCTCAAAATAGGAAAGTAGCCTCTCGTATCCACCCTGTCCATTCCCCATCACTTTGAAATATCACATTGATCTTCTAATAAATTCATACATATTTGACCTTTTTCTCCAGGCTACTTACGCTACGCCACTGTGTTGATTTTTTTTTTGCATATTTCTGAACTGATAGTATAATCATTTTTAAGAGAAAATAATATTTGCTGGTTGATTCCAATCTACTGGTTACTGACCTGTCCTGTAAAGCATAAAAGAAAAAATACTGGCGTATCATTAAGCAGACTTCACAACTTGGGGAGTCAGGTGGTCTTTTCCATGGGAGCAATCCTGTGTGCATTAGCCTGCGAGTGTCGATTTCTTCACTGTCAGCATGCCCCCCCCAACCTTATTTTTGAAACTGTTATTAAATACAGTGAGAAGTTGATCTTAACAGAAAGTTCCCACCTTCCACGTTCACTGACCTAGTTTGGAGCACAGCAAGTTGTTGCTCAGCTTTTAAAAAACTGGTGACTCTCTCCAGGGGGTTTTAAAAACCTAATGCCAGGTGCTGCACATTCATACAAAGGCACAGCTCAGCATTTCCAGGCTCTTTCAACTCTTCCCTAGGCTGAAGCTAGCAGTTCAGTCAGTCTGTCCCCAAGGTAGCTAAGGGTCCCACCAGGAAAGAAAAGAGTCTTGCTTATTTAATTTTGATTTGCTTTGGAAAGCAAATACACACAAATTTTCGTAAGCGCCTGTGAGGAGTCATTTGTTCACCTAGTAACTATTTCATTGCATAAATATATGTGGGCATCATCCTTCCTGTTTCCAAGGAGATTTAACTGTAGCCACAGGGGGGAAAAAAAAAAACGTATGCAGATCAGAGAGCTCTCTTTTATGCATCCGATCACAACTTTTTCTATTTTGACCAAGGATTTCAAAAACCTTTTCATAGAAATAACAGGTGTTAATAATCTGGCATTCTGAAAAGTTACAAAGGTCAAAACTGGACCAGTTTGGGGTGAATTTAAAAACCGGGGAATCACGCACAGTTTTTAAATGGGTACTGTAACCAGTTCAATGTATCATTGTGTTAGCTTAACATTCTCTTAAACATAGCTTTCGACCTTATTTTCAAGGTGACCAATAGATTAAGAAACTCGTGCACAGGTCTTATCTTCAGTAATTAAATTTAGTTTTTTCCAGAACAGTTTTTCAAGCTATGGTTGGATCGATCATTAACAGTTTAAAAAAAAATGTTTTAATGTTTATTTATTTTTGAGAGAGAAAGAAAGAGCGAGAGAAAGAGCATGGGACAGGGGTAGAGAGAGAGGGAGACACAGAATCCAAAGCAGGCTCCAGGCTCTGAGCTGTCAGCACAGAGCCCAACACAGGGCTCAAACCCAGGAACCATGAGATCATGATCTGAGCCAAAGTTTGAGGGGGGGGGGGGGGGGAAGAACCATCAATGTACTTTTGACCAAATTCCTGTCATATGGAAGAAGGTTCAAGGGTATTGTGAATGACTTTCTACTTCAGGTGGTTCAAGATCATAGGCTTTTGGGGAGGATGAAACCTAGTGACATTGGTTTTCAATCATGATTACAGACGGTGGATCTGGCATCAGTTGCTTACCTCATACTGGGAAAACAAATTGACAAAGTAACATAACTAGTATAATTAGCCTGCTTATTTTATAACATCTGGTTGGGGAAGGGGGGATTCTGACATATGTACTAATCTATCAGGCAAAAACTTTGACCATCAAGATACCAGTGTTAATGTGAGAGCAAAGAATTCAGTTTGACAAGTATTTACAGGATGCATATCATGTCCAGGAACCATGTTAGGGCCTCCTAGGTATAACCTTGAATTTCTCCAGGCCTCGGTTTTCCCATCTGTAAAAAGGGGAATACTACAATTTGCCTTGCAAAATTTTTTTGTAAGGACTTAGATGAAATACTTTATGTATGATGTTAGCTTCTTAGCAGTCACTAAATAAATAATAGCTACTGGCAATACATGTTATTCACACAGGGAACGTGGAAATCAATGCACAGTTAACGAAAAAAGGAAAAATGAACAATGTGTATGAAAAGCCTATTCACAAAAGAATAAACTCAAACAGCTAATAAAAAAAGAACATCAGCCCAACTTCACATACAAAAATATTAAAAAAAAAAAAAAAGAGTGAGATGCATTTCTTGACCATCAAATTGACAACTTATTTGAAAGTAATACTTACCTGTGGCAAGATTGTGGTAAAATGAGCTGTTTGGGGCCACACTAGTGACTCTGCAGAGTTGTAATCTTTCTGAAAAGGAATTAATCAATATGTACCCAAGGCCTTCAAAATGTTCATGTGGCCTTCAGCCCGATAGCTCTCCTTCTACTTTAAAGAGGTCTATTTCACTGTTTTCTATTACAAAGATTTTTAAAAATAATCTAGATATAAAAAATAGAATGGTAAGATTTCATTCTACATCCACATAGTAGACTGTCATGTAGTGATAAACATAATGTTTGGCCAGAAGTTTTTTACTATGATTATGATTAAAATGTTACGGGGAAAGAAAGATACAAATCTGTTGTAATTGGTGTTGTCTCTAGCATGTAAAAATATGTATGTATCAGTAAGTTGTTGCTGTATAACAAACCGCCCCTCAAAATTCAGTGACTTAAAATAGCCATTTATTTAGTTTATAATTCTGCAGTCCGTTCAGGCTAGGATCACCTGACCAATTCTTGTCATCTATGTTTACCCCTCTTGGGTTTGTTTGGGTGTCTTTGATTAGCTGGTCAGTTGGAAGCTGGCTGATATAGGACAACTTCAGCTGGAATATTAACATTGTATTTCTAGAGTGGCAGAATTACCAGTAATTTTCAGTGTTTTACAGTTTTCCACTTTTAATTTTTATTTATTTTGTAGAGAGAGAGTGTGTGTGCAAGCAGGGGAGAGGAGCAGAGGGAGAGAGAGAGAGAATCTTGAGCAGGTTCCATGCTCAGTGTGGAGCCCAATGTGGGGCTCAATCCCCCGCCCCCGAGATCATGACCTGAGCCCAAGTCAAAAGTCGGATGCTCAACCAACTGAGCCACTGAGGCGGCCCCGATTGTCCATTTTCTAAAAGCAAACTTTACTTTTAGAAGCAGATAGAAATTAAGATTCAAGGTGTATATCTACTGTGTGTGCATCGAATGCCAAGGACACGTGGAAGCAGTGGTAGGATCACAGAGGAAGAGCACGGGGCACAGCCTGGTATGGAAGTCAGAGCTTCTCGAGCGGGTGGCACTTGGGCTGGAGGTTGATGGATGAGTAAAGAGGATTTGGCAAAGCAGTGAAGGGCGGGACTTTGAAGGCAGGACAATGGGTCAGCCAGAGAGCCCTGTGCAGGTGGGGGGAAGGGTGCTGAGGCGAGGAGGGGAGTCAAGTGGGAAGGTGGTGCTGGGAGGGGAGGGCTTGTGTTTTACTGACTGGAAGCGAGCTAGGAACGTTTAAACCCAGCCCTTACAAACTCAGAGATGGATCACCTTGAAAGGCAGTTCTCTTTTAAGGTTTTAAAAATACTAGGGGGGGCCTGGGTGGCTCAGGTAAGCGTCCACTCTTGGTTTTGGCTCAGGTCATGATCTCATGGTTCGTGAGTTCAAGGCCCACATTGGGCTCTGTGCTGACAGCATGGAGCTTGTTTGGGATTCTCCCCCCTGCCCCCACCTCTCTCTCTCTCTGCCCCTTCCCTGCTCTCTCATTCTCTCAAAATAAATAAATACACTTAAAAGAATTTTAAAATATTAAATGATAGTCATGTGGACACTGGTACTAAAGAGGAGAGTTCGCCTTCAGCTGAGATCAAAACTCCCAAAAAACAAGGGCACAAGTAAACGTACCACCGTCTATTTTCGACCAACGTCCCTTTCCCCTTTGGAAACGCAGAAAATCCGGCAACTGCCTGCTAAGGAAGCGGTTTAGAACAGGATTAATCAGTACCTGCTGATTAAATTTTGGGCTATAAAATGATAATCTAGCTGTCATGGTTCTACTGACAGTAGTCTATGTTATATGTTTTCCAGTGAAGTGCTTAATTAAAGTGAATGCCTAGATATTTAAATTCCTAGAGCCCACCAATCAGCTAGTTGTTTATGACTTTTCAGAGGACCCCTCCTGGTCCCAGTGGATGGTGGTGTGAGGTCCCTCTATGAAGAGCGTTCTCCTGTTCTGAGGGGCACTTGGGCGGCTCAGTCAGTTGAGCATCCTACTTCAGCTCAGGTCATGATCTCACAGTTCACAGGTTCGAGCCCTGCGTCGGGCTCTGTGCTGACAGCTCAGAGCCTGGAGCCTGCTTTGGATTCTGTGTCTCCCTCTCTCTCTGTTCCTCCCCTGCTCATGCTCTGTCTCTCCCTGTCTCTCAAAAATGAATAAACGTTAAAAAAAATTTTTTTTAATTAAAAAAAGAGCATTCACCTGTTCTGAAAATCAAGTTCAAGACCTCATCAGTGCCCGAATTAACTGCCGTAAGAAGATACAACAGAACACAGCAAACTGCTCCCCACCACCCCCCCACCCCGGTTGACTAATGAATGGAAGTTCGCATGTGGAATCCAGTCACCAGAGCCACAAATGCCACCTCACTCAGCAGGCTGTCAGCTCTTGTTCCTTCTTAGAAAGTCCAAGTAAATACAACGTCAGTCTGTTGTCTGTGACAGCGGTAGGCACTTAGGAAAAGCTCAGGGAATCTTCTTTTACTTCCTTCTCTGTCTTTCCACGGCTTTCTGTGATCCCGAGAGGAGACCACGGGGACAAGGGCACTCTTTCCGTAATGATGAATGCCTGTTAATGAGGATTGCGACATTTAGCAAATAAAAATCAAGGGGTGCCCAATTCAGTTTGAATTTCAGATACACAACAGGTATAAATGGCAGACATACTTATCCTACAAGATTATTCGTCATGTATCTGACATTCAGAATGAACTGGGCATCCTATGTTTTATGTGCCAATCCCCACTTTAGGGGTTTGCCAGGATGGCACAGGTCCTTTGGCAGAAAAAGGGCAGGGCTGTGAACGGGGGTCGGAGAAGCCAGAGGGGGTGTCTGAGTCCGCATCGCTATGAGGAGCTCCTGTTTTCCGGAGCCCCCGCCGGATTCTCTTTCATCCCGACATCCTGGTGTGATTTTGTTGGGCAAGTCATTTCATGGATTTCACTATCCTCCCAATGACTCCGTCGAATTTTATGTAGCTTACCCGGAGAGAAATGAGCTTGTTTAAGCAAGACTAGCTAATTTGCTCATTTGAGAGCCAAAAGTTTGTTAGATCACAGTAGCAGCTGCCCAGCCCAAATGTGCAAGGATATTGGAGTTTAAAAAAAAAAAAAAAAAAAATGAAGACTTTATGAAAACCCTAAAGTATGAACTGCTAATGAGAATATTCACTTTCAGGAACCTGCCTGAGAACTCCATGGACATCAGCTAGAGCAACTATATGATAGAACTTGGACTTGCTCTTGGATTAGAAATTAGAAACTAGAAAAAAATATCCTTCAGCTTCAAGTGGCCAAGAGGGAAAAAAAAGATAGAAAAAAACCAAACGGCTCTGTTCCAGAGACAGCCAGATTCCTCTTCTATCCAGTCCTAACTTTGAAGCTTCCACCTTATATTACGCTCTGTCCTCACCGCACACTGGTCCCTCTGGCGCGAGGCTTCCAAATGGCAAGGTCCTCATTAATCTGCGAAGAGTATGCTTAGAATCTGTCTGTGGTTGGGCATTGTTTGTTCTCAGCTTTAAGTCCTGAATGTTTTCCAGGAGTCCCGCGAAGGATGTTTGCTCCTTCCAACACACTCTGCCAAATGTGTGCTAATTACTTCCCGCCCCAGGAATCGCTTCTCGGTCTGTCAGTTTGGTGCTACAGCTCCGCGTTCTGGCGCCTTGGGTTGTCTGCATGCCGCGGTGACAGAGGATGTCTGTCCCCACTCTTGGGACAAAGTGCCGTTTCCTATTTGGGGTCTGATCTGAAAATAAATTCCCCACAGAGCAGAAACATTGATTTCACTCACGCATTCTTCCACGAATTATTACTGAGCACCTATTATGTGCCAGGCACTGTATGAGGCTGTGGAAACTGACGTGAAAAAAGCAATATGCCCCCTATAGCCTAATGCAGAAGGCAGATATTTATCTAATAGTTTCCACAGCGTTGAGTGTTTTTGATAGGAAAAGTGTAATATCCGTGAAGATGCCACAGGGGGCTTAACCTGGGTTGGGAAAGGCTTCCTGGAGGAAGTGGTGTTTAAGCTGAATAGCAGTTAGCAAATGTAAAAGAAAAATGCGTGGGTGTTGGGGGAGGGTGGGCAGTGAAACAGAAACAACATATGTCAACGCCCCTCAGGAGAAGCAAGGAGTATGATGGGTCATAAAGATAACCAGAATATGAAGGAGGCTTCAGGAGGTCCACAAATATTTAGAAAGTGTCTACTGTGTACCAGGCACTGTTCTAGAATCTGGAGGTACAGCTTGGAGCCTGACAGACATTGAGGAGGTCCTTAAATCCTAGCAGAGGAAGACGGACGACAAACAGGAAGCCAGTGACGAGATGACCTCACGCATGGATAAGTTCACGGAAACAATAAAATAATGACTTTGGGTTTGAGTGGGCTGGGAGTAGAGCTGCCTCAGCCAAGGGGGTCCGGGAGAGGGTCTTTGAGAAGATGACACTTGCAACGAGGGCTGCATGTGGGGAGGAAGCAGCCATTTTAAGGGCCGGGGTAGGCAAGAATGCCATGAGACAAAGACCCGCAGGGACCCTTAGAGCCATGTTTAGGAGTTTCAGCTTTATCCCAAGGGTAACGAGAAAACAGCTGAGTCTGTTCCAGAGATAAGTAGTGTGATTTGAAATAATGATTATTTTGGCTTTGCTGTAGAGTCTAGATTGGAGAGGAGCAAGACGGAATGTAGCAGGTGGTCCAAGGGATGGGAAAAGGGATTGTGTCCAGAAACATTTAGAAATGAGAGTTGGTTATCTTGTTGACTGGCTTGTACTGAGGATAAGGGAGGGAGAGGAGGGGGGAAGGCCTTTTTTTATTTTTATTTTTTTGTCTTGTGCAACTGGGTAGCTTGTAGTAGCATTTGCTAAGAAGGGGAGATGAAAATAATGGGTTATATCTTGGATGTGTTGGAATGGGGTCCCCGTGGTACATCTAAGTGGGGGTGCTCAAAAGAAAGGCACATGCCTGGGTCTAGGCTCAGAAGAAAAATCTGGGTTGGACATGTAGAACTGGGAGCTATTAGAAGAGGACATAACAAAGCTGAGGGGAAGCGTGGACCAAGAAAAGAGAGCCTCAGGCACAGCTCAGGATGACTTTCATTTTGCAAAATTTATTATATATCTAGCATGAAAACGTTCTTCGGTAGGCAATGTGTAACACGCGTAACGTATCTCTAGATAAGAATTGTGTATAAGGAGGCCAAGGGCATGAAGAGGATGCCACCAAGGCCAAGGATATGGGTGACCCCCAACCATATTGGTAATAAGCACAGTAACGAGTGATGCAGTGTCTCTATGCCAGGCAGTGTGCTGGTTGTTGGAGATCAGCGAATGAGCCCAAAAGCTCACAGATGGAAGGGAAGTTACGCACGTAGGGAAATAACAACGGACCATTGTGGGACAAAGGACATTGTGGGACACAGAAGAGGGAGGTGGTCGTAATGGTCTAGACCACTAAGGAGAGGAAGTGATGCGCTTGACCCGTGGGTGCAGCCAAATGACCAACGCTAGGACAGAGACAGATTGTACCAAGCCTCATTGGGGCTCGCAAAGATAAAGCCCTTAAAACTCTTTACAGTTCATAAAATACTTGTGGGCTGGTGGGTATTTTGAAGCTTTTTTCAAACATTACAAAAATGAAAGCCTTCTATGGCAAAGTAACTTGATGAAACATCAGCTCACTCTTCCCTGGTCCACATCAGGTAACTGAATGGGGTCTGAAGTAGGAAAGCCAGAGACTGCCATCGGGAACTGCTGGGAATTTGCTTCTTGTACTTGGGCTACCCATGGGCTGTCAACTTCTCTGACCCTAAGTTCCTTCATCTGTAATCTAGGTGGGCAGCCTAGGAGACACTCTCCACATGATGAGGATGAATGTCATGATGTCCCCAAATCAGACCAATGCACTCAGGAGATGGCCCAGGATATCCCAAGTATTCTAGTCACACTCGGTAACACTGATAAATACTTTCAGATGTATCTTCAGGACTGGGTATCGCATCTTGGGATATCCCTCGGTATACTCGAGTTCATTAGCCACATTATCTGTGCCACCCATGAGTAAACTTACTGAATGGAAAGTATACCTACTGAATAGAAAATAGAATGACCAAAACCACAGTATTGGGGGAGCAAGTCAGAATCTCCATCCGATTGATGTGGATTAAGAAAACCAAAATGTAAAACAGGATCCAAGTTGCCTAAAGTTGGGATTAACTAGCAGAGAATATCCAGCATCAGGTAATAAGGTTGAAACCACCCAAGGGTAAGAGTTGTTTCTAATCCTAACAATGTAATGTCATTTCGAGTCCATAGCAATTTTGGCTGAAGCCACGATTTTAACACTAAATATGTCCTCCACCATTAATTTTTCAGTCTAGACTTTGCAAATAAAGGAGAGCATTTGTTGGTTAACCTCACATTACTTTTTAGTTACTTTTGCTGCAATAACGGCCTGCTCAAGTCACCGGTTTTAGACACAAAGACTAGGCATACGGAAGGAGGTGACGCCAGCTTTGAACGCACTGAAAGGGTGACAAGGGACCAGCCAGTTGGTCATGATGCCAAGCAGTGAGCAAAGAGAGGGAATTTGACACTGAAAGTTGTGGCATTAGGTGAAAGGTCTAGCAGGCATTTGGGAATCTAAGGGCTGGACCTTGTTCTAGCAGTTGGATCCAGATGTCCCTCATAGCAACCACCTTGGTGGAGATGGGAACCTTCTGTGACTTTTTAAGCAGAAGGAGCTCAGATCCACCTGTTCGGTCCTGGGGAGTGAACAGGAGAGTGCGGAAGTGTCTAGATGGTCTTTCTCACTGTCCAGCTCCTCCGGAAGATCTTCAGGGAGCAGTGGAAATCATGCAGGAAGATCTCACTTCTCCTGAGCACTGGGCTAATTTTCTCCTCTGGCTGCCTTCATGAGCCACGAATTCAAATAAATGGTGGTGCACTTCTTGTTCTAACAGGTCAATAATGTCAACTTCCAACAGCCACACCAACCATGTTATCCAGTATAAAAATGAATCTGAGCATTTTACAACATTCTGTTTTCCTTTAAGAAAAGTATTTAACTGGGTGCCTGGGAGGGCTCAGTCGGGTAAGCAACCAACTCTTGATGTCGGCTCAGGTCATAATCTCGCAGTTCCTGGGACTGAGTCCTGCATTGGGCTCTGTGCTAACAGTGTGGAGCCTGCTTGGGATTCTCTCTCTCTCCTCTCTCTCTGCCTCTCTCTACCTCTCAAAAATGGATAAATAAAACTTTTGTAAAAAAGTATTTATCTTTCAGGAATATGTAAGTTTACCACATTGTGAATAATAACAAACATCCCTGTACCATCATCACCTAACTTAAAAAAGAAAACATTAGGAATACAGTCGAAGCCTTTATTACAGCCCTCTATGAGGACAAGGCACGTCACCGTCACCGATCTCTAGGAACCCCTAACCTGAAATTGATTGCAGTTTCAAAGGGAAAGATGGCCACCTGCGGCGAGGCAGGGACCTGGTCCGAGAACTTCCCAGGCAGTCATAGCACCGGGGCATGGTTTTCCCGGAGCCCAGGCCCTCCGAAGCCTGGTGAGATTCCCTCCCACCACGGCTCAGATCCATGCTGCCAAGTAATGCCAACGAACTTTAAAACTCTGCAGCAAGTAAGTACAGTTTAGTACATTTTTTTAAAATTCAAGTTCATTACCATGAAAATGAGCCTCTTCTCTGTCACAGCTTGCAAATTCTCTCTGACATTCAATTGACTGATCAGCAGACCTGTGCTTTATAGTAGGAGACTTTTTGCCTTTCTCTTTGATCTGATTTCCCCCTATTTAATAGACAATTATAGGCTCTTTAAATCCCACAGGTTTGGAGACAGCAAATAATTACCAGTAGCAATTTTAGAATAAAGCCAACCTGAATGAGTTCAGTTAAATTATGCAATACTTAGTAGTGGCGTTTTTTATTTTAAATAAGGACAGCAAACCAAAACCCCAAACAATCATTATATTGCCTCCAATTCCTCCCGACAGCTGCCTGTTCAACTTCTGACCTGTTTGTAAAAATCTGCACACCATCTACCAAAGGGATACACACATGATTGCAAACTTCTGTTCTAAGGACATTAAATAAATTATTTCCTTAAGATCATATGGCAGATCTATAATTAATTAAACCCACCATGATATTACGGGCAAAATAATTTAGCTTTTCTAAAAAGGTAAATGTAATTTGCCGATCCGGTATTTGGAAGAATGCTTTGCCCAAAATCAATTCCTTTAGTTTCTAGAGAATAGGAACTAGAGGTAATCTCATTTTAATTATATCTCTTTATTGCTAACAAAGGAATGATTTATGCAATTAAATTAACTGGCTAGGAAATTATTCTCAGCTGGGCTGTCCTAATTCTTTGCTTTCTGAATTGCAGGCTCTTACACTTTCCTATGTAGATTAATTTTCCTGATATGCAAACAATGCCTCCGTGTTCGTCTTTCCCTTTTTTTTTTTTTTAATTCAGAAGTCCCCTTTTCTTCTTGCCAACGACATGAGTAATATTTGTGGAGCTGCTGGGCTTTGACTAGTATTTTTTTTTAATGTTAAAAAGATGAAAAAGATCTTTTCTTTCCAATCTCATTATTACAGAACAGAGCAAGGTTTGAGGGTTTTCTTATCTGTGGTACCGGAACAGCAGCAAAGACACGGAAAAAATTGCAGAAATGTCAAAGGCTGCAAAATTTGAAAGTGGCTTCAGCAGCCCCAGAAGTGGTAAATTAGCAAATGCTTCTAGGACCGTCTTTCTTCAGAGCTTCCCCCTGTCCCTCCGACCCCCACCCCCCCATCCTAGGGCCCCTCTGTCGGCCCCAATTATTTCCTACAAAGTTCAAGCAGGTAAATAGCACGCGATAAAAACCACCTGCCGAAAGTCCACATTCATGGAGTGGCCTCCGTGAACGGCACTGATCATGGTGCAGGGGGTCATAGGCAGGCAAGCGTGGGTTACAAAGGAATTCAGACACTTTCTCCGTCCCTAAATACTTGATGACCCTGGAGGCAATTTTTGGTAGAAATGTTTGTGAAATAAAATCTATTCCTGTATGGGTAGATTGAAGATAGAATGATGGCATTATTTGGGACCTACATTAAACCAGACTACTTTTTTTTTTTGTTTTTAAACATTTATTTTTGAGAGACAGAAAGAGGCAGAGCACAAGCAGGGGAGGCGCAGAAAGAGAGAGGGAGACAGACTCCGAAGCAGGCTCCAGGCTCCGAGCTGCCAGCACAGAGCGCGACGCGGGGCTCGAGCTCACAGACCGCAAGATCATGACCTGAGCCGAAATCGGCCACAAAACCAACTGACCCAGGCGCCCCTAAATCAGACTACTTTTAAATATTCTGTATATTTTGTTATTGGCTCTTTTAAAATAGGAAGAGGTAAGGCGTTGCAACATATATAGGCTGGTGATGTTAAGAAAATGACAGAAGAGATTAGGTGCACTTTTTCTTTTGAAGCCATATGTGACAGTGGCATGCCTTCCAGTGCATTCCCCTTTACCTACTGGACCAGGGCTTACAACCTTCCTCTGTAAAGATAACGGAGTCCAAGCTTGTCCTGCCGGCCACATGACAGGCGAGTAGGATGAACGGCAAGATGTTGGCATAAAGAAAGCAACTTTATTGGGAAAGCCATCAAAGCAGAAGATGGCAGACGATCGTTTCATCATCCCAAAGAACAACAGACTGGGGCCAAAGTCAGACATTTAACCGACTGAGCCATCCAGGGGCCCCTCCCTGACCCTGGGTTTTTAAGTGTTAGTTCCGCGACTTTTCTGCTTACTGTTTACCAATAGAGATCCCTTGGCTACTTTAGTTCATAAACACTGCCTCAGTTCATGAAGACCTTATTAAAATCCAAAATACATTTCCTGACAAGTCTCCCCACCATAGGTCCCCGTATACTGTCTGTTCACAGAGCTAGATCGTTGTGTTGGTCCTTTTTCTTTCCTTGTTTAGCATTTCCCCTCCTGCTCCAGCTTGATAACCACTTTAAAAAAAAAAAAATCTTTTTTAATGTTTATTTTTGAGAGAGAGAGACAGAGTGCAAGCAGGTGAGGGACAGAGAGAGAGAGAGAGAGAGAGAGGGTATCCAAAGCAGGCTCCAGGCTCTGAGCTGTCAGCACAGAGCCCGATGCGGTGCTCGAACTCACGAACCGTGAGATCGTGACCTGAGCCGAAGTTGGACACTCAACCGAGCCACCCAGGTATCCCTATGTGTTCTCTTTTAAATTAGGTGACAGTATAGGGATGCTGTTATTATATTTCACAATGTAGTAGCCTTGCAGATTTCTGAAATATAATACCTTTCTTTTGGAACAACAGAAATGTCTTCACCTTCAATCCCTATGTAAAGATTTTGGTTATTTAAGTGTTACAACCAAATATTTAACAAACTAAAGAGTCTGCCTGATATTCTGAATACGCAGAGTAGATTCAACTAGCTCTTGAGAAATGAAGCACATTATAGAGTTTTCATTATATTGAAACTAATGCTCACTACTGTGATTTGTATCAATTAAAACATAGCCTATTGTTTCAGGGTTTCTGGGCTGGGACCCCATGTCAGATGTTTATAATTCCTTAGGAAAAATTCTCTTATAACCAGAAAAAAAAAAAATCGTCGCCTTCAGGAAAATAGAAAATGAGAAATATTTGTATCCGTAAGAGTTAGGGAAAACTTCTCAGTGGGTACTCTAAGTCTGACCTGGATTCCTAACCCCCTTCCAATTAGAACAGGGCTGCCTCACCACACATGCCAATGATCTATTTAAAAGACTTCGAGGGGACATTTCTCGTGGGGTTGATGGAGGCAGAAAAGACTTAGTGGGCCTGCTAAGGAAAGTCAGCTATTCGGGGCATGCTATATAACTGCCAAATCGCGGGGACTGGGGTAGGATAGGCGGGTCTTGAGTTTCAAAGAAAAAAAATATGTGTCAGTGGACCAAGACATATATGGGGCAAAAGGCTGGTGGTAAATCCCAGAGAGCCACAGAAGAAACAACGGTGGGAAAAGAACCGTATTTGTATTTCCTATAAGGGAACCCAGAAACCGTGCTCGCCAGAATCTACAGATCTAAGTCGCTGGCATTGCCCCTGGCTTGTAGAGTTCATGCTTTGGGCTCCAAAATTCTGGAAACATGGCTAATAAATATCTGACCGCTTTTGTTAAAAGTGACCAAAAAAGTCAGATCCTATTTGGAGGATTTTTTTTGCCAAATAACTAAAATCTCGAATATTTTTATATTTTATTTTTTAATTAATTAATTTTTTGGTGTTTATTTATTTTTGAGAGAGAGACAGACAGAGCCCGAGCAGGGAAGGGGCAAAGAGAGAGAGACACAGAATTCAAAGCAGGCTCTGGGCTCTGAGCCGTCAGCACAGTGCCTGACGCGGGGCTCGAACTCACAAACTGGGAGATCATGACCTGAGCTGAAGTCAGTTGCTTAACCAACTGAACCACCCAGGCGCCCCTTTTTAAAAATTTTTTAATATTTATTTATTTTTGAGAGAGAGAGGGAGACACAGAATCCGAGGCAGGCTCCAGGCTCTGAGCCATCAGCACAGAGCCCCACATGGGGCTCGAACTCACAAACCTCGAGATCATGACCTGAGCCAAAGTCAGACGCTTAACTGCCTAAGCCACCCAAGCGCTCATATTTTTATATTTCAAATTGCAGATATAGAGAAGTTACACAGAGTTCTAGAATACCACCAACCTTTTTGCTGTGTCATTACATAGTTAAAAGTCACAGCCAGGAGGAGTAGCTCCAGCCAAAGTCCAAGGTTTGTATTTTTTCCCTTTCCAGGTACTGCACTTACAAAAGGGGGGCCCTGGGATGTGGTACAGGGGCTGAGGGGCTCTATGGCTGAGTGCGTAGATGAGAGGGGTTTTTTTCCTCGAATGCCTAGATCCCACAGAGGGACAGGTGTGAGGGGCGAGGTGTACCCCTGGGCAGATGCTCTGTAGGGTATGAGAGCATGCGCTCTGGCCTTGCACCCCTGCCCACCTTTCTGGGCAGTTGGAAAAAGAATCTTCACTCACAGGAACCTTGGTAGTTTCCCTTCACCCTGGACATAAAAAAGTGAAGCAAAAAAGTCATCCTTCTCTTTGTTGGCAGAGGCCGGACTAGCTGTGCCACAAGAGTCGGCCCCGGTGACCTAACTGGTGACACAGCCACGGAGTACAAACGCCCCGATTGGAGCAAACGGGACAACTAACAACACGTGGACGGAGAGAAAGTCTAAGAGTTGACAAACATCCAGGGATCCTTCTAGAGAGCAGGAATCACGCATTCACTTCTTTTAAGGCACTTGTATCAGACCCAGTATAACGTGGACTCTTAGTAGATGTGGTTTGAGTTATCGAGTGAAGAAGAGGGGGAGGGGGGCGCCTGGGTGGCTCAGTCGGTTAAGCGTCCGACTTCGGCTCAGGTCACCATCTCGCGGTCCGTGAGCTCGAGCCCCGCGTCGGGCTCTGGGCTGATGGCTCAGAGCCTGGAGCCTGCTTCCGATTCTGTCTCCCTCTCTCTCTGCCCCTCCCCCGTTCATGCTCTGTCTCTCTCTGTCTCAAAAATAAATAAAACGTTAAAAAAAATTAAAAAAAAAAAAAAAAGAAGAGGGGGAGGGGGCCTAGGCTTTGTAAAAGTGAAGAAAAGCCCAGCCAGGGGTAGGAGCGAGGGGCGAACAGGGCTTCATGTATAAGACATGTCTAGGGAGGCCACCCATCCTGGTTTGCCCAGAACGGAGTGGTTTCCGGAATGTGGGATGTGTGGCTCTAAAACTACGACAATGGGGAGCCATTGCAAGGAGGAGAATTCATGGAAGAAACCAATGAGGGGCAACCCTATTATACCTTTGAATATGGTGAAGTTTCTTCACTCAGTTGTTCATCAAATATGACTTCGCTTCCATTATGTGCTAAGTTCTAAAGATTAAAAAACACAGTCTCTGGCTTCCAAAGAACTGATATATAAAGTTGCTTTGGTGACGTTGGACAACTTCACCCTCCCGGAAAAATGCAATTGAGTTCGGAGAACTTTTTAAGAGGGATTAACGTTCCCATGACATTTTTTTTCTTCGAATCTGGTCGAAAGGAAGGTTTTAAGCATCTCGGTCTTCTCTGAACCCTCTCTCCTTTGCCTGGTGATAGAGCTGAAGCAATACGTCAACACTGGTAGTGGGTGGCTGGAATCACGAGTACAGTAGGACTTGTTTTTCTGGTTAGATTCTATTTCTTTCGAACTGTAAAATCTCACCTCACACGTGCCACAGCCATTTCCGTCGCCTCTACTTCTTGGACTTTACTAGTGATGACAGCTGTTTACAAAGAGTGCTAAGTAGTTCGCATTTATCATCTGATTCTAACCCTCACGGCAACCTTGCGAGGTAAAGACACTATGGTCCCTGATTCGCAAACGAGGAACCTTAGGCTGGGTGTCCCAGTTCACACGGCTGGTCAGCTGTAAACACGGGGTTTGAAGGTCGTTCAAAAACAGACATTTAAAAAAAAAATTTTTTTTTTCATTTGTTTATTTTTGAGAGACAGAGTGAGACAAAGCGTGAGCAGGGAAGGGGCAGAGAGAGAAGGAGACACAGAATCCGAAGCAGGCTCCAGGCTCTGAGCTGTCAGCACAGAGCCTGACGCGGGGCTTGAACCCACAAACCCGGAGATCATGACCTGAGCTGAAGTTGGATGCTTAACCGACTGAGTTGCCCAGGCGCTCCAGGATCACCTCCTTTTTAGAAATGCAAGGTATCAGGTCCCACCCAGACCTACTAAATGACTATTTTAACAAGAGAAGAGCTCTAGCTGACTTGCACGCATAAGGAGACCTGTAAAAAAACCTCACCCCGCTGTGGGTGGATGCCCCTTAAAGTAGTGATTCTGCAACTGGGACCCCGAGCCAGCAGCACCAGCTTCACCTGGGAACTTGATTGAAGTGCACGTTCTAGAGCCCCACCCGGCCATACAGAATCAGAAACGCTGGGGCAATAAGCTGGTTGAGCCCTCCAGGTGATTCTGATCAACCCGAGGTCTGAGAACCCTCCTGATGTCATTCTTACACCTACGCTTAACCTGGAAAGGAGAGTCAGCAGCGACACCCTGTGGAGCCAAGGGAAGTCTGCACCTTTTCTACGCGTGCACCTGCTCCTTCTCCCTGGTAAGATAAGACTGTCATGACCTTTGTTCCCTGCACTGAAAATACAAGGCTGATTTCTTTCCCTATGAACTATTTGCTTTAGGGTCTTGCGCCCATTGTGGTCAAGCAGACCAGATTCTTTAATTCGGCAAACATTTACTCATTCGGCACCAAGTAGGTGTAAAGGATTGCAGTAGAGGTGGGGCAGAAGATAGAAAGCATATCAGATTGGTCCCCGGAGCGATCTACCAACAGTTATGTCTATAGCGGCACCTGCTGCCATTTGAATATCTGCTATGTGGCAGGCACCGTGCTAATTGCTTTCCCAAACTCCCTCGGTCCTTATGTGCTAGAGATGTAGTTATTACTCCCATTTTATGATAAAGAAAGTAATGTGAGGGCTAATTCTAACGCCGATGCTCTTAATCACATAGCAACAGAAGGCCGTGGGGGAAGGGAAGGGGAAAAAATAGTTTCAAACAGAAGAGGGAGGCAAACCTTAAGAGGCTTTTAAATACAGAGAACAAACTGAAGGTTGATGGGGGGTGAGGGGGAGAGGGGAAAATGGGTGATGGGCAGTGAGGAGGGCACTTGTGGGGATGAGCACTGGGTGTTGTATGTAAACAATGAATCGCAGGAAATCTACTCCCGAAACCAAGAGCACACTGGATACACTGTATGTTAGCCAACCCGACAATAAGTTCTATTTAGAAAAAAAGTAAAAAATAAAAATAATCCATAAAATAAAATCCATAAATAAAATAATCCATAAAATAAATAATTTTAACGTAATAAAAAAAATTAAGAAGGAAACAAAAGAAATCACAGAGCAAAGCTTCATAAAGTGATCCCCAAGGCTCCCTGTTATTAGAGTCGCTTAGTCACTTGTATCAAGAGTAGATTCCCAGAGACGCACCAAATCAAGGCATGTTTCACAAACGTGACAGTCTGGGAACTACTGTGCTACACCATACTGCCTCCGTTGCGGCATTGACCTTCAAAGGGCCCTGGAGTTATCCTGAAATGGCGAGCGGCAAAGATTCCTAAGCAGTGGGGGAAGCGATGACCAAGTTTGTATTTCAGGAAGATCTATGGGGAGGCAGTGTGAATGGATTAGAGGATGGTGATGATGTGAGGGACTGATGTGACCAGTAATCTTCTCGGAAAAAAATAATGTCCCTGAGTTATCAATGCCAGTGGCGATCTGGGTTTGTTTCCTAAATGACTCGCTCATCGTCGTATGGGTATCTCAAATTCTTGTCTCAGGAAAAGTCGGTTTTAAGAGTTGCATGGAATCTGAGCTAGAATTCCAGAACCAAGCAGTAGGAGGATAACTCAGATAAAATAATCTTAAGGGGCCCCTGGGTGGCTCAGTCAGTGGAGTGTCTGACTCTTGATTTTGGCTCAGTCTGTGATCCCAGGGGCTGTGGGATCGAGCCCCGAGTCAGGCTCTACCCTGAACGTGGAGCCTGCCTGAGATTCTCTCTCTCTTCCTCTGTCCCTCTCCCCAGCTCACACACTCACTCTAATAAAAAAAATATAAAATAATCTTAAAAAGATAATAAAACCGAGTCAGAAATTGGAGCTTTGGGATGAATTATCCAGGTAGCAAAATTTTAAATAATTTTAAGTTACTGTTTAGAATCTATTTTGACTCTGAATAGATTGTCTCTCAGTTCTGACACTGGTTTTTGTTTTTTTTGTTTTTTTTGTTTTTTTCAGTCGTTGCTATCACTTTAAATTTGTCAGCTTTCAAATCTGAAAACCAAGTTATTCTAGCATTGGTTATGCAAGTTGCGTTATGCCCCCTGGTGGCAATATGGGTAGGCAGAACAGAGTCCTGTTTTCAATCAAAGGGACAGAGCCAACTTAATTGAAGTAGGTGGCGGGCCCTGAATTTGAAATGGAATTTCATATAAAACTTTTCTGGTCTTACTAAAAATAGGAAACATCCCGCGAAGCTAAAATCAGATGTATTAAGTTTAGCCTGCAAGGTGCATATTTCAATTTCCCTTGCTTTGTCATAAAATGGATTAGCTCCTTGAAATATGTCAGTTGAATTGGAAATTAAATATTTGCTCTACATACAGCTGAGTGGCTGGATTCCTACAAGAGGGGCTAGAGTCTAAATACGTGCAGAACGTCCTTCAAGATCAGGCCGCAGTGAGTGTCACACACAATGCCATTTATTTCCTTCAGAGCACTAGTTTCCCCGCGAATAAACTTGAAAACGTTACGCCGCTCACATAAGTCATATATGTTCAAGAAGGCTTTGGGACAAAAACTTCAAATTTTGTACTGTATTCTTCAATGTTAACAGCCAAATACAGGTTAGCATTTGGATTACACTGAAGGCTTCTTGAATGTGTTTGTTTTCTTACCTGTTTGGGGGGGAGAGTAAAGCTCTCAAACTAGCGGAGCATATGTTGGTGTTTGGTGTGAAAAAAGACCAAAGATATGGGGGCGTCTGGGTGGCTCAGTGAGTCGTGTCCAACTTCGGCTCAGGTCATGATCTCGTGGTTCATGGGTTCGGGCCCCGTGTCAGGCTCTGTGCTGACAGTTCAGAGCCTGGAACCTGCTTCAGATTCTGTGTCTCCCTCTCTCTCTGCCTCTCCCCTGTTCCTGCCTTCTCTCTCTCTCTCTCTCTCTCTCTCTCTCTCTCAAAATTAACAAAAAAAATAAAAAATAAATCAAATAAAGGATGAGAGAAATAAGTTTCTTGCTGGATTCAGATAAATCTGACCTCGATGGATACATTATTTGGTCACGGGAGGAAAAAATGGCAGTGCCTTAACTAAACATAAGTGACTACCAGGTGCTTAGCACGATGCTGCCCTAGAAAGTACTAGAGAGAACTGGGGGAGACACGGCCTCAAGAAACATTAAGTGTAGCAAGTGAAGATGTGTAAAAACTCACAATGATATAAATTAATGAAAATAATAACAGATATAAAGGAAAACCTGATATAAAGTTTAAAAGGGTGTATCAGCTGTAGTTTGGACTGAGACTTGAAAACGGACTACTTTCCACATGAACATACAAAGGAGAAACATAAGCTGAGGGAGAAAACACGTGCAAACAGAAAGTTCACGGAAGTGAGATGGGCCAAAAGGACACTCAACCAGTTTGCTACCGCTTCCAGGATAAAGTTCTGATGAGAAATGGCGAGAGACAAGGCCAGAGTCTGGATTAAGAAGGGTCTTAATAGAACTCATCACATTTACTTTATCCTGTAAGTGAGGGGTCCCATGACTTTCTCATTCATGAAGCCCGTCTTTCAGAGATTCTTTCACTGTGCCCCTTGGCCAAACAAAACAAACCAAAACAAAACAAACAAACAAACAAACAAAAAAACAGGTCCATTAAGAAGTAGTTAGATTAGAACAACTTAAGGGGCATTTATGTCCTAACAATGTGTGCTTAGGAAAAATAACACAAAAACAGAAAGACTATTTTTATTGTGCTCTTAAATAACCAGTTACTAAGTGGATACGCATGCCTGTTGGGCACTGTACACATTCTTGAAACTTGCTCTGGAAGCTTGCAATCAGATTAGACCTCACTACCCTCATTTCTTATTCCATAATGATTTCCATGTGATACTTATTATCACAGCAAATGCCAGAAACCCACTTCATAAAGATGTATCATGGAAAGGAATGCAGGGTGATCGAACTTTGAAACCTTGGACTACCTTGGGCTAGTAGTTTCCATGGTGTCCAATAGGGAGCAACTATCGCTGTTTTCCTTTGCAAATCGCAACTATCCTGTGGTTCCCCCGTGGGGTCACCACGTCACCCTGGCACAGTTGGAAAATCCAGAAAGACTTTGCACAAATCGCTGACATAATCTAACTTGCATGTTTAAAATGCCCTGATGCCTTTGTGAGGGTGGTGAGACCAGGATCCTGGTAAGATCATGGCAAACATCGGGTAGGAAATGAGGATGCGAATTGCACCACAGGTGAAGACGTGACAAGAGGCAGAGTGGGGTCCATCGAGCCACAGCTCTTGCAACTAAATGATATGAAGGAGTGAGGCGAGTGTCACAAGAGGGAAAGCAGAGGAGTTACTTTTCCAACACGGGCAGAGTGTAGTTAGTGATACTGTTTAGCAGAACGTGTGTTGAGTATTTTGATAATCGTGCTTGAATCTAATTGGTTGCCCTGGCAATCCTGCATTTTATTTCATGCGCGGAAAACATCATTTTGAGAGGGCTCATTAAGCTCCACCAGAATGCCAAAAGGTTAAAACCATCTACTGACTATTGGATATACAAGTGCGAAATTCAGGGGAAACAGGAAAAATGTAATTAACCGTACATAGTGCAAGTAAGAGTTGCATAGATGTTTCTAGCTTGTGGTGGAAGCTATGGGTGTAGATAAAAGTTTTCAAGGAAAAGTAAGAGGTAGGAGATCAAGGGCAGAAGCCTGGAACACAAACACTTCAGAGGTGAACGTTGAAAGTGGCCCCCGGGGGAAAAACATTTAAAGGGACAGGGAGCGAAGAGAACCAAGAAAGTGGTGCTACGGAGACAAAGAGAAAAAAGTATCGGGCAGGTGGAATGTAAGAAACATAGAGATTTGAACAAGTATCCAGGGAACTTGGATATCAGCAATGTTTTGGTGATCTTAGAAAGTCCAATAAATTAGCATGGATAGAAGGAACAATGTCATGAAGGGCAGAGAAGGACGCAGATTCACGTGGATAGGATTATGGTTTCTAGAAATCCGGTTCTTTTTGAAGGTTAATTAACCAGTCACGGTAACTATTACTAGTTTCGGGCATACCATATCGCGATTTGGCAATTCTGTCCATGACTCAGTGTTCATCATGCGAAGTGTGCCCTTGATCCCCCTCCCCTCACCCTCTCCCCGTTGGTGAGAAGCAGTTTGCTCTCTGGATTCCAGGGTCTGTTTTTCATTTTTCCCTTTTTTTTGTTTCTCAAATTCCGCCTGAGTGAAATCATATAATATGTCTAATTTCACTTAGCATTATACTCTCTAGGTCCATCCATGTTGTTGCAAATGGCAAGATCTCATTCTTTTTTATGGCTGAGTAATATTCTGAAACACACACACACACACACACACACACACACACACACACACACACACCTTGTGTCCATTCATCCATCGATGGACACTTGGGTTGCTTCCCTATCTTGGCCTTTCTAAATGATGCTGCCATAGACATAGGGGCCCATGTGGCTCCCTGAATTCGTGTTTCCAATACGCAGTAGTGGAATTACTGCGACATATTCTATTTTATTTTTAATTTTGAGAGGAACCTCCATACCGTTTTCCACAGTGGCTGCACCAATCTACATTCCCGCCAACAGTGCATGAGGGTTCCTTTTTCTCAACACCCTTGCCAACGCTTCCTCCCTCTCTTTTTTATTTTAGCCATTCTGACAAGTGTAAGGTGGCATCTTGGTTGGGGGTAGGGGTGGGAGACAACAGCTTAAAGGTGGAGATAGGTCCAGGGGGTTAAACTTTTAAATATAAAAAGAAAGAGAGGGTCGCCTGGGTAGCTCAGTGGGTTGAGTGTCCGACTTCAGCTCAGGTCATGATCTCACAGCTCATGGGTTCTAGTCCCACATCGGGCTCTGTGCTGACAGCTCAGAGCCTGGAGCCTGCTTCGGATTCTGTGTCTCCCTCTCTCTCTGCTCTTCCCCCACTTGTGCTCTCTCTCAATAATAAATAAACATTTAAAAAAATTGTTTAGGGGTGCCTGGGTGGCCCAGTCGGTTAAGCGTCCGACTTCAGCTCAGGCCATGATCTCACAGTTCCTGAGTTCAAACCCCATGTCGGGCTCTGGGCTGACAACTCAGAGCCTGGAGCCTGCTTCGGATTCTGTGTCTCCCTCTCTGCACCTCCCCTGCTCCCACGCTGTCTCTCTCTCTCTCAAAAATAAATAAATGTTAAAAAAAAAATTTTTTTTTAATAAAATAAAATAAAAAGAGACATGGTCACGTTTACACCTGTTACCTAGCCTCATAAACAGACCTTTTAAAGGCTTAAAATTCTAACTATTTAAAAAGAAGCAAGAAAGGAACAGCGCAATAGTTCAGCCTTAGCCCAACTATCCCTCCCTGGACACCCAGATTTCTCCAGTGCCTCCATTCCAGGGCTTTTCCTCTCACTGAAAGGCTGGTCTCTACCTGCACTAATATTTTATTATCTCTGACAGAGACAGAAATACCCGGATTTCCCATGACTCCAGATGCTAATATGGAATACGTATTGATATCTACCATGGCACTCTTCTAGGCACTTGGCGCATTTTACCTCATTTTCCTCATAAAGGTGTCGTGGCACCGTGAACATGAACAAAAGGAAACCTCACCACAGTGGGGTCTGGAGGCTAGAAGGGGGAGCCCTACCTCTCAACATCGATCACTGGAAGAACGACAGCTGCAGATCCCAACAAAAGAATCGTCCACAGTAAGGAATCGTCATCCACCAGGGAGCGATGAGCTCTGCATCTCCTACCAGGAAGAGACCACGCTGGCAACTCAGCCGACGAGAAACCATCATCGCCTTCAACTCTCACTTCTCTCCAACGGACCTGGGATCCAACGACCCCTCCCGACATCCATCTTTTCCGGAGACAGTGTTCCTCTCGTTTGCCGGACCCGCCTGTGGTCCCGCCGTTGCCCGCACGTCCTGAACTGCAATTCTCTATTACTGAATAATCCCATTTTTGCTGGTGGAAAAACTGACAGTTTATTTTTAAGTGAAGCATCAGTGAAGAACTGGACCACCACACTCACACCTTCTCTCGCAAGTAATCACGCTAGAAAGTGGTACAGCACACACGTTCCGCACTCCAGTACCAAACAGAGCCCGGTTCAAATCTTGGCTCACCCGTTCCGTCTCTCAGGACCCACAGAGCAGTAACAGAAATATGTACGCGCGTTGCCCAAGTGGGCAGCGAACAAGACCCGGACCACGCTGCTCAGTGATACCACACCTCCTGATGTCCACAAAGCAAGCAAAGGCAGCAGAAGGCAACAGGAAGATTTTGCATTCCAGTGCACCCATTTTTATCTTATTCCAACTACTGACAACCAGGGGCAGAGGAGACACATGAACAGCTGCACAGGTTATTTTAATTGTAAGTTAATAAAAGTCTACATCACACGTGTTCTCTTACAAAATAACAACCTATAAGAGCCCGTGAAAACGGCTGAGCCAACATTACGTGCTGCTTCCGATACTTCCAAGAACTTCAACCGACTGTCCTCTTTCCCAATGTAAAAGGAAGGCGGCTAGCTGCTTGCGGAAAGACAAGTGCCTGCGTTAATCAAGCCGACGTTCTGAACATGTTCTTCTTCAGTTCAGCCGTTTTCTCCTCGATTTTAGCACCACAGTCCTCTGCCGCCTTTTCAATGCCTTCATGGTACTTCTCCAAAGCAGCTTTCAAACTCAGAAAGATTTCCTAGGTGGGAAATGAACTGGAGTAAGGATTATCCCATGCATCAAGCTAACCTGATAATGAGTGGCAAGAACTCGAACCATCTCGTTAATATGCATTAGTCATATTTTAAAGCCCCAACGATCGTATGTGCACACGCACGCACACGTGTACCGGCTTGTTTTAAAAATTCCTTCTGCAAGCTGGGCAGACACAACGAAAAAGTCTGCTACTCAGAAGAAAGCAGAGATGTGCACAACAATGCTTTGGATTCCACGATGTCAAGAACATATTTCTAATTGTCAAGGAAGAGTTCCTACTTTGGAGCTTTTCATCTGTACCAGGCAAGTACCTGGGTTACTGACTGTATATACCACTACACCCTATGCATCTGGCCCCGATCACCACTAAAAAGCTGTGTATGCAGGTCTAAGAAGTAATCGGGAGGACTGGAAAATACATGGTAGAGCCGCTTTAATAAAGCCATCAGGTAATTCTAATAAGCAATAATGAGTTTTCATAGAAACATGGGGATGGGCTAAGAATTTAGAAAACCACGAGAGAACAATTTTTATAGATGGAATAAAATAAAAGAAGCCAGTTGGCCTCCATGCATTCTCTTCTCTCTCGTACTTTACATAGTATGATTTTGACCTTCATATTATTCCTTTTTCTTGAACAAAACAATTCTCAAACCTCGGTACAAGAAAAAGTGGCATTCTGAAAGTTTATAGTTTCATCACTGAAATAAAATAGCAGACAGCAGTCCTTTTCCAATGGGAAGAAAAAGCAGTAAATGGGTGTGACGGGGATAATGTTCTTAATTTTAATCGTCCCTCCCATTAACTTTTTCTTAAATCTATACTTTGTCTACTACTGACCTTAGGGGTTTTTTGTTTGTTTTAAAACGTTTATTTGTTTTAAGAGAAACAGAGAGAGTGCACGTGCGAGCGATGGAGGAGCAGAGACAGAGGGAGAGAGAGAATCCCAAGCAGGCTCTGCACTAAGCAAGGACCGTGGACCGTGGAGCTCGACGCAGGGCTCAATCCCAGGACCCTGAGATCACCACCTGAGCCGCTATGGAGAGTCAGATGCTTAGCCAACTGAGCCACCCAGGTGCCCCACTACTTATCTAAGCTTAAGTTTTAGTGTAGACACTACCTCTTTTTGAACAAACTATATAGATTATAATTTAATATATTGCAGTTCACAGTGTTTCCAAAAAGAACAAAACTATTTCCAGACTCTGACATCTACGCAAGTGTGAGCACTCCTGCTCAAGATTCTGTGAATATAAATAGATGCTTAAGGCTAAACACTTCCCCAAATCCAAACACAGATAGTTATTAAATCCTAATACAAAAATAGAAGAGTCTTATTTAGATTTCTAAGATCTAATTGGGCATCAAATTACTACAACTATGGGATGTGAATCATTAAGAAAATAAATCAAACATTTTTGAAAGCTTTATTTCTTAAGTCTTAAAGGAAAAACAAGGTGAATTAGTTGCTAGCTTGTGTAAACACCATTTTAAAAAACTCAGCACATTCAGCAGCCATAGATCAATTTACCTTCCCAGTTCCATAGGAATGTACATTTATTCTTACTAAAAAGGAAGCTGAATAAATTTGGTAGTAAGGCAGTACTCGTGAGAAACTATTAAAACTAAGTGTTTAAATAAAGATACACAATCTAAATATCTGAACCCGCCGCTTCAACACCCCCAAACCCCCTCCTTCTGAGAACAGACTCTCACGGAGGAACCAAAGCCCACAGATGGAGCCAGCTAAATGAGTGACGCATCAAAGCCCATTCCAGGGCACAGCAACAGAAGCAAGCCGACCCTCATGGCCCTCACAGGACGTTAATGACAAGAAACCACAGCCCAAACAAATGCAGTTTTAGTTTCCAATTAAATTCTGTATCCAGGGGCACCTGGGTGGCTCAGTCGGGCAAGTATCCAACTTCGGCTCAGGTCACAACTTCGCGGTTTGCGAGCTGGGGCCCCGCGTCAGGCTCTGTGCTGTCAGCGCAGGGCCCACTCTGGATCCCCCGTCTCCGTCTCTCTGCCTCTCCTCTGCTCGTGCACGCACGCACGCTCTCTCTCTCTCTCTCTCAAAAATAAATAGACATTTAAAATAAAAGTCCTAGAAGGCAGGGATCATGCCTTCCTTAGTCACAACTTATTCCAAGACAGGTGTAGCACCTGGCACCCAGAAGGTGCACAGGCCATTTGGAGAACGAGTGCCTGGATGAATAAAGTACAGAAAAAACAGGGAGCTCCTGTTTTCACCAGGGAAGTGTAACAACAGTGATATTCAGCAGGATGAATCTGGCAGCACTTAGGGCAGATCTGATGTAGAGAATCCTAAGTCAAGGAAGAAACTTAGCAAGTTTTTGGTACAATCCACGAGCATCACAGAATTTCGCGACAGAAGTAGACCAGAAAAGGGTGGTTGTGAACAGTGTCACTGACTTTTAAAAAATCCTAACATTAACTTGGTGACCAGACACCAGGATTATCGAAACAAAGTCCAAAATTTCAACTCTTTGTGATAGAAAGTGATGATGCCATCATATGAAGACATTGGGAAGAAATGGAGTAAAAGGGAAAGAGAGAAAGGGCAGAGGGGAAAGAAAAAGTGAGGAGGAGGAAGGCTGCTGGAAGATGCTGGATGTCATCTGGATGTCACTCTGAAAACGTTATTTTTGTCGAGGTGGGCAAGCCCACGGAAAATATCCAGCAGGCAGTTACGAAAAAGAGCACAGTTGAGGCCACTGGACAGAACAGGAAGAGACTATGAGAAAACCCGTCCAAATAAAGGTGGTAACTGGAAGCAGAAGAGGCAGGTATCTCTGGGAAAAAGGATATTTAAGGAAGAAAGGAATGTGAGGATCATTAGGGTCCCAGAGAATCGCACACAGCATAACTGGGCAACCGCAGTGCATCTTTTCCTTTCCAGGGAGGGGGCTTATGAAAGAAGCTAAAAGGAGCTCTTTGGCAAAATGCATCGTGATTCGCCAAGGATTCAGACGCCCCCATCCTGTTCAGAACCAACGGATATCACAGTGCAGACTGGGTAAAGGTTAGAACCACCAGGCACCTTCAACAACTATCTCCCAAGTCTTGATCAGAGGTTCTCTGCCAGTCTGAAGGAAGAAAAACTTAACACAGCAAAGGGCCCAATTCTAGTCAACATTCTTATTCTGGAGAAAAAGGCATGTTGGTCAAGTGTGCGGGTGACAGCTAAGCCACGAAAAACAGTTAATGTGAGTGATACAAAGATTTCAAACGACCTTGATCCTTTGAAATCCACACTGAAGGAAATAAATGAAGCCTTGAAAAAATAGTAATAAAATTCTAAATTAAAAGTTCCAAGAAATGGCTGCATTAAAGTACGGTGAGACATTTTAACTAGGCAGAACTACATGTGGAAACGATAGGGGTCATTTAATTGATCACCAGCTCAATATGAGCCAAGGGCAAGCTGTTGCTCTAAAAATCCAAGCCAGGATCATACTTCATTAACAGGAGCGCCGTGCTCGGGGGCTGGCCACACCATTATTTGGAAGGCTATGTTTAGAACCAGGTCCTACATTTTAAACAGAATAATGACAAGCAGGAAACGGGGCGGAGTGGGGGGGAGAGACAGTAAACAGGATAGTAATGAATCTGAAAATTAAGCTATATAAAGAGTGGCTGGAAAACTGGGGCTCATTAACCCAGATGAGAAGGCTGAAGGAACCCATGATCATTATCCTCAAATGTCTGCAGTGATATTAAGCAGAGGAGGATACAGATTTGTTCCAGAGAGATCCTGGTTCACTAGACTACAGAAATTATATTCTAAACTAAAAACGACAAGTAACATTTTAACAACCAAAGCTGTCCTGGTAAAACAGCTTGGGTGGTTATGGGCTCTGTGATACTGAAAACAATGAAGCGGAACCTATCAGTGGTTCTCAAAAGCCACAATAAAAAATTCCAGTCCGTGGACCCCGCTGCTGAGGATTCTAATTCAGGACATCCGGGTGGGGGGTTGTGTTTATTTTGCAATTCCTGTTTGAATTCTAATACAGAGCCAGTTTTAGCAATTTCATGCTAGAGGACCATCCAAGTTTACAAATATTCATGAAAAGCACACTACATAGAAGGCACCCGCCTAGGCACGGTTTCACGTACAATGATAAAAAACACGTAATTGCTGCTGTCGAGAAACTTGAAATGTTACTGGCCAGACATCTCTGCGTTGCACACAGTAACATAAGGCAAGCAGGGCTGAGGGGCAGGAAGTCCTCCCACAGTAACTGCTTCACTAACTGTGCTTGACCCTGTGATAACAAATAAATATTAATTGATTGAGTGATTTGGTTAAGAAGGAGGATTAAGTATCTCCTCTAAGATCTTTGTAAGCCACATTTTAGAGATAAACAGAGGGACAAAGGCGGAGTCTTGGTGCATATCCAGGTAAGAGGCAGAAAAAAGAGAAGCCGTTGAAATGTAGAAAGAAAAGGGAAGGGCAGAAAAAGTCAGGGCAGCACACTGGGCAGACAGGCACAGGGAAACACAGCCCTTTTCCTTTCCTTTCTTGCTGCCTTCCCTCCACAGTGGCCTCAAGACAGCCTTCAGTGTATGCACATGCACACCTACAAGTGGCCGTGCAACAACCTCTTTCAAGGAGATGACAGTCCCGAGAACAGGTGAGGGGCGTGTCTGCAGTGGCTTTTAGCATTCTGACTCCTGGCAAACTGGATGTGGATGGTGGAAGGTAGTGACGGCAAGTATTTAAACATTTTTCAGCTTTCAGGTTTTAGGAAACCTTGATCCAATATGGCAATATAGGTAAGGTGAAGAATAAGAAAAAAAAAAAAAAGAGGCCATGGGATTTCACGTGATAAAGGGCTGTTTTCAGTGATTTCTGGTAGCAGTTTGGGCCAGTCTTGAGGATATAGGTCAAACTTCAAAAGTGAAGAGAAAATGAGGGGCTCCTGGGTGGCTCAGTCGGTTGAGCGTCCGACTTCAGCTCAGGTCATGATCTCGCGGTTCACGAGTTGAAGCCCCACGTCGGGGTCTCTGCTGACAGCTCGGAGCCTGGAGCCTGCCTCGGATTCTGTGTCTCCTTCTCTCTCTGCCCCTCCCCTGCTTGTGCTCTTTCTCTCTCAAAAATAAAAAAAACATTAAAAAAAAAAAAGATTAAGAGAAAATGAGCTCTAATCAACACATCAGGAATAGATTACTTCTTTGAGACATCAGCAGTTAAGAAAAGGACAGAAGGTAAACACTTTATGTTTGGCACTACACTGACATTTTGGAAGACACAAACGTGGAAGTCAAGATGTGTGTCCTCATTAAACTTGGAACTATGTACGAAATAAAATAAATACGCTGAAACAAGCAAAGAATAAAACCAGTAAGTAACTTTCAGGAATTGTGATACAGATACCATTAAAAGTCTCCTCACACAGGGACTAACCTAAGCTATTTCGTTTCACGTAACAACTCAAACACACTGAACACTGATGATAAATCATTTGGAGAGAAACTTTTTAGAGGACATTACTTACGATCATTATGCAAGTTTACTTATCAAAAAATGGTCAGAGCCTTTCGGGAGCACCTGCTCTTAACTGTAGTCAGGCCAGGGGGAAAGACCAGTGAAGAAAAGTTACGAAGGAGACAAACAAACACAGGTGAATGGAGACAGAACCCAAGGACGTAGGAGGTCAAGTTCTGCTTCAGAGAATGGACAAACCCCGAAGATGAGGGTGACGGAACCGCCACTGTGAGCTGGTAGACGATGTGAAATTCACTTGTGAACACACACTCACTTGGGACTTCAGTCTCTCCCTTTCAGTGGCATCTTTCAGTTGCTGAATTCCCAATTTAATCTTTTGGATTTCTTGATTAATTGTGGTTACTCGCTCATAGACAGCTCCTCTTTTTTCTTGAACTTTATTGCAATCTCTAAAGGAAAACAGAGACAGCTAAATTTTAATTCCACTCAAGCATCTGAAAAGGAAAACATTAACTCTAATACCGACTCCGAAGTGATCGCATCGATTTGTTTGACAAACCTAAACCCCTTCTCAAGACATAAAAGCAAATGGATGCAAACTCCGTGTGGTGCAGCCCCCGAGGGCTATTATTTAAAGCGGAGACTTGAAGTTACACTCCCCCAGGTGTCTTCACTCCTGTACTACGGGTGGGGATGTGAATCAGTACAACTTTTCTGCAAGGCGGATTGGCCACAAATACAAAATCCACCGCTTCTGCCCTTTTTCTTCATCCGCATGAGGCAGAACAAAGGAAATCTTCACCATATACAGGCTGAAACATGGGTCTTATGGGCATACATGCGGTGCGTACTCTAAAAATACAATCTCTGGGGCACCTGGGTGGCTGAGTCAGTTAAGTGTCTGACTTGGGCTCAGGTCATGATCTCGTGGTTCATGGGTTGGGGCCCCGCGTCGGGCTCTATGCTGACAGCTCGGAGCCTGGAACCTGCTTCGGATTCTGTGTCTCCATCTCTCTCTGCCCCTCCCTGGCTCACACTCTGTCTCTCTTGCTCTCAAAAATAAATAAATATTAAATAAATAAACAAACAAACAAACAAAAGGGAACGGACAGGAAGCACACTGGCTAACAACAATAACATGCTTACTGAAGTATTAATTCTTACTAGATTAAAAAACGGGGGCAACCTTTTCTCAAAACAAAACATGGATGCTATAATGCCATAGCCCAGCTGGACTGTAAGACGGGCCAGGCGGTTCATCTTCCGAGAGGGCACGGATATGAGCAGAGATACCAGAGGCCCTTCTGGAGAACCAGGCAAAGGAAACACTAGTGTAATGTACGGAAAAGGAAAAACCGAGGACCTACAACATCTCTCCATCCACACACAGCATTAGGAGATTCATAATGAATTCATCTCTGGTCACCCAAAGGCGGGACACCTTTTTGAGATTACAGGAGCTTTGGAATCTTAGGGAGGTGACAACATGCTAGCTTTCCCCGCTTATTTTCTCTAACACATTGAAGTGACAATGACTCCATACTCAATCACCGTGCGTTTGTACTGCTTGACATCCTCGTGCTTCTTATTTATTTTGAATTGTGCTGTGGCAAGTTTTTCCTTCTTCCCAATCATCAGTCTTTTGAAGGAATTTTCTTCAGTCTTCAGTTTCTTCAGTTCTGACTCATCACTCTCAATTTGGTCCTCCAAGTTCAGGCTCTGCGTTTTACCACAAGGACGTAAAGTCAATACAACCCATTAGGATTTATAAACAAGAGGAATGTCTATTTCTTGGATGAGCTCTACGAAGATACAGTTGGAAGATGAGAAAAACCCGGACCGTCCGGAGGGCACGGGAAGGCGCCGGGGACCCTGGGAAAGGACGGGACACCCGGCGAGGGGTCCGTACGGGGTCGCTCATCAGTGAGGATGAGGACAGAGCCGTGTGCTAGGAGGACCGGCCGAGAGGCTGTGCCGAGGGCGCTGGGCCTGAACTAAGGTAGGAGGAACAAGGAGAAAGGGGAAGTGCAAGGAACTGTTACAGCAGGTGCACCTCAATCTTCTTGCTGACTCTAGACGGCAGATAAGGGAGTACGCGCTTGGGAAAGATTACCCCAGGCAACCTCACCTTCTACCCCTCTCTTCCCTCAAAGAAGTCCTTTATCAAATGCAAAGTCAGTGATCCTGGGGATAGTCTGGATTACTATGATAGAGTGAAGACGTGACAAAGGATTTTCAAGCTTCCAGCCTGAGAAACTTAAGTAACATTAGTATACCTGTGGACCCCCAGAGCAGGGCCTACATTGTAAACCTAAATCTCCTTATAGACCCCAGGGACAGCGCATTTGCAACTGTTAGTACAGGTTTAAAATTCCATTACTTTTCCCCCAAAATACACATGGCAATATGCCATGTTACTGAATTTATTATTCATCTCATCTGAAAGTTTAACATAGGCCTTCCCACTACTGTGTGCAACAAGAAAACTGTTTTGGGGCGCCTGGGTGGCTCCGTCGGGTAAGCATCCAACTCAATCTCGGCTCAGATCATGATCTCACGGTGCGGGAGATCGAGCCCCATGTTAGGCTCTGTGCTGACAGCTCAGAATCTGCTTGGGATTCTCTGTCTCCCTCTCTCTGCCCCTCCCCGACTCGTTCTCTCTTTCTCTCTCTCTCTCAAATATAAAATAAGGTAAGTATTTAAAAACAAAAAAAGAAGAATGTTTCGTTGCCCAGCATACACTGCCACATCTATTATTCTCTAGAATGACCTTGCTTTTCTTTAGGAAAATAGTAACAAAAAGTAAAAGCAAATCCAAGCAACTATAGTAAACCATTACATAATAAAAGCATTAAAATGCTACATAATACAAACCTCCTTTAAGATGTTGGTTAACTTTTCCCTATTATCTGCAAGGTCCTGTATTTTCTTCTGATATAACTGTACCTCCAGCTGACATGAAGGCAAGCACTCAACTGAGTCTCTGTAGATTTCGTATTTCTCCATCACTTCTTGCTTTGAGAGAGAAAACAAAAAACATAAAAGCCAGTGTGATAGTCTCCTTTATGAAACTGCAGTACTGTGTTTGCTCTTAAATAATTTCTGCACTTAATACTGAAAGCTTAAGAGCAGAGAACAATTAAGTTTCTGGGTCAGGGAGAAAGCACTATTACTGACACGTGTCTAAGTACATATAATTATGCTTCCTAATTGCCAGATATCCTTGCACAGTGGAGAACTGCCACAATTTTACTAAATCACTCACTGAAGTACCTTCCAAAGGTTATTCATGGTGAGTTTAAGAGAGTTCGTGTCTGCTAATATTCAAACTACTCCTAATTACTCCTGGGCAATCGTATTACCAATGATAATCTTCCTGTTCATCTTTCTAATAACCATTGCTACAGCAGATTCTTTTTAAAAGATTAATTCGTCTTCTGAAATTAGAAAATGAGCATGTTTACTACAACCCCTGGAACAACAGGCTTCCTTTCCTTCTCCCAGGGGCCCGTCCCCGTCCCCGCCCACCTTATTGGCCAACTGGACTTTGTCCTCAGTGAAACGCTTCATCAGATGACTGCTCACTTTTCTGTTGTCTTTTTCTTCCCAATTTGTAAATACTTTTGCATCTCTGAGTGTCATAGATATAACCCCTTTACCTCTCATGCACTATAAACATGTTCCATAGGTCTTCTTTTCTCTACAGATTTGGATTTCCTATCTTAATTTAAAAAAAAAAAAAAAAAAATCTAGCCCAGTTCAAGATTATACAAATGTTCTCCTAAAATTTCTAAAATTAAGTTTTAATCCACATAGAATTTACTTTTGTAAATGGCACAAGGTGTAGACCCAGCTCCCTTTTCTTCTAAATGAATGGCCAACTGAGCCAGAACTGTTTACTAAATAAACTACACTTTTCTCTTAAATACTCAGATCTATTTGTTGGCTTTCATTTCCGTTCTGCTGTCTATTCCTGTAATAGGATCTTAATGATCAGGAATGGCTGGAATAACGAATTCAGAGATAAACCAGAAATGTTCCTTTAATGGAGTTTAAAAACCCTGCCTCACAAAGGATGCTAAATTGTCCACCCACTTCTACTTCTATCCCTGTCCACCTCCATCCATCTCCCACAGTGACCCATCATCTTTTTAAACGTAAATTATATCATGTTCCAACATCCCCCTTTTAAACTAGTCAGTGGTATGTCCTGCTCTCACAGTAAAATCCAGCACCCTGAAAAATCTGCCAGTTTTTCTATCATCACCTCATGCCATTCCCCTTCTTACGTTTAAGGTGTTATTCTTTGAATATACCTTGCTCCCTTCTACCTCAGAGAATTTGCAAATGCTGTTCCCACTCCTCAGATGCTCTTCCATGCATTTAGTAGGATAAACATTGTTTATCCTTCAGATGTCAGCATCAATTTCTACTTCCTTCCCCCTCTACTCCCAGAGTTCCAAAATATTAAATTAGACCACCATCATTGCATTATTTCAAAGAACCCCATGTTATTTTGTTCGTTTCTCTTTTTGGCACTTTTTAAAAAGTATTTTTAGAACAGTTTTAGGTTCACAGTAAAACTGAGCAGCAGGTACAGGGATTTCCCATGTACTTCCTACCCCAACACATGCACACCCTACGCATTTTCATAATACATATTATAATCCGTAATTATGTAATTGATTATAAACTTAATACCTTTCTCCATCATATAAAGTAAGCAGGTCTCACAAGGACAAAGAATTTCTATTTTGATCATCCAGGACAACATCTCAAAACTTTGTTGTATAATTGAACAAATGTCTTAAAATTGTACTTCCTTTCCCTACACCTGCTTTAGAGAAGAGCTATATCTTAGAGACAAGGGCAAGAAGCTTGAGAAAAAAAGAAATGTAGATAAACTGAATACCACAAAATTAACACACCACTAAGCAAGAGTTGCTAAAAAGAAAAAATACATATAGAGAAAAGCATTAAAATTTTTTTAAATAAAAAGGAAATTCACCCTGGAATTTTTAAGTTTCTGGACGGTATCTTTCATTTTTTCTTTATAATTCTTTAGTTTCTCTGGAGAATCCACAATTTTTGTTTTCAAACTCTCTTGCACTTCTTTCAAAGAAACTACGGACAATTTTAGCTCATTCTGTTGAGAAAACATATTTATATTAGATACAGTAATAAAACTGGTAACTTACCATTACGACAACGGAAAAGGACAAAGGAACGGGGTCTCTGCTCGCTGTGGTGGGGGCGGCTGTACAACTACGACCCTGTCACTCGCCTGCGTATTTGTTCCCATTCGTCTGTGGGCCGAAGACCAAGCCCCTGAGCAGGACATTCAAAGGCCCTTTGCCGTGTACCCCTCCCGTCCTCGCCAGGGTCCTCTTCCACCAGGGCCCCGCTCTACCTACGACCTGCTAACGTCAGGCCTAGGCTCGGAAGGTGCCAGCAATGTCTCTCTGATCAGCACAGTCCTTCTGAAAACCGTCAGCCCTGTGCCGCCTGTGAGCTCCATTAATCCTTGGAAATCCTGCCCCCACTGCCTTTACGTCCTTCTATAAACAACACCATCACTGTTCAGGGGACGCTATCCGTATGTACTTCATATGTGTTGCTGACTTTGGCTGGGTGACCTGGAGTTGTGTAAAGTTCTTTTGTGTTCCCAGAGCACACACCAAGCACTAGCACTGGGGGGGTGATCGACACATGCTCGCTGAATTAAAACAAATTTCCTTAGTCTCCCGAATTTCAAACCACCCGGGGAACTGAGGTGAAGGGCATCAGAAAACGCTATTAAAACTTCTGTGTAAGTGTAAGGGCGCCTGAGTGGCTCAGTCAGTTGAACCTCTGACTCTTGATTTCGGCTCAGGTCGTGATCTCACGGTTCGTAGGTTCAAGCGCGGAGCCTGCTTGGGATTCTCCCTCTCTCCCTCTCTTTCTGCCCTTCCCCTGTTCATGCTGTTTCTCTCTCTCTCTCAAAATAAATAAATATTAAAAAAAAAAAAATCTCTGCAAGTCTAAAATTATATAAAAAGAAAAATATTCACATGAACTTCCTCCCAAAGTATTAGCTGATAAATTACATTGTTTTGAAACACTCTATGACTCAATGAATCGATATAGAAAGGTTTCCAAGAAATATGAAGTGCAAGAACCAATTACAGATCAACATACAACACAAAACGGAATAGTTTCTACGAAAGCAGAATAATGAAAAAGCAAGACAACCATATGCCTCTACACAGGTGCACACCATGTCAGGGAAAAGGACGGGAGGGTGTGGCCTGCAGGGTAAGCGGGCCCAGAGAAGAGGGGCTTTGTGTCTCACTCGCTGTCCCTTGTCTCTCCCTGCATATATAACGATACACACGTTATGCCATTTGAGTATTTCACGACAGGAAGGTACTGCTATGTGGCTCGTGTAACTTGTCTACAAGTTATTTTTTTTAACTAAAAAGTACCACAACTGATCTCACCTTTTTTCCAACTAACTCAGGGAGGCAAGTTAAATGTTTGAAACAGTGTGTCTGTTATTTTAGTAGACCGCCCCACTGTCTGCTCCCTCATGCTCCACAAAACTACTGATCACTTTCCTTCCAATTGATACTGACTTTCATCACAGTTTTTCCCTTTATAAAAAGCTTAGATTGGATATTATAATTACAAAATGATTTTATTTTAATGTAGCTTTAAATGGGACAGAAAGAAATGAATAATAAAACTGAACCACAGCCAATACTACTCAGATAAAAGCCTTTGCTAATAAAAAGAGTGACAGAAAAACAAGGAACATGTTCCACCAAAGTAAATTTCAGGTGGATCTAAAGTGTCAGCGTTAACAGGGAAGCCATAAAAGTACAACGAGACAATGTGGGATTAAACAAATGAGAAGTGGGACGGTATTTTCTACGTAAAGAATTCAAGCCACAAACCATGAAGGCCATGTCTATACATTTTACCACATTGAAAACATAAGCCTTCTAATGGGGAAAAAATGATGAATTTAAAAGACAAATAGTTAATACCCCAAACTCATAAATCTTCTTTAAAAAAAATGAAATAAGCAGGGTGCCCACGTGGCTCAGTTGGTTGAGCGTCTGACTTTGGCTCAGGTCATGATCTCACAGCTCGGCTCGTGAGTTCGAGCCCCGCGTCGGGCTCGGTGCTGACAGCTCGGAGCCTGGAGCCTGCTTCGGATTCTGGGTCTCCCTCTCTCTCTGCCCCTCCCCCACTTGTGCTCTGTCTCTCTCTCAAAAATAAGTAAACATTAAAAAAATAAATTAAAAAAATGAAATGAAATGAAATGAAAAGAACGCAGATAGCTTACAAAATAAGAAATAACAGTAAACCATTGAATCAAGATGTCGAAATCACTAAGAATCAAAAAAAATCAAAATTAAAATGAGGTGTTTTTTTTCCTACAAAAGTGACAAAGAGAGCAAACTAAAAACATCCAATTTTGGCAAGAGTGTAGGGAAAAGAACACTCATATTGTATCAGTAGAAATGCAAGTTGATATCTTTTTAGAAGTCAGTTTAGCAAGGTGGATCAATTTTAAATACTTTTTCAAGTTTATTTATTTATGTTTGAGAGACAGACAAAGAGAGTGAGCAGGGGAAGGGGAAGGAGAGAGGGAGAGACAGAATCCCAAGCAAGCTACGCACGGTCAGCACAGAGCCCGACGCGGAGCTCGAACTCACAAACCTTGAGATCACGACCTGAGCCAAAACCAAGAGTCAGAGGCTCAACCGACTGAGCCACCCAGGGGCCCCTCGGTGGGTCGATTTTACACGTGTGTTCCCCTTAACCCAGAAATCCTACATGTGGGAATTTATTCCAAGATGAAGGGCAGCAGGTGCACAAATATCGACGCCCGTACGTGTGTAGCCCGTACACGCTGCTGTCCAATTGCAGAAAAATTAGAAGCCAGCGGACGTCTATCAACAGGACACTAGAAGTAGCTACGTTAGCCCAACGCACAACCATGGGTAACCATTTAGATGATGAGGATCGACGGTGACGTGCTAACTCTCTACACTCTTTTGTTACGTGAAAGCAGGCAGGTCTGAGGCGTGAAGGGTCTAGCATTCCCCGTGTACAATCACACGTGCTTGTCCGCAGAGACAAGCGTCATCTGGGACACATCTCAGACTGTGCGGGAGCTTTCAGGTGATTTTCGCTCTCCTCACACATTTCTGTGTTTCCGTTTTTTGACAGTAGTCAGCTATTGTATTTAAATTGAGAAAAGTTCAATTAGTCTCGTTTTAAGGAGAAAGGGAGAAACATGTGACCGTAACACACACAGTTCAAACATTCCTCACATAACACAGTCAAACCTTCAGGGCTAGTTATAGGAAAAGGAGCTTACCAAACGCTTGGTTTTCTCTGAAATCTCTGACTTCTTTTGGGAATTTCCGTCTTGTAGCACTATCTAAGGAAAAAAGCAAACAACTCTTCTCTAATGATTCAAAATAGATTTAAATTTGCCGCTAACATAAAGGTAAGAAAAAAGAGGAGTTAAATGGATTAGACCATAATATATATTCTCAAACTTATCTATTTGTGATACCACTGCTCCAAAACAAGTATCTAACAGCTCCTCTACTAAGCAGTGAAGTCCAAATAAGTGCATAAGTACTTATGTCCTAACAACTCAGTAGCCCTTTGAAAAAGCAATATATACAAATTGAAAGAAAAAGATGTTTATTTTATTCTCAAATAACCACAACTACTCCCAAATTGGATGTGTGTACCTGTCGCACACTGCACAAATGCACACATCTTGGAATCAGATTGGACTCAGACAGTCTCATTTCCTGTTCTGAGATTTTTTCACGTAGTACTGGTTTTTTAGCATGGCCAATGTCAAAACCCAGGTTCACAAAGACACGAAAGGAAGGTAATGTGAGTTGTTGGAACTGTGGACTATCTTCAACAGGTGGTTCAAGCAGGGTATGGCAGATGCTGCTTATCATTGTTTCCCTTGAAATTTTAAAATATCCTGAAGCACCCCTGCGGGTTCGCTGTGGTGTCCAGGGTGCCATGGGACAGTTTGGGAACGGTGGGAGCAGAAAAAGGGAAATCCTAAAAAACTCTAGTCAAGGAGACAGCGTGTAACTCTGACAACACGAATAAATAACTCATGGTCAACAGAAGTATACATCCATTCTAAGGGGCACAAGTGGGCACAGCAAGGTACCCTGCATCTTTAGCAACTGGAAGTAACATTCCCTTACCCCTCCACACCCACCAAAAAAAAAAAAAAAAAAAAAAAAAGCGGTGTTTTTAAATTTTAAGCTAACAACCGTGAAAATAAAACGAGACCTCGCTCACGTGGAGTCGGGAGGCCAGGAGGGGGAGCCCTCACCCCATGATTAATTACAGGAAGCCTCGGCAACCGCAGGCCCAATGCTGGCAGGAGGTTCGTGGCATCTCCACTGGGAATCAACTCCCCCAACCACCGCGCCACTCAGCCAAGGAGAAGCCACCAGCAGCCTCAACTTCTGCTTTTCTTCCGTGGACTTTCTTTCAAAGTCGCCCCTCCCAACCCCCTCCTTCTCCATAAAGTAACATCGCTCTCCTCGTCCGACTAGCCCTCGGCTCGTGCTCAGCTGACGTGTACCAAGCTGCAACTCTCTGCTCTTCCCACATAAACCCATTTTTGCTGATAAGATTAACTGGCTGTTTCATTTTTACGGTCAACACAGCTGATACCGTTTTCTGACGAAACTCTTGATTCAGTGATTGCTGCAGCTCCTGAATATCATCTGAAAGCTGCTTGAACTCTGCTTGTTCTTCGACTGGAACAGAACTAAACATAGCAAAATAGATTAAAATGACACATATCAAGTTCTTAACTGTGCAAGGCCAAAACCGTCCCTGTCCTCAAATAACTCAGATGAAAAAACAAGAAACAAAAAACTGTTTTCATGTGTCTGAATTCTCATCCTTTCATGTGACAGGGGTTTAAAATAGATGACCTGACCTCTACGACACAGAAAATAAAAATCAGATGGGCTCCTTCGGCCTCCCACCTCCCAATCTATGGATGGACTCCTCTGCACTCATACCTGCCCCTTCTAACTCGGCTCCTGATACGAGGGGCGGGACATCCCTTTCTGTTCGTGCCGGTTCCTGCCTGGCTGCTCTCCTCCCCTCTCTCTCCTGGGTCCCGCATTCCTTTACTCTGCCCGTCCTTCCTACCAGCACTTGCCCACGTAAAGGTCTCTGCCCTGCGCGTGGCTCTCAACTTCGGTTTTGAGACGCGGTCTAGAACTGTGGTTTTCGCTATCACTTCCCTGGCTGCTAGCACGCCGAATAATCTTGACATGCTTTCAACTGGCTATTTGCACGTATTCCTCCGTAAATCCCATTTTCAACCTTTGCCCATTTTTCTCTCATCCTTTGGCTCCTGGTTTGTACATGTGTGTATCAGGCTTCGTTAGGGACAGGGCCGTTCTGCTGCACATGCTGGAAACACCTGCTCCTGGTTTGTTACTCATCTTTCCCCTTGGCTCACGCCAAATTTACCTGTTACATTTTACTACCTGCCTCCTACCCCTAGACTTCACAGCTCCCGGCTGTCTCTAAATCTACACACGGACAGGTGAGGAATGTTCTCCCCGAAGCAGGTCAACTCAAAACCGTCAAGAAATCAGAAGGGATAAAAAAAAAATCCCTCTGCTCAAAGTCTATGTACCTGGCCAAGAAATCACAAGTCCTGAATGACTCTCCCCACTGACCAACGAAGCAAAACAAAGCTCTGTTGAAGGAGTAAAACTTGCCCAGAATTAACAGACCTTAAGGAACAGAGGCCAGTTAGGCCCCTACACTAGTAACTCCAGACACAACTTAGGAGGGAAGTTCACGGCTTTACACATCTCAGGCTAATTTCACTAACCACAAGGATAAAGTTAAAGAATATATTATGTACGAAGAGTTAGAAAGAAGGAAAGCTAGTTTTTCTTTTTAGAACAGGTAAACTTAGACCGTCTGCTATTTAGTGAGGGCAGTGGGGGAGACCTGAAGGGGACCGCAGGACTGCAAAGTCCTACCCGCGATTCACTCTGCACCCCGAAACCGTACTTATTCGTAAATCTCCGACTTACTCAAGTCTCTCCAGTTTCATCAGTGCCTCCTGGTGTGCAGTAGTCAACTGGTGCATTTTGTCCACAGAAGATTTCTGTTAAAGCAAATTTTGTATTAGTGCTTTTCAATATAAACAGTGATGTGTTTCAAAAAACATCTACCGGTTCACACCACAGAATGCTTACCCCTCATCTTTCACCATCAGAAATAAGAAATTTAAGAGAGAACAGGCATTCGTGATGAGTGAACTAGAAACTTTCTTGTTCACACACAAATGCCCAGTTCCTACCATAGGCAGGCACTGCGCTAAGTGCCAGGAACAATACCCAAGAAGGCGAAGTTACACTTCGGACTTAAGTCGCTCCTAGAAGAGTCAGACACACGCCCGGAAGACCGCAGAGCAACCTGCTACAGGACTAGATACAATGACACCCAAACCCGACGTGGGTAGCGGCTGGGGAGGAGTGTCCCCGGGGCTTCGTGAAACCAACAGATGTTTGAGCTGTGGCTTAAAAAATGAGAAATCAGCCAAGCAAAACTGTATGTTTCTGTGTGTGTAGCAAATACATGTGTAAGCTCTGGAGAGTGTGTGATGTTGAGGAAGCATAAGCTTAACGGGATTTGTGCAAGGAAGCACTTACATATACACTCAGTGTAGCTGGAGCTTAAGTTCTAATTGTCTGGTGGTCCTCTGGCACTCTTCTAAGAATATGATAACCCCACACTGAGGACAGATGGAAACAAATCACACAGATGACCCATAACCTTTCCAAATTCTCTAAATTGTTGACGAAACGAGTTTCCATCTGTTAGAGTGATTTACTTGGCTTGAATCTTGTAACACAATGTTGGGCAAGCTTGATAAACAGAACATCCTTTTAGGCTATTTTTTAGAAAGCAAATACAAACCTCAAATATCTAATTAAATAAAAACAGACAGATTCGTTACTATTTCTCTTCCCTTACAATTCCTAATATAGGAAAAGGAGCCTCAGCTACAAGAAGAAAACAAAAGGGAACAAAAGTTCCCTAACATGATCAAATAGCAAAGAAAAACTCCTTTTGAGAGATGCTTTCCAGTCATTAAAATCTTCAACTTCACATAAATATTAAAATAAATTGGGCTCTAACAGCCATACGACAATTAGATACCCACGACAACTATTTCAAAACAGGTTAGTATCTCATAAATGATGTTACTGATCTGCTATGTGACCCCAAAATATATTTAAATCTTACGTATTGCCAAAGAAATTCCATGTATGTCTCACGGCACGCTTCTCTGAAGTGAATAAAGTTGATAATGCCACTTAAAAACCGACTTGTTCGTTTTGCCTCTAAAACAGAAAGCAAGACTCCTTAAATAAATCCTGGAGACAATGTGAAAATAAAAATTCATCCTCTCCCACTATATACGTGGCTCAGTTTATAGAATAAAACTGAGAATGTGCTATAATTAGCCAAAGTGCAAAAAAAAAATGTGCTCTAATATAAAGATCAGAATGATCTTTGCATTAATAACTAAAAAAGAAAAAAAAATGGCAAATCATTTCTGGCTGAGAGAGAATGATAGGGAGCAGATTTACTCTCCCATCTTAAACAACTAGGAAACCAGACAAAATGTATGAAGCAACAGATTTTAGACACCGGACAACAGGCACCACAGGACAGCAGTCCCCAAGACAAACGCATGAGTGAACCCTGTTCATGCACCAGCCTGCTACTTGGGACTTTTCAGGCTGGGAGGGAAGGACACCATCAGAACTCACAGGTCCTGCTGAGTCACAGAGATAGAGTGTGGAGTTTGGGGAGCCCAAGGCAACTAGAATTTACGAGTTCTAGAGGCCTTGGCCTCTCCAAACTAATATCTTCCTGACAGCCTTTATTCTATACAGATATCGTTTGTTCAGGAACACAGAGAAACATATCAGCATTATAAAGGGATGATTTTTAATTTTTTTTAACGTTTATTTATTTTTGAGAGAGAAGACAGAATGTGAGCAGGGTTGGTGGGGGGTGGAAGGTTGCAGAGAGACAGAGAGAGAAAGAGAGAGAGAGAGAGAGACAGAATCGGAAGCAGGCTCCAGGCTCCAAGCTGTCAGCACAGAGCCTGACGTGGGGCTCAAACTCATGAACTGTGAGATCATGACCTGAGCAGAAGTGTGAGGCTTAACTGAGACTGAGCCACCCAGGTGCCCCGGGGAAGAATTTCTTTTTTAAGGCCCGAATCAAACTTTTATACTTAAAAAATATCTGAAATGAAAAATACACCAGATAGGATGAACAGCAGAACGGCCTGAGAGATGGATATATTAGTGAAAATGAAGACAGGACAATCAAACCTATCTACAAGGCCAGAGAGAAAAAATGAATAGAGTATCTATGAGCCGAGAGACATCAAGTAGCATAACAAACGTGTCATCGGAGCCCCACCAAAAGAACTGGCAGAAAAAACTTATAACAGATATCTGAATATTTTCCAAATTTGATAGACACTATAGACATAGGCAAGGAAGTGAGCAAATCTAAGTTGGGTCAGGGGGAACACGACAAAGAGAAATGCCCCAAAAAGCACATCATAATCGAACTGCTAAAAACTTACGATAAGGAGAAAGTCTTACAAGCAACCAGACGGAGGAGAACCAAAAGAGCTAAGTCCAGACTAAATAAGCAAGTGGTTTGGATTATGAACTTTCATGTAGGAAGAATTGCAAATGCCTTGGGAATTGGAGCGGAGAGGCCCCAGAAGACGTGGGATGCTAGAAGGCGACGTGTCTAGTGGAAAGGTAGACTAGGGAAAGAAAATCTCTCACGCCAGTGAGGAAAATGTCAGGTAACACTGTCTCTTAGCCTTATCTCTGGCAAGAAGACAAACACTGAGAATTGTAAACCCGGAGCCGACTACCATAGTGATTTCCGGTTTTAATGCAACTACATATGTGGTCTGAGAACTACCAAAATTAGGAATTAAAAAGTGATCTTTGTCCAATGATAACCCCGGAACAACTGCCAAAGGCAAAAAAGTATCTCAGGAGGGATGTGGCCTCAACCCCAGAAGCAGAAGACCGCAGGACTACTCTGTTAAAGACAGACTGTTGAACAAGCTTAAATTTATTACACTCCAAAGGCACACGTGCATGTGGACGTGAGTGCACACACACACACGCGCACAACACACAGAAGAAACAACCTGTCATCAGTGTGTGGGATGCAGCTAAAGCAGGACGAAAAGGAAATTTATAGCACTAAACACCTGTATTAGGAAAGAAGAAAGCTGTCGCATTCATGTCCTCAGCTTCTACTTAAAAAAAAAAAAAAAAAAAAAAAAAAAAAAAAACAGTGGGAAAATAAAGAGCAAATCCAAAGAAAGCATGAGAAGAGAAGGAATAACAATAAGCCCAGAAACCAATAAGATAGAGAAAAGAAATAAAATACAGAAAAATCAATGAAATCAAAGGCTGGTTCTACAAAAAGATAAAATTGATAAGCCTCTAGCCAGACGGGTCCGGGAAAAACAAGAGTGAAAAAGAAATGATAAATATTAGAATGAGACAGGGGACTTCACTACTGAGCCCAAAGACTGTTAAAAAATGATACAGGAAAATTACGAACAACTTTATGTTAATAAATTGCCAATTTAAATGAAGTGTATAAGTTCCCTAAAAAGGGGAAACACCAAAGCGCACTCAGGAGTTTGGCAATAAACCACCAGCATTTGATATTATCAGTGTTCCAGATTTTTCCTCTTCTAATAGGTGTGCAGTGTTTGGTCAACTGATTTTTTACAAAAAGTGTTAAGGTTAATTCCATGGGAAAAGAATAATCTTTTCAGGGGCGCCTGGGTGACTCAGTCGGTTAAGCGTCCAACTCAGCATTTCGACTCAGGTCATGATCTCACAGTTCGCGGGTTTGAGCCCCGCATCGGGCTCCACGCTGGCAGTGCAGAGCCTGCTTGGAGTCTCTCTTTTTTTCTTATTCTCTCTGCCCCTTCTCTAAGTAAATACAGAAACTTTAGAAAAAAAAAAAAAAGAATAATACTGTGGTGCTGGAATAATTTGATGAGTATATGCAAAAAGGAAACAATATGAACCTTGACCTTACATAATATATAAAAATTCAAGCATTAAATAGTAAAAGCATATTATAGTATGCTTAAAGCAAAGTATCTGAGTAACTCTTAGCAACCAAGATTTTTTTAATAGTACATACAAAAAACTGGTTTTATGAATCATAAATGAAAAAACTGATCAATTAGAATCTTCAAAATGGAAATATATTTTGCTCTTCAAAAGACACTATTATAAAATTAAAAAGGCAAGTAATGGGCAGAAAATATTTGCATAATACATATCTGGTAAGTTATGTATTTTCATATCTGAAGAAGCCATACAATTCAGTAAGACAATTCAAAACATAATTATTAGTTAATTAATTAAACAAACAAACTCAAGCAAATGATTCAAAAAGACACTACACCAGAGAAGATACGTGGATAGTAAATAAGTATATGAAAACATGTTGCTATTAGTCATCAGGGAAATGAAAATTAAAACCATGAGATAAAACTACGTAGCCGCTAAAATGGCCAAAATTAAACCATTCTGATACCAGGCAAGTCAGGAGAGGATATGGAACAACTGAAATGACCAGATGTTGCCGATGGTGCGATGCCGCCACTTTGGCGAACGCTTTGGCAGTTTCCTAAAACAGTAAGTATGCATTTGCCCCGTGAACCAGCATTTCTACCGCAAGGTATTTACCCGGAGAAATGAAAACACGTGTTCTTACAAAGACTTGTAACCTAACATTCCGAGCAGCTTTGTTCATAACGGCCAAAAATTGGAAACAATTCGAATGTCTCTCAACGGGTCCCTGAGTAAATCATTGGGTAAATAAGTTGTGGTTTATACTTTCAAGAGAATATTATTCCAAAATAAAAAGAAACAAAGTACTAATAAATACAATTAACATGGATGAATCTCAAAAGCATTCTAAGTTGAGGAAGCCAAATGCAAAAGGCTACAGATTATTTCATTTATATCAAATGTTAGGAAAGTCAAGAAACTACAGTGACAGAAAGCAGCCCAGCAGTCGCAAGGGAAGGGGCATCGGTCAGAAGTAACCAACTGCAAAGGACCTGAGAGAACTCTCGCAGGGTCATCGAAATCTCTATACGTGACTGTGGCAGTGGCTATACAACTCTATATGCCTGTTAAGATTCACTTAATTATACATTTAAAATTGGTGAATTTTTATTTTGTGTAAATTATACATTGATAAACAAAACAAAAAATTACATCAGAAAGAGGAAAAAAAACACAGTTTTAAATGGCACACTGAATCTCTTGCAACATAAAATAACTTGACATAGAAATATCAAAGAGTCAGGGGTGCCTGGGTGGGTTGGTCGGTTAAGCGTCTGACTACAGCTCAGGTCATGATCTCCCAGTTCTTGGGTTCAAGCCCCACACCGGCTTTGCACTGACACTGCAGAACCTGCTTGGGATTCATTCTCATTCTCTCTCTCTCTCTCTCTCTCTCTCTCAAAATAAATAAATAAACTTTAAAAAGTAAGTAAACATATATCAAAGAGTCAAACGAATTAAGGACATTTAAATAGTTAAGAGAAATTGACATTTTAATCTAATATCAAGGCTCTTCCTAGCAGTGCTAAAAGATATTCTCTTCATGGTAAAAAGTAATTCTTACATTTGATAAAATTGGTATGAAGAATCCGCTATGCAATATCACAGCTTGTATATTACTCATAAGCTTATTTTCAAATTTACAGAGTGTTTTTTAAATGTAAGCAGTTAAGAAAAACAGATCAAGAAAAGAGTTTTTCTGCAGATCTACGAAAGAAAAAATTCCAGTCATAGGATATGAAAAAATTCATCCTTAAGAAAGGGATACACTTTCTAAAGCCAATTTCCTACAGTTTTTTTTTTTTTTTACATTTGTTAATGGAAAGGTAATATAGGAGATTGGAGTCAGATATTACAAACTGTTTCAAATTCCCACTTACTTGGATATAGGATATCAGCAATCTCAAAGTCATTCACCCGACAGATGGGCAGAAAGGAGTCCCTTGAAGACGAAGGAGAGAAAGAATGTCATAAATTATATACAAACCATAGGACATAAACATTTCATTTTCAGAGAGCTCTCTGGAGATGTTTCTCAACATCAAAAGACCAAGTCAGAAGCCTACTACCGTGCATAATCCTGCAGTACAGAAACCTATGTTTTCTGCACACTCTACGGGTATTCATGCCATACCAAGGTATAAATTCTAACAAACAACACACACTTAGAGGTACTAGGACTCTTTAAGAACTCAAAACACTGCCAACAATTTTAGATTCACAACATCTCAAAACTTCCATCGCAAGCAGGGTTCACAGTGCCACAGAGGGAAGCAGTTAGTTCTATCCGGGGCGAAGTCTGCAATTTTGAACGTACTGATGGAGTGGAGAGGGAGATGACAGAAATTCTCTCTCCAAGAAACCCTGTCATTAAGAAAGCTTAATGTAATGCGCATGTGCATGTAGGTGGTCCAAGAAAATAAAAGCACTTTACTCACAGATGAATAAACAGATTGCTAACTGGCAAGAAGCCTTCCATGATATGTGGATACATGACTTCTGAGTTCACGGGCATCTAGAGGTGACACATCACAAAATCTAAGTTACACACTCATTGGACAAAACGAGAAAAATCTTCAACCTCAAGATAACTTTAGTCATAAGTTAAGATTAAAATAATCCTATTATCATTAAAAACATTTTTAAATTCAGCCAACAATATAGATCCTAGCACAAAACTAGAGTTGTTGCTAATATTATAATCACAGCAGGAGCTCAGTAAAGATGTTTCAAATGAATGAAACAATGCAGGGGTAAGGCTAGCGCATATTAGGTATCAGGAACCAGGCTAAGCATTTTCTACATATTCTTTTTTAATTTTCACAAGAACCCTAGGACAGGCTAGGACACATTCTTTTTTAATTTTTACAAGACCCTATTTTATAAACAAAGAAACTAAGCCTTGGCAAGATTTCATAGCAAATAAGCAGCAAAGCCTTTGATTTTTAAACAACATGTAATCATACTGGTGAGATTCTAAAGATACTACATTTTTAGTTAAAACTTCAGATAATGCCCTGAAGATGTAACAACGACAAAATTAAGAAAAATGACCTTTCCTACTAGAAATATCTAATTTGCTAAAAGCTCAGTTGCCTCATTTCATTTTTTCCCAATCTTAGTGCATATCTTCTCCCCTATTTTGGGAGTCCTGCCCCGGAAGAGAACAGAATCTGTGGAGACTCCACCGTCGTTCATTATTGTCTCTGCAGACCAGTCTGTACGTCTGTGAATACCTGCACAGCGTCGAGGAGTCATGCCATTTAAGTCTTTTACTTCTGTTCTTGTCTTACTAAGGCTATCAATATAAGCCACTATTATGCCTAAGATTCTTCTGTAGGTGACATTAATTTTACATAAGCCTTTGACTTTGTTAAAAACAAAGTCAAGAACTTCTTATCCTGAAACCAGCATGCGATGCGAACAAGGGAAATACAGCAGAAGAACGTAATTTTGCCTCATCTTAAACCCACCATGTAAAAATGCTCCAGTCGAATCCCATACACTATTTGCAAGGCTCGCATGTAGATCATGTTCAAGACTTCGGGCTACAAGAGAAAAACAACTGTTCACACTCGGACGCGTGACTGTAACACTGTGTCACTATCATCGTCACCATCCAATATTGTCACCACTGGATGCAGAGAAGAAAAGAGAAACAAAATAGCTCTATTGCCCTTGAAATATTCAATTTTTCCAAATTTTAACACACTTCTACACTTACCAGTCTGTTCAGATGTAGTAGGTGGTGAATAAGATTATTTGTCTCAGCTTCCGAACAGAATGAGAGCAAGTATATTCAATCCAACCCAATCCAATCCAAGCAATCCATCCACATTAGGGAAGGGAAGAAGGGTTAGTCTTTCAAAACAGATTGCGGACATGTGGCAAAAATTAAAGCACACTGAGGGTGGGGTGTTCTGTTTTCTTTTCGTTTTGTTTTTGTTTTTTTTTTTTTTTTTTTTCCAAGCGGCAATTCTTTTCGTTTTTTAAACAAAGACCATGGGCAAACTTAGTTCATGTTCTAGATGTTAAGGTTTCCCAAGATGTTAATAGTTTAAGTGAACACCATGACCTTGGGGATATAAACTTAACAGGGTAGCCTGGGATTTTTTAAATGTTTTCTAATACAGTAGTTGCCAAACGCTGGCCTGTAGAACCTGTTCTATTCCATATACAAGTTCATTTATTGGGAGATTATTCATTCCCTTTTAAAGAACTAAAAAGGCACTGAGATCACCAAGTTTGAGTTCTACATCATTAAACCAGGTTTTATTATGTTATCACTTCAAGACCAACACAGGAAAATGGAAGGAGACTCTGGGATTTTCTGTGACACATAAATAGTTCATTTTTGCATTTAATAACTAAAGAAATAAGAACGATGCCTGTCAAAACAACTCAATCCCCCCTTGGGGCACAATGCAAGAAAATTAATCTGCAAGCTTCCAAAGAGAATTGTTTCTAAACAATTTTTTTGTGGTTGGAAACCACCTGGAATAGGTTCCTTCAAGCCCTACCAATAAATAATGCACTCAGACCACCACTCCAATAATAATAAAAAATTTAATATACTTTAATACGCTTATGATTTAGAAGGTTTGTTGTTTTTTTTTTTTTTTAAGAAAACTACCATATTAAAGAATTGAATTCCTAATGGAAATGTAGAAGTCACCCCAGATACAGACTTAACATTATTTTAAAATTACAAGAAGTGAGAGATTGCTTCTGGATTAAAATGACTGGCTTACATCAAAAGGTAGCATACATGCCCTTCTCCACAAACACTGCAGACCTAAGTAGTTTCATTTGTATTTAAATGCCATCACCCACATGCAAATCACATATTACCTTTGGATTTGGATAAAGATCATTCTTGGAGAGGTTTTTACCATCAGCTCCTGTTAAGATTTTGTTGCGAATATGAATCACAATCTCCGCTACATTGTATCTGGGGAAAGACAAAGTTTCCATCCTGGGAATGTCCTGCTAGCCTGAGTCTGAAGGAAGAAAAACAAAGATCAATAACCTGGCAAGAGCAGCTGATCTCTTGATCCAGAAGCTGATAAACAGGAGTAAAATTAACAAGCCGAGGTTGAATATTCATAGTAGTGATAACTATCATCAAACATCCCAGTAAGAGAACACAAATGACATATATATAAAAATCCTACATCATACATCTGAATTATAAATGTGGATATATGGATCCTAAAATATCTTTTATTCTGAAATGGCACCATCGTTCTCTAAGTTTCCTAACGCTGTTCTCTTTCATATGGGAAAGAGGACTTTGCATGAATATACTTGAAAAAGCATGTTTTTTTTTCTTTTTTAAATTTGGGGGGCATGGAGTTTAACAAGTTTGGTCCTGAGAATTATTCTTCAAACCAAGATACAGAGGCAACCCTATCAGCAGAAGCTGTATATAAACAGTAGCAACAGAGGGCACATAATAAAACCGAACTCTGACCTTACATTCTATGCAATGTACACATAGTGAGACGGGTAATAAGATTTAAGATGCACATAGGAAGAAGAGAGGGGAAACAATACAGGAGGAATAGAATGCTGTAACTGGAAGGCATTCCAATCACCGGAGAAGAGAACTTTAAAAACAACAACAAAAACCACTTTCCCCTCAGGGCCCTCAGAGGTACTCCGGCCTGTGCCCGTAGATCAGTAGTTCCCACAATGTCGCCCACCCCCCCAACCCCCGCCCCAGTGGGGGGACATCTGGCAATGTCTGAAGACATCTTTGGGATGACTACTGGGACCTATGGGCAGAGGACCAGCACGCTGCTGAACAACCTAATGCACAGGGCAGCCCCCCACAGCAAAGAATTATTCCGTCCGATTGTGGATACCGCTGAGGTTAAGAAACTCTGCCCTAGAGCCTTTAACTGTTCTAACGCCTGCCACAGCGTATTGGGATTGTGTTTACAGAACGGACACTACACTTGGAGCCCCGGTAACCCAACGCTTTCTTCGTATTTCTAGCTGTGCCCAGGAGAACAGCAGTAGTGGTAACACAGCAGGAGGAGCACCGGAGAGCAGCTCCTGCCTCCGCCACTCAGTTAACAACACCCGGTTTATTACATACGGACCCCCCACTCTGTAAGGCAGTAGCGTAACTCAGGAGATCCCGTGTGGCTACGTTCCATTTTGCAAACAAACTGAAGTGACCCACAATTCTGGACACCCAATTCTTTAGGTTCCTAATGTTTCTTAGAACACTACAGTTAAAAAGCAGCTTCGGTAACTTGCCTCAACTCTGATAAACGTAGAAAGCCAATCTGAAAGACCATTGGCAAGTAACTTCCCACTTCTGCTTGAACACGTGCAAACATCACAAAATTCGCTAACTCTCAAGGCAACTTCTTCCCGCTTCACTATGGCTCTAACGATCAGATAACTCTTGGGCAGACTGTGCAGAAATCTGTGCGTTGTAACCTTCACCCACCGGTCCTCTTTCCAGTCTGTGCAGCTACAAAGAGCATGTTCATCTCTGTTTACGTGACACCACTCTCAAAAGTGTGAAGAGAGCTACCACGTCCCTGTTCAGCCGCCTCTTCTCTAAGGTTAAGCATGATGTAAGTATAGTCGCTCCTCACACATTACTTTGGAGACTTTACCGTTCTACTCACTTTCCTCTAAAACCAACTATTTTGTGGTCAATGTCTTCTTAAAATCTGATGCTTAAACTGAACACGAGACTCCAGAGATGGTTTGTCGAGGGCAGCAGATCAATACAGTGACCCTGGCCACTGCTGCTCTGGTCTACCGCTGTAGCACTTACTGTCTGTCTGTCTGTCTCCCTCTCTCTCTCACACACACACACACACTCACGCACACACCCACGATCAACTAAAAACTCCCAGAACTTCTCCAGTGTGACCCACTTTTATGAAGCCAGGACTCCTCCATGTTTTTCTTAGAGAACTATTTGAACCTTAGGCGAGGATTTGCACTTCCCATCACTGACCCTCATAAATTCAAGCTTTCATTCCATAGCCCGCATCTTTCTGACTCCAAATCCTGACACACCTCACATATTAGGTGTCCTTTTCAGCACAAATACACATTCCACATTTTCATCTAAGTCACAGATTTAAAAACCAACAAGCTACATCTGGATCAAGGATCGTCACGATAGAGAAAGAGCAGGTGTAAAAGACCTTCGTAATCATTGTCGCACATCCTTCTCCTCTCTGCCTTGCACACTCTGTTATCAGATTAACCCTTATAAACATCACATGCCTCAGGTAACATCGCTACAAAAATACTTCAATTACCCTACCCACCACATAAATTCAAATTTTAGCGTTGGTTTCTGAAACCTTCCAATATTTAGTAACTCAATGACTTTTCTGTTTCACGTTGGTCTCCTCCAAGATGTTTCCCAAACTCCCAGTGCTTCTTTTTGGAATCATCTGCCATTTCCAATTTCAATTTCAGTTCCGATTCATTTTTGGCCGGTGGGGGGAAAGGCCTCCCACCTACACCGTCTGAGCTCTCTCCTGGGATAAAGCATACAAATGACCTAATAATATACGTAGAGTGACCCTCAGAGAGCTTAGCAAGGAAGCAGAGATTATCTGCTAATGCTCACTCCGGTTTCTTATGTATTTGCAACACCAAAGACGCTGGGCCGAGTAGACGTTGGCAGAATACCTCTTAAATTGTACACACTTCGTCTTGCTAACACAAACTAGTTCATGGAAGTCAAAATTCCGGGAGGCAAAGGCGATAAACAAAAACAAACAGAAATGACTCTCAACCTCAATAAATTAAGTACTGTAAAAAGTTTCCCGAAGTCGTTCAGAGAAAAGGATCGTCCCACGCAGGCACAGTGCCATACATGTACGGCTCTTTCCTTCGACGTTTGGGTTAAGTATGTATGTTTGCCTTTCTTGATTTTGTGGGTAAGCGATGTGTGAGCAACGGAGGTCTGCAGGAAGTTGATGAGCATCTCAACCCTACCGCCTTCTAAATAAGCGGATTAACAGTACATATAAACACAAGCTGCACATGGCCAGCTTCAGCTCAAGTGTCTTCTCACACAGTCTACGCGGCACCAGACGATACTCGTTCGTTTCGTAGGAACGGAGCCGAGGTTGTTTCTGGGACCAACGCCAAATCCAAAGAGCCCCCACCTCCCGGGGGCTGGCTTCTCCGGCCTCCTCCCCAGCGCTGCGCGCAACGAAAACACTGCCAGGCCCGGCGTCCGGGCTCCAGTCCTCCCGTCCTCCCGTCCTCCCGTGTCCGTTCGCGTTCACTTACCGAGCCAGCCGCCCGCGGGAGAGCAGCGAGCCCCGGGAGGTGCTGCAGGCGAAGGCAGAAGTCGGCCGACAACAACCGTCGACGCTTTTCAAACTTGCCGCCTCCTCCTGGAAGTCCCGCCCCCTCCGCCCAGCCCACTTCCTGCGCGGCGGCCGCGCCGGGTGCCCGTAAGGCTCAACAGACTCCAGGCGGGCGGGGCTTGTGCTGCGAAGCGAGCGCGCCCGACTCCAAGCGGAACCCTTTTTCGCGGCGTCGACGTCCAGTCGGACCTGGAGTCCGCAGGACGTGGGGGCGTCGCGGTTCGCCGGAAGGGTCGGGCGTTAAGGGGGTGGGGTGCTGCGGCCTTCCCCCGGACGTTTGAGAGCGTCTGGGGCCCAAGGTGAAGAGCAAAAGCCAGCGAACACGTCCTAGATTCTTGAGCCAAGCTCAGAGTGAGAAGGGAGAGGATGTAGGGCTCCCCGTGGGGCAGGGTGAGTCCCAGGGTGATGATAATACCGATGATCTGATATTGACCGTCAGCGCACGCGTTCTGTTAGGCCACATTAAAAGGGGGAAGGAAGGAGGGGCGAATAGATACTGTCATCAGATGAGGGATCTGAATCAGAGACGTTATGGAGCTGGCCCAAGGACGCGCACGGTAGTCTGTGAGTAGCACGGCCGGTATCCTGACACAGGCCCCCTGATCCGGCGTTGGTGAGCACGACTTCGAGAGGTGGATGGAACCCACGAGTACGTCTGGTCAAAGCCGTTCACCTTTGCCGACAGGCGAACGGGGGTTAGCAGTGATTTGTACCAAGAGAGTAAGCGGCACTGTCTGTAGCAGAACCCAGGTCTCCCGATTTTAGCTCCTCCCTCCCTCCGTGCATCTCTCCATAGAAGCCAGGCGCTGCAGGTGCTGCCCAGCACCAACTGTTCCCCAAACGTGCCGGTCCCCCAGTGAAGGGCCCTTCATACATGATCACAAGCCAAGAGTGTTGCAGACTGGACTAGATGTCATTGGAGAAGTCCTTAAGTTTTATGGCGGTTTGGGACACGGAGAGGCCATAATAGGACCTGCGTCTGACTGCAGGCAAGGTAGAGTATTAGCTGGTGAGGGTCGTATGTTGGATGGGGAGTCTGGACTGGATAAAGTGAAAACGCTGAAAATCTTGTGTTGGAAGTAGACGTTCTGGTGCTTTGTTGTGCGTATTCACAGAGAAGTCTATACCGTTTCGAACAAATACGTTCCATATTAAGTAGTTGAGGGCTAATTTTCCCCTATCCAAGCCCATGTACTTAGGTAAATCTCAAAGTCAGACTTTTAGTCAAACTCAAAAGTAGGTTAGGAAAATAGAATATTAGAGATCTCAGAGAGTCAGTGAGGAAAGGAGAGAAAAACGACCTTTCATTGGCACTTGCCAAATCAAATTCATTACTTGTGCATACACTTCCTCTACGGGAGCACATCTCCTCAGAGGCAGGGGAAGTGGGGACACTGAAGGACAGAGAGCACAGGTCTGGAATCAGAAGTAGCTGGGTTTCGGGGCGCCTGGGTGGCGCAGTCGGCTAAGCGTCCGACTTCAGCCAGGTCACGATCTCGCGGTCCGTGAGTTCGAGCCCCGCGTCGGGCTCTGGGCTGATGGCTCAGAGCCTGGAGCCTGTTTCCGATTCTGTGTCTCCCTCTCTCTCTGCCCCTCCCCCGTTCATGCTCTGTCTCTCTCTGTGCCAAAAATAAAAAAATAAAAATAAAGAGTGGCATAAAGCGTAGTGCTCACCCTCGGCAGACGGTCACTTCTTTAAAAAAAAAAAAAAAAAAAAAAGAAGTAGCTGGGTTTCAATCCCCAATCACACTACCTACTACTACCTATGTGGACTCAGGCTAGTTGTTTAACCTAAGCTGGTCTCCACCTGTTCAAAAATGGAGATAACCTTCCTATTCAACGTACAGGGTGTCATGAAGATTAAATGAATTAGTTCTTATAAAGTACCTGGCAGAACTGTGGGCCCTTGGGGCACCTGGGTAGCATAGTGGGTTAAGCATCCAGCTTCTGCTCAGGTCATGATCTCATGGTTCGTGGGTTCAAGCCCTGCATCAGGCTCTGTGCTGACAGCTTGGAGCCTGGGTCCTGCTTCAGATTCTGTGTCTCCCTCTCTCTTTGTGCCCTCCCCCCTCCTCTCTCAAAAATGAATAAACATTAAAATAAAAAAAAGAAAGAATTGTGGGCAATCAAAAAGTGTTAGCTGTTCTTTTGACTGATAGTATTTATACTTGGTCCCTGGTAAAATATCTTGTAAATGGTAAGAGCTTAACAAAATGTGTAAACTGTTGAGAGTCCAAAGGAGAAAAGAGTGACCTCTGTGTAGGCCAAGAATAGAATGGACCCAATGGGGGAGGAAAAACTGAGGTGAAGGACGAGCAAGAGAACTCTACAACATAACTGTTCAGTTGGGGGATAATTTTACCAGAGCTGTGGCGATTTGATAGTTCTATTAGAATGAAAAGTGTGAAAAAGCAAATGGGTATTTATTAAAATCAACTCAGTTACAAGGGTAAGTGATTTTTTAGAAATTCAGTTGCCCAGGGGTGCCTGGGTGGCTCAGTCGGTTAAGCGTCCGACTTTGGCTCAGGTCATGATCTTGCAGTTTGTGAGTTTGAGCCCCGCATCAGGTTCTGTGTTGACAGCTCAGAGCCTGGAGCCTGCTTCTGATCCTGTGGCTCCCTCTCTCTCAGCCCCTCCCCTGCTCATGTTCTGTCTCTGTTTCTCAATAATAAGTAAACATTTCTTAAAAAGAAAAGAAATTCAGTTGCCTGCCACTGAGCAGTGTGAGGTAGTGAGGTAGAGACTGGAAGGGTAGAAATCTCTAGAGTTTTCATCATCATCCAGAAAGACACTAACTACAGCAGACAATTAAACCTATAGCATTCTTTACAACTGTGGCATCTTGTTTTTCGGTACCTGTGTACCCTCACATGCTCTAATATCTATACTTTTATTTCATTATCCTTGTTAGCCCTCAGGCCATTGCCTCCCTTCCCAGCCTAAACTGCAGGGTTTATCAGCATCCAAACTCCCTGCGTCCGGTGCCTCTGACCCGGGTGCTGTCAAAACTACCCCTGAATGGATCCCACAAATCCCTACCCTGGCACCCTCGAGGAAATAATACATGGGGACAGATGACAGAGTCTTGGTCTCCAGCTTCAGCTCACCTCTTGATTCTTGACACGCCTTTAATTAATCATTCCTCAGTTTCCCATCTTAACAGCTTTCAGGAAACTTTGTAACAAACTACCACTTCCCTCAACCCCTTCCCAGCCCCTCCTTCTCTCTAGGAGGAGGGGGCCAGTGTGGCCAAAGGTATTTTTCAAGCACTTCACACACATGCACGTTCACCTGCAGTTTTTATGCCTGTACCTTTTCTCATTTCCATTTCATGTTCCCTCCCTAGAGTGCAGAGAGATTGTGTGACAGACCTGTAAGGACTGAACAGACCTTTGAGTCACGTGATGGGGATGCTCAGCTAGACGATGGCATCCTGTAACACAAAGCTAGTACTTTGGGTTAAAGTAAATCCCTTTTTTAAGTGCTGGGTTCCAAATTGTTGCTCTGCTTTGTTTGGAGGAGATAAGTAAGGATGAAAAGTCGCTTCACTTGGTCTAGGGTGGTAGAAAATAGGGGAAATCCTAAGACTGGATCCTACTCCCTACTTGCCATCAGGCACCCATTCATGTGAACAGAGATTGTCTAGGGGCCACACACATTCCCTGTAGTCTTGTTTCCAGGGAAGTGAGAAAACTCAAGCCATCAGGCAACACATTCCTGCCTCTCCCTTTCCCTCCCTGCCACATGTACCTCCTTGCTTATTTCAGAAAATGAAATATACCACCTCCACCAATGCTATGCATCGGTGCTTCTCTTTCTAGACCTCTGGGCTACATTTGTTACCATAGAGCAGACAGACCCTCCTTGAAACTTAATTCCCTTTGCTTCCCTCCCTGTTTCTTCTACCTGCCTCCCACTTCTTAGCTGGCTCTTTCTCTGTCTTAACCAGTGTAAGTTCCAACCTGTTGTTGTTGTTGTTGTTGTTGTTGTTTTGTCTATATTTTCTCCTTGGGATTATCATCCACTCTCACTTTTTTAATCCGTTTGCTCATGGAGCCTAAATCTATTGCTATTCCTGACTTCTCCCTTGAGATTCAGGCTTTTATTTCTGTTGGTTCACAAACTCCTTGGCCGGGTGTAACCTGGGTGTAACCAGACCCATACTTGGAGGGCTGGGGGAGATGGGCCACTCCAGGTTGGTACATAGCACATTGAATCGGCAAGGGAATTTACACACAAGGCTTGTCTTGGGTGCCCACAAGAGGAGTGGACCTCCACACTTGCCTGCCAAATCTTAACAGTTTATATAGAATCCTTCAGTCACATATACAATCCAGATGGCTCTCCACACCACATCACTGTCACAAGGCTGCGTCCTTGGAACCTCCTCTGGGAGGGGGGAAGGCAAGCTGGATGCACGTTCCAAGGACGGGCAGGGTGGTCAGGGGGGAGCCTCCAGTTGCCAGCGTCCAACTCGTAGGTCAACCAGCGGTCATGTCCTCCTGGTGACTCCTTCAATAATTTCTTTGCCTTCTAAATAGTTACATTGGGAGGGCGCATGAGCCATTCCAAATTTAACTTGACCCTTTCATTTCAACTATCTCAGTGCTGTCTCTAGCCTTACCACCCCTGCCCACATCCCCAACTTCATCTTATAAGTAGCAGCCAGAATGATCAGTTTCAAATGTAAACCTGACCATTTCACTTGTCTGCTTAGATTTCTTCTGCCAATCCTTCTTCTCACCTCCAACATCAAGTCTTAACTCCATAGCCTGGCTTGCTGGGACCTCCATGATCTTGTCACTATCTATGTTTCCAACCTCACCTCCCCATCACACCTACTTCCCGTTCATGAGGCTGTTTTATACTTTGAGACTTATGTTTGTTGACTCTCTGAACTATCCTGATTTCTTTGCCTGACTCTTACTTATCCTTACTTATTTTTCAGATGTCTTTCAAGAAGTTTTTACCTATTCCACAGTCTGAATTAGTTGACTTGCCCCCAGCAATCATTTATTCATACAAAAATATTAAGCCCCTAATTTTATGCCAGATACTGAGCTAGATACTAGAAATAGAATAGTGAACAAACAAATGTGGTAAAAACCAATCTAATAGTTGACCTGACCAATCTTATATTCTCATAGGGAAAGGAGGCAAGTAATAAAAAAAAATTTTTTTAATGCAGTTCAGTCTCACTGGCTTCATGCTTGAGAATATCTAGAAATTGGCCAGGTTAAAGGTAGGGGTGGAGGGGAGGCAAGCATTGAAGATATAGGTAGCAACTCGTATGAAGGCCCACGCATGACAGGAGAGCACAGTCTGTGAACACAGATTGTAGACTCAGGACTGAGAAGGTAAATAGGGACCAGATCATGAAGAGTATTCTAGTCATAAGGAGTTAGGACTAGTTAAGGAGTTTGGACTTCTTCCTAAAGGTGATGGAAAGTTTGTAGGTTTAGGTTTAATATAAACATGATTAGGTCTGTATTTTAGATGATGACTCTGAAATTTGTGAGAAAAATGGAATTCAGGATTGGCAAGGAAACCAGTCCAAGAGGGAGAGAAACCAACTGGGACATCAGTGTAGTAATCCAGAGAAAAGAAGAGGGCAGCCTGTCCTAGGGTATTGCCAGTGTAATGGAAATAGGTCTCAGAGGAATTTAAGAAGTAGAAGAGGCAGAACTTGATGACTGATTGGACAAGGAGGGCAGAAGTATGAGAAAGCAAGGACAGAGTCTCATAAACAGGTTTTGCTGAAGACAAGAACTACCCTATTTACCGTCATATATTCATAGCCTAGCACAAGTCCGTAGTTGTTGTAGATGCTTGATAAATGTCTGTTTAGCGAGAGTTTTCTGGCTCAAGCACCTGGATAAATGGGGTGTCATTCTCTGATTTGCAGAGGGAAGCTCATTTTGGGTGGTGAGTGGTGGTTGAGTTTTGGACCTGTCAAGCTCAAGATGCCTGTGGGAGATCCACATGAAAATGTCCAGATACATGACAATTGGAAGAGATCGGTGGATTCTTTGCATACTTAAAAAAAAATAAAAGTTTATGTTACATGGAAATGATCTGTTTTGTGTCTGTCTCAACCACTTCACGGGGCTGGTTCTTAATGACTTGATTCCCTAGCACCTAACGCTACGTCTGGCACAAACTGAACACCCCGTTAACGTCTGTTGTTGAAATTAACTATTCCTTTTTAAACATGGTTCATCTGGGGCGCCTGGGTGGCTCAGCCAGTTAAGCCTCCAACTTTAGCTCAGGTCATGATCTCATGTTTTGTGGGTTCGAGCCCTACGTTGGGCTCTGTGCTGACAGATTAGAGTCTGGAGCCTGTGTCTCCCTCTCCCTCTGCCCCTTCCCCGCTTGTACTGTTTTTCTCTCTCTCTCTCTCAATAAGCAAATAAACATTTAAAAAATAAATAAATAAACATGATTCCTCTAACAAAAGAAAGTAGTAATAACAGTAGTAGCCTCTGAGCAGGGAAACTGGGGGTCAGAGTGAAAGGTTTTTATTGTACTTCGTTTGGTTCTTCATACGTCCCCCTCTTAAGAGGGCTTATATTTCTAAGCAAAATAAAAGGATGACCAAAAAAGTTGTCTATTCAATTTTTGTGAACTTTAAACTGAAAACAGTATCTATGGCCTGATTGGTAGAAGGTAGGATAGTAATCCTACCTGAAATCATGACAGCATTTTTGACCACATCACATCACTTAATTCACAAATTATTTCGCTGTATCACTGATGCCATTATTCAACCCACTTCTATGAATTATTAATAATATTCATTCATTTCTTAAAAATGATGACTAACCACAAATAGCAAGCTGAAGTGAAATTATGAGCTCATGTTGCTTGAATGGCATCAGACAAAATCTCTGAAACTTCTTATTGTGAGGTGTAGACAACATTTCCTACTGCAAAGGCATGTCATTGTTTTGTGCCTGCCTAACATTTCATAAGACAGAAAACAATGGGCCTCCTTCACCTGTCATCTAACCTCTATTGCTTGCCAACATTAGAGGTTACATCGAATATGCAAAACCCTTTATTTACAAGGGTTGGACTAGGCTTTGAACATTTTAACTGTAATTCTGCATGAGTAGGTAGAAATGTATAATGCTCTTATATTGTTTTGAACTACTATTTTAGTGCATGATTTTATAGGAAAAGTTGGGGCTGTAGGTCTACTGAAAATGCACTAATTTTAAAGAAAATGCTAAATTCTAGGAACATTTTTGTATGCACGGCATATTCACTGGGTGGCGTGGTTGCATTAACGTTAACCTTATGCCCTTTGAAAGTTTTATTTCATTTTCTTTTACATAAGTCAACAGAATTAGAGTGATAAGCATCGCACACAATGTTCTGGGGGGGATAATTAGATTCTAAATTTATTGGTTTTAAACTACAAGTTTAGAGTTCAGGCTAAAGAAGACACAGAGGATTGAAGTCAAAGTAGCTGCTGCTTTTACTGCCTTTTAATCGTTCCAGACCTATTGATCTCCTTCATTCCTTGGCTGTGTTCACTTTTGTTGGTGGATTTGGGAACTGAGCTGTGCATTTGCAACAGTTTAAACCTTATTTTTGTTATGGACTCAAATGGAATGTTTAGGTCAGAACCATAAAATACATGTCCTTGGCTCATTTTCGATGAGCTCTAAACCAGATCCAAGGGAGCAAACACATAGTGTGTTACGTTCTAACCCCTCTCGTGTCCTCTCCCCAACTTTCACACCAACATCTTGTTTTAACTTAGGTAATGTAGAATACCTTAGGGATTAATAGCCCAAACTAATTGGATACTGATAAAAATCTTTGTCCAATGTGACATTTTTTTCCAAATACAAATTTTATACTCTGGTATTTCCAATGTTGATATTTTAACATCCTGTGGTAATTCCAGTTTTTTCAAGGGTGTTTATGAGAGTCGCAAGAAAAAACATTAGTATTAATGAATTTAAAAAACAAAACAGGTGAACGTAGGGGGACAAAGAAGAGAGGAACACCAGAAAACAGACTCTCAACTGTAGAGCAAATGGAGGGTTACTGGAGGGGAGGCGGGTTGTGGGATATGTTAAATGGGTGATGGGTACCAAGGAAGGCACTTGTGATGAGCACTGGGTGTCGTATGTCAGTGATGAATCGCTAAATTCTACACCTGAAATTAATATTACACTGTATGTTAGCTAACTGGAATTAAAAAAAAAAAAAACTTGAAAAACTATTAATAAATAATAATGTTAAAATGTATCATTCATAACAAATTTTGGAAAAGAAAGTTACAGTGAGACCAATAATAACAGTGTCACAAATCAGAAAACTTGGGGGGAAAAATAGCTCTTGTCAAGAGCTTGTCAAGAACAATAGTTCTTGTGTCGTGTTGTCATTCCTATGCTAGTTCCTTTATGCTAGTGACTTCTCTTACCTAGAGTAAGTCTAAGGGTGCCCGGGTGGCTCAGTCTTGATGTTGGCTCAGGTCATGATCTCATGGTCATGGAATTGAGCCCCGTATCAGGCTCCGTGCTGAATGTGGAGCCTACTTGGTCTCTCTTTCTCTCTCTCTCTCTCTGCCCACCCTCTAAACAAACAAACAAACAAACAAACAAACAAACAAGTAAACCTTCAGGGTAAGTCTAATACACATTGTAGTTAGTGAACCCTTACAGGGAAATCACTTCTCAATTGCAAACATCTTTTCATAGACCCTAATTCTGTTTTCTCTCAAGAAAGAGACTCCACGTTTTATCAACAACTTCTACGTAAGTACTAAGTAACAGTATTCTAAAAATACTGTTATCAAGCAGATTCGACCTGGTCAATAGAGTTTGGCCATATAAATTCAAAATTAATACCGAATAGTGTTCCCAGGATAGCCCATTAAGACATTTCCCTTTCATACATCTTTTACTTGTGGTGTTCTAATACTAGTAATTACTCAGATTCATAGAAGCTCTCCCAGGTTCTAGTCCCTCTCCGTGCACTACCCCATGAATGCTCACAGCTGCCTGAAGTCGTTTCTAGGCCCATTTTCCGATGAAAAGCCAACAGTGTAAATCACGTAAGAAAACGTTAACAGTTTACTCCTAGTCATGTATCTGAGAAAGCAGGGAACCAAAACTGGGCCCCGAGTAACCTCATAATAAAAGATCTGTCCGTAGCTACTGCAACCCGCCCCCCCCCCCCCCCATACACACACACGCATCCAATGAGAGAGTTCCCCGGGGGGCGTTAAGCAGTTCCTTCGGGAAGGGTTTAGCCCATGGAACCTTTGACCTAACTAATTTGCCTCCTTGTGTTGTTTGATTGTTCGAGGCCTTATGACCCTCTGGAGGCTTTTGGGTGGGCTGGCAGTCTCACAAGGGTATTCTAGGCCTTCAGAGGTGTCCTGTGTAGATATCGTCTCATACCCAACCCTGTTCTTCCACAATTTGACAGCTTCCAGGTCTCTCCCAGCCCCCGTTTCTCCAGGACCTACCGTCTCTCCAAAGGGAGGAAAGTCCCAAGACCTCCCAGTCTCTCCCTTTGTCTTAAAAGGAAATCTCACTGCTTTAGCTGTTTGTTGATTGCCTCTTGCTTCTGGTTCCGTTCATTGACCTGCTGTCCTCCGAGGGTGGGTTTTTTTTTTTTTTTTTTTTTTTCCTGCAGTTAATATGAACTAAAACAAAACACATTTAGTAATTTATCCCCACCCTAAGCATTAATTTCCTTAAGAAAACCACTATTTTCTCTACATGAAAACTTCATGGTCATAGTATTTACATAATTTTGACCTTATTTCTTAGAAATAAAACAGCTATATTATGCTCAGAGATCACTCCTACCCGGAGTGACAACGAATTAGTTATCTCAAGATCACTTTATTTCTCCCCTAACCAACTGCGGCAAGGGTGTAGTTGTGTGAGGGAATGAGGACATTTTATTTCACCCCTCTTGTGTTTTCATTTTCGGCTTGGAGACAGAAAGCACGGTGCCAAACCACCCGCATGGTTAGAACTAAGACTCTAACCCCAGGATAAATCACACTTGGCAAGGACTGCAAAGATTTGGTATAGATTATAAATATAGTGATAATCACTGTCTGTCAACAGGAATTCATTGAACACTTCTATGTGTCAGGCACTGTATTTTCAGAACCCCAAATTGGGGCAGATTACTGGCCAGTGCAAAATAATGTCTTAACTTTTTATTCTTCTCTAGGTGAGTGGCAAGGGAAGACCGTTACTCCCGTCAACGTTCCATTTCACTGCTGGTCACCAAGTGTGTGCGGTTTTTTCCACACCACCTAATTCTCCAGTGCCAGCTGGGTGTCCTACAATTCAATTCAGTTCTGACACCATCTGCCCCGGGGGGTTAGTGTCAGCCCCTAAGGGGCGCCTGGGTGACTCAGTCAGTTGAGCGTCTGACTTCGGCTCAGGTCATGATTTCACGGTTTGTGGGTTCCAGCCCCGCTTCGGGCTCTGTGCTGACGGCTCGGAGCCTGGAGCCTGCTTCGGATTCTGCGTCTCCCTCTCGCTCTGCCCTTCCCCCTCTCACACTCTGTCTCTCTCTCTCTCTCTCTCTCTCTCTCTCTCAAAAATAAATAAACATTAAAAAATTAAAAAGCAAACAAAAAGAACTTTAAAAACTCAACCCAAAGACTGCCCTACTTCAGATACCAGTCTCAAGCCCCAGGCTGTCACCCATGCTTCTGACCAACCAGCTATAAATTGGAGGTTCCATGACCCTTTCCTCAGGTTCAATAATTTGCTAAAATGGCTCAAAGAACTCCAGGAAAAACATTTACTGGTTTATTATATAGCAAAGGACATGATAAAAGATATAGGTGAACAGCCAGATGAAGAGACACACACAACGAGGTCTGGGAACTTCTGTCCCCATGGAATTGGGGTACTATCTTCTGATATGTGGATGTGTTCACCTACCAGAAGCTCTCGGAACCCCGTAGTATTGGAATGTTTATGGAGACTTCATCACATAGGCATGATTGATCATTAACTCAATCTTTATCCCTCTCCTTGCCCTGAGAATGGGGGAAGGGCTGTAAATTCTAAGCTTCTAATCATGGCTTCGTCTTCCTGGTGACCAGCCCCCATCCTGAAGCTATCCAGAAGCCCACCACGAAGCCCACCACGAGTCATCTCATTAGAACAAAAGATTCTTCTATCACCCGAGAAATTCCAAAGGATTTAGGAGCCCTGTGTCAGGAACTAGGCTCAAAAACCAAATATTAGAACAAAACATCTTCCTAGTGTCCTTTTCACTGAGGATATTAGGACGGTTTCAGAAGCTCTGTGCCAGGAATGGGAGTGGGGGTGGAGAGAATATGCAGAGGAGGACAGACATCGTATATTTTTTCTATTATTTCAGTTTCCTTCTCAGTAAAGCAGAGGCTTTTTCTAGATGGGTGCTTCCCCTCCACCAAAAAAAGCCAAAAAGTTCTCATTTCTGTTTCACAAATATGTTACGTTCCCCAACTATTTGCCACTTTGCCGATGTAGAATTCTACATTTATGTTGGAGAAAACAATTTCATTTCAGGGAAAAGAACAAAGAATGCACTAGAGTTCATTTTTCCTGGGTGATGACGTCTCTTGGCTCAGAAAGGGGGTGAGGTAAAGAGGCTGGAGGGGGAAGGGCAGGAAAACCACACTTCGGGCAGCACGGCCACAGAATCCCAGGAGCTCTGCCCTCTGTTTTAGCCTCGTTTCCTATAGGTGCTTCTCCCAAATGGGAGGTGAGTGCCCTTGGTACATGAGTTTAGAAGTTAAGAGATTAAGAGAAAGGCCTTATGGATTAGGGCTGCCATAACAAGTGCCACAAACAGGCTGCCTTTAACAACAGAAATTCATGGTCTCACAGTCTGGAGACCAGAAGTCCAAGATCAAGGCGTCAGCAGGATCGATTCCTTTGGAGGCTGTGAGGAAGAACCCGTTCCCTGCTTCCCCCCGGCTTCTGGTAGTTTGCTGGCTGTCTCTGGTTTTCTTTGGCTTGTAGAAGTATCACCCCGGTCTCTGCTTTTCTCTTCACATGACATTCTTTGTCTGTGTGCGTCTGTGTCCAAATTTCCCATTCTTTTAAGGATACGGGTAATATTGGAATCAGGGCCACTTTAATGACCTCATTCAACTTGATTATGCCCATAAAGACCCTGTTTCCAAATAAGGTCACATTCTGAGGTTTTGTAGATGTGGACTTCAATATACCTCTCTTGGAGAACACCATTTAACCCCAAAAAACAAGGTTCACAACATCATGAACCAAAAGCCTTCCTGCACAGGGTCCATAAATAGCCTGAGGGCTTGAGCCAGGACAAATGCGCCAGCTCCCCTCTGAGCAGAATACAATTACTGGATTTGTACTTTTAAAATTGAGTACTAATCACTTATTATGTTTGCATTACTAATGCCCTTTGAGAGCAACATGCTGAATATATGTGATTCATTTTATTTTTCTTAGAAACCATCCTCTTAGAAAGCACTGCTTGGATAACTTCAGAAGGAACAAACAGAAAGTTGATAGAATTGGTGACACTTTGGATCTCTTTCATAGAGAAAAAAATGCTCTGTTGTATCCAACAGAGCAGAGAGGATTGTCTTAATTTTCGCAGGAATGACAGCGTCTGTGAATTCTAAACTAGGCACTTAGTGACTACGTGAAGATTAAAATTGAAAGAAGCATAACTGGGGGACCTGGGTGGGTCAGTCAGGGGAGCATCCGACTTTGGCTCAGGTCATGATCTTATGGTCCGTGAGTTCGAGCCCCGCGTTGGGCTCTGTGCTGACAACTCGGAGCCTGGAACCTGCTTCGGATTCTGTGTCTCCGTCTCTCTCTGCCCCTCCCCTGCTTGTTCTCTCTCTCTCTCTGTCTCTCTCTCTCTCTCTCTCTCTCTCAAATTTAAATAAATATTTAAAAAAATTTTAAAAAGAAGAATAACAAAGTGTCAGCGTAGAAACAACTTTTAAAATGTGCCCAAGCCCCAGACTGCTGCTAACAGGCTGGTTTGCTAACAGTGGGTTCTGCAAGGAGTTCTAGACCAGCATGGGGAGGCGCAACTCTGGTGATGTAGTTTTAGAGCATCGCTCACGGCTGACCAGGGGAGGACCGCTGACCCTACTTAAGAAAAGCTGCCTAAGAGGATGGTCAAGGGGCATATGCTGCAAGAGAATCCTGGGTAGAGTTGGAGATGCCAACAGAAGGGAGAGTCTGTCTCCTTGTCCCTTGCTGACCTGTACAGCCTGCAGCTCACTGTAGAGCTCCCACTGGAAAACGGTGGAGCGTGGGGAGGGAGTCCTTAGGGAAACCTGACAAGGGATTCAGAGGAAGAGCATGTTTGTAAACATGGCAAAAGTGCCTATTTCTTATTCTTATATTTGTATTCTTATTCTTATATTAACGAATACAGAAAGTATGCTGGTGTAGCCTATACCTGCAGGGCTCAAAGGCACCAACGTAAGTATTTAGGAAGAGAACCCATCATATCTGTCATTCCAAATGACAGGATACAGGGGTTCGGTGGGGGCAGGGTCTCTAGAGCAGCTCAGGCAGCCATAGGACCAAGGGACGGAGCCCTTACCCCCCAAAAAAATATGGCAGCAGGGCTGGACTTAGACTAGCCTTGGGACAAGTGAACACCTCTCCAAGAAACGAAGGACACTTTCCTTACGGAGAGACCAGCACTTGTTCAACAGAAGCCACCAGTGAAGGACAGAGCCATTCCAAACCAGGAGAATTCCAGAAATGCCTTATACCTTGGTCCAGGATAGGGATGGTTTTATAAGCTGACCTTTAATTCTCCTGTCCCTCCTCCCTGCCCTCAACTTCAAAGAAAATGGGCCCAGAAGGAAGGAATAAGAGTAGGGTAAGAACCTCACCCTCTCCCCTCCTGTTTTGAACTGACAAGTCTGTGTTTTAATAAAAGTGGCCAGAAAGTTATGGAATCTGCCCACGATGCTATTAAAGAAACAGAAGAGAGAGATTCAAAACAGCTTCGTTGGAGGCAACACTTAGAAGAAAAAAAACAGTTTAAGATTTATAATGCTTAGCATTGTAAACACTCCTGAACCAGTCATAATCCTATTCTTAGAAGGAATCTCCAGGCCTGACTGCTAGACATAACTGAAGACGGCTCGTTAGAACATGAGACAAGAAGAAAGCTTCTTTCCTGGCTATTTTCGGTGCTTGACCCTCTACTCATTTGAGAGTCACTGTATTGGCTGTTATACACCTAGGAATCCCAATTCAATAAACTTATCAAAATAGGAGAAATATATATTGATTGCCTATTATTAGATGGACATTATATTAGATGTTAGCAGCACACATATAAAGAAGGTATTGTCCCTGTTCTTGAAGAGGTCATTGTGTGTGTGTGTGTGTGTGTGTGTGTCTGTGTGTGTGTGCGTGTTTATAAACAGCTAATTGTACTTCAGCCCGTGAAGAATGATACCACGGAGTTGATTGAAGTGTGGTGATAGACCCCCAAGAGGAAGCAGTTAATCTCCGGGGGAAATCAATAGAGTCCTCACACAAAGTATAGCGTTTGAGCTGGTTCTTGGAGGAGGTGCACACAAAACCCACTAAATCCATGTCGGCATTTAACGTTCAGCTTAGTTTGTCAGGTTGTTTTTCCACTTGGCAGTCGGATGACAGGAGGAAGCCTCCGAAGGGAGGAAGGAGGGCCAGAGACCCAGGGCCCTGTAAGGACAGAAGCTTGGTGGGCTGGGCTGAGTTTCCAAAGGGCAAGGAGACAGAGAGGTGGGGCCTCCATCACTTTCCTGAGGTCCGTCCTGGTTCTATTGACATATAGCAGGGGTCTTTTTGTAATTGTATTCTATTTAGCGTGCAGGATTGACCAGTGACCCAACAGACAGGACAGTCCCTGATTCTTTTTTTTTTTAATTTTTTTTTTCAACGTTTTTTATTTATTTTTGGGACAGAGAGAGACAGAGCATGAACGGGGGAGGGGCAGAGAGAGAGGGAGACACAGAATCGGAAACAGGCTCCAGGCTCCGAGCCATCAGCCCAGAGCCTGACGCGGGGCTCGAACTCACGGACCGCGAGATCGTGACCTGGCTGAAGTCGGACGCTTAACCGACTGCGCCACCCAGGCGCCCCCGATTCTTAAGACTTCATAGTTTGAAACAATGTGCAGATGTGTAAAGAGACATAAGGGCAGCAAAACAGAGGCTGAAACAGTCATACATGGAAACCCCAGAAGGAGCCACTGAGTACGTCCAGAAGGTTCAAGTTCTCTCCAACCTTAGAGCTCTCTAAAGCTTCAGGGATCTATGTTATATTTTTAAAACAATACCAGCTAGTCGTGTGATTTGCAGCAAGTCTCAGAGAGAGCCCGCTTTGAAAAATAATCCTAAAACTAGAAGGTTGGGCTTAATTGCCATTATGACCCTTTCCAAAGCTATCTGTAATTTATGACTGTTTGAGCTTATAATGATACAGCAGTCAGATTTGGAGACTTGCATGAAATTCATTCATTCAAAAACCACGTGGTGAGGGGAGACCTGGGTGGCTCAGTCGGTTAAGCATCCGGCTTCAGCCCAGGCCATGATATTACAGTTCATGAGTTCAAGCCCCACATCGGGCTCTCTGCTGTCAACACAGAGCCCACTTTGGGTCCTCTGTCCCCCTCTCCCTCTGCTCCTTCCCTGTTCACGCTCTCAAAAATAATAAATAAAAAGTTTTTTAAATAATTTGAATATCTACTTTTAAAGTTTCCAGGTAAAATACAGGATACCTACTTACATTTGAATTTCAGATAAGGAATAGGTACTTTTTAAAAAATATAAGTATGTTCTATGTAATAGTTTACATATTCAAATATTTTTAATGTTTATCTATTTATTTATTTTGAGAGACAGAGAAAGCGTGAGCAAGGAAGGGGCAGAGAGGGAGAGAGAGAGGATCCCAAGCAGAATCCACACTGCCAGCACAGAGCCCAATGTGGGGCTCCAACCCACAAACCACGAGATCATGACCTGAGCCAAAACCCAAGAGTCCAGTGCTTAACCAACTGAGCTACCCAGGCACCCCATATATTCAATTATACTTAAAAATTACACTTTATTTGAAATTCAATTTTAAGTAGATGTCCTTTTTAAATATATAGTTTTTTTCTAAATCTAGCATCCTTAAAATTATAAGCTAGGCTCTGTGGAAAACAGTGAATTGGGTACAGACCCTCCCTTGGCTCTAAAGTGTGAAATAAGACTCAAATATAAATACCATATTACAGTGTGAAAAGGAATAAGTTTACACAAAATATACAGAGAATGCTCTAAAAGTGCACGAGGAGAAATTGCTTCCAGCCACGAGAAGTAAGGGAAGCCTTGGAGGAGGGCTGGGAAAGTGGCAGGAGTGAGTCTCATGAAGGCAGAAGGGGCAGGGAGAAGGGCCTTCCTGGCTGAGTTGGTGGCCCTAGAAAAGTCTTGGAGGTTGCCTTTTAGTTTTGGTGATTGTTTCCGTTGCTGTGCAAAGGGCAACCAAGGGAATGGGAAAAGATATTTGCAAATGACATACCAGACAAAGGGCTAGTATCCAAAATCTATAAAGAGCTCACCAAACTCCACACCCGAAAAACAAATAATCCAGTGAAGAAATGGGCAGAAAACATGAATAGACACTTCTCTAAAGAAGACATCCGGATGGCCAACAGGCACATGAAAAGATGCTCAACGCCGCTCCTCATCAGGGAAATACAAATCAAAACCACACTCAGATATCACCTCACGCCAGTCAGAGTGGCTAAAATGAACAAATCAGGAGACTATAGATGCTGGAGAGGATGTGGAGAAACGGGAACCCTCTTGCACTGTTGGCGGGAATGCAAACTGGTGCAGCCACTCTGGAAAACAGTGTGGAGGTTCCTCAGAAAATTAAAAATAGACCTACCCTATGACCCAGCAATAGCACTGCTAAGAATTTACCCAAGGGATACAGGAATGCTGATGCATAGGGGCATGTGTACCCTTGTGTTTATAGCAGCACTTCCAACAATAGCCAAATTATGGAAAGAGCCTAAATGTCCATCAGCTGACAAATGCATAAAGACATTGTGGTTTATATACACAATGGAGTACTACGTGGCAATGAGAAAGAATGAAATCTGGCCCTTTGTAGCAACGTGGATGGAAGTGGAGAGTGTTATGCTAAGTGAAATAAGCCACACAGAGAAAGACAGATACCATATGGTTTCCTCTTATGTGGATCCTGAGAAACTTAACAGAAGTCCATGGGGGAGGGGAAGAAAAAAAAAAAAAGAGGTTAGAGAGGGAGAGAGCCAAAGCATAAGAGACTCTTAAAAACTAAGAACTAACTGAGGGTAGATGGGGGGAGGGAGGGAGGGAGGGAGGGGAGGGTGGGGGATGGGTATTGAGGAGGGCACCTTTTGGGAGGAGCACTGGGTGTTGTATGGAAACCAATTTGACAATAAATTTCATATTAAAAAAAAAAAAAGAAAGAAAAGTCTTGGAGGTAGGAAAGTACAGAATAAGAGAAGGCACTAGTCACTTCATGGGCCTGTGGTCTGCCTGTGAGAAGGTAAATCATGGCAGAAGGGATTGGAGAGGTAGAGTTGGGCCACACCACAGGAGCCTGGCCAGAGACAGGATGGATGGAGGCTGGAAATCTGAAGAGGCTCAGGTGTTGTACTGGGTGCTTGAAGGTTTTTGATCTGAGGTGACACCTCACACCAAGAGAAGGGAGAGTGTGAAGGAATCGTCCCCAACCAATCATCTCCAAGAGAAAATGGTCCGTTAACGTCATCTCTGTTCACAAAAGAAAACGCCCATCTTAACAAATGTAGTAAAGGAGCCCCTGGGTGGCTCCGTTGGTTAAGTGTCTGACTCTCGGTTTCAGCTCAGGTCATGATTTCATGGTTAGTAAGTTCAAGCCCCAAGCTGGGCCCTCTGCTGACAGCACAGAGCCTGCTTGGGATTCTATCTCTCTTCCCCCCTCTCTCTGCCCCTACGCACCCCCTCTCAAAATAAGTAAAATTTAAAAATTAAAAAAAAAAAAAAACAAATATAGTAAGTAGAGGGGAAATGGGATAAAATGAGAAGATCACAAGCTTTGCTGTGAGTTCAAATCCACATTTCCCCTCTGTATGATCTTATTTCTGGTTTCTGAAGCACAGTTTCCTTATCTATAATTGGGACCGACAACGCTCTAGTTATGCTTGGATGTTATGAGTAAGTCCAACATATATCTGGAACACAGGAGGAGCTCACTAAATACTAACTGCTAAGTGAATTATTATTTTACTTACTACTTATTCCCCTCTAGCCTCAAGTGTCTTATTTTGTGGTAACAGGTGAAGATGCTGTTAGGAGATAGAAAACTTCCTTTCAAAATATTCATTTTTTTCTCTTTATGAAGAAATAAATCTTTTAAAATAAGGAACAACCTACCCACTTGAGCTGAAAAAAAGAAAGAAAGAAAGAAAGAAAGAAAGAAAGAAAGAAAGAAAGAAAAAGAAAAGCCAAGAAGCTAATATTTGGAACGTTTGGGTGAAACATTTGCTCTCAAATGATTTTCTCAATACCAAAGGAAAACTAGATTTCTGTCCTGAAATATCATATCATTTTTTTAAATATTTATTTATTGAAAGAGAGAGAGAGAGAGAGAATGAGCAGGGGAGGGGCAGAGAGAGAGAGAGAGAGAGAGAGAGAGAGAGATTGAATCCCAAGCAGGCTCCACACTTCAGCACAGAGCCCAACACGGGGCTCAATTCAAAGAACCATGAGATCATGACCTGAGCTGAAATCAAGAGTTGGATGCTCAAAAGACTGAGCCACCCAGGCACCCCCCGCCCCCGAAACATCATCTAGTTTGAATGGGTATCCTGGGAAGAGCTTGAGTGTCTTTGGGTAATTATTAAATGAAAGTAGGCATTTCTACTTAATTATCTCTGGTCTGTCCAGATGGTGTGAAAGTTTTAGCTCAGCTGGTGAACCAGGGAATCTCAGGGATGTTCTGTGCTTGATGGGGTAACAGAGTCTGGTGTTCATGGCCTGTGAAAGCCCGAGAGAAGGGGGACTGGAGCAGGAATAGAATAGTTTACTCATTGTAGAGACTCATTCTGGCTAATTCTTCTTGTTTCTGGTTTTGTCCGCTAGAATTCTGTCTCAGTTGTTGACATAGAATGGGCCACAAAGATTGATGATATATTTCTAAGATCTGTGAGAAAAGCACCAAGAGGAACAGTCACCCAAAGCATCCTGTCAAAGTCTGATATAGCCAGGACTGCTGAAATTGTGTTTACAGATAATGCCTCCCCATTTGGGCGTTTTTCTTTTACAAATGAATTATTGCCAGTAGCTACCTTTATTCATATCTTTTCTCCTCAACCTCATTCCTGTCCCCATTACCGAGCATCTAAAATAGATTTGCAGTGGAAGAAAAACTACCCAGTCCTTTGCCTTTCGTGCCAGGCCTGCAGCTTGCTTTGAGCTCATTCCTATGCACAGCACAGCGTGAGTTGTGTCTTAGCTTTATTCTCATACTTGGTATTTGGGGTCAATAAACTCGGTAAGCGCACAGCTGTGACACAGGAGGACTCCTACAGGCTTTAAGCAAACGTACGTGATTTTACCAGTCCCAGAAGACCTGCCCTTGAGTGATTTGCTTGGGTAACATTCTTGGCCCTGCTTCCTTCTTTGTTTTTAATAATGTTCTGGGTTCGTGTTTGTGAGACTCTCAGATTTATTTCCAATTAGATAAAGGTGACCTTCCCCTTCTCCAAGCTGCGTCTCCCGTGAGACTCATGAATCCTGCTGAGGTCTGTCAGAGCCCCCAGGAGCTAACTGTGAGAGCACCTTCAGCCTTAAAACAGCTGACGTAAAAATAAGACCGCAACACGAAGGAAGAACGGAATGGTCAGGCGACGCCCACGACAATTTTATCAAATGATTTGGAGGTGGCGCTTGAAAACCTGGTTAGTGCTTGAGCGCTGATGGACATTTTGAAGTCAAGGTGGAGACAGCGAAGGCCGCTCCGTCACAGAGCATGGAATTAGGATCAGTCACATTCAGGATGGAAGCATCTTAGGCTCGATGTCTGGGGACACTGAGAATAGGCTGCTTTAGAACGCAGCTCTCGTTTGTCTGGGTGGCCCCCACGTACAAGCCATCACTCTCTGTTCCAGGTGACGCTGAGGTGACGATGATGAGACCATCGGCCTCCATCCCATCTGCTTGACAAGCCTTACTCCCCACAGGAGTCATTAGTGTCAGTCACCCTCTGGGAATCAGATATCAGCGTGACCCCCTTCTTCCTCCTTGTCTTTCTGCCTCTCTAGAAGAGGGACAAGTTTACTGTTTACCTTGAAAAAAGTACAAGTTAAACGCGATAGGGGCGCCTGGGTGGCTCAGTTGTTAAGCGTCTCACTCTTGGTTTCCATTCAGGTCATGATCTCGTGGTTTCATTCTGTGTCTCCCTCTCTCTCTGCCCCTCCCCTGCTCATGCTCTGTCTCTCTCTGTCTCAAAAATAAATAATAAAAACGTTAAAAAAAAAAAGTGGGACTTGATATTCTGAAGTAATCTGTGCTCCTCGTAAGTGTGTGCTTTTCTTTTCTTTTCTTTTTTTTTTTTTTTAAGAAAACACGGATGAGTCATCTTACAAGGTTAATTTCTGCCCCTTCTCCCAAATATTCCCCAAGCAATGACCGACGAAAGTTGTAACCTGAAACACTGGAGACACCATTGGTAGGAGAAAACTCTTGGCTTGCCTTTCAGGTAGGAAAGAATAACACCCAGATCAAAATCATAGACGAGTGACATTTTCTCAGAAGATAGCACAGGCCTCTGGGAACCAGAATCCAAACCATTATTTCTCAAAAACGTTCATCCCGGTGCCACAGATGGTTTCCCTACATGAGAAGACATCTCGGTTTTCCTTGCAGAGTCTCCATCAGCAAAGACCAGTACCTTGTACGTATTTTTCAAGGTATTTCCGTACGTGCTCCTTTATTGTGTATTACAATAATAACCCCGTGCTGATGTTACTACCCTCATTCTACAAATGAAGCAGAGAGGGAGAAGCGAAGGGACCTGTGTGGCGTACCTAAACTGTGGAGGCAGAGCAGAGACAAACTGGAAAGTCTCTGCCATGGTGCACCTCCGCCCAGGGTCAAAGACCTCTGAGTTCTTTGCTGTCACTCTCCTATGGTGTGGCAAAGCCCTGCAAGATTGGGAAAGATACCAAAAGGAACAGAGGCTGTTCTGCAACTGGCTTCCCCACAGGTCTTTCCTACCAGATGCAAAATCTGTAAAGGAAAGAAGACTGGCATTGTAAACACCGAGCGCTTGCCCAAAGATAGAAAAGGATCGAAAAGGAACATGCGTTCTTGTACAACCACCCTGTCCACTTTGATCATCTGGTTTCCAGGGGCTGCACTACACGGCTCCTTTTCCATCCCTTCAGTGCCTACCCCGAGAAAACAGAGAACATACTACTGGCTTCACCATCTTGGGAAACACGTGTTTGACTTTCCGAGTAGGGACAAGGTTAACACACAACAGGCCATCTTGTCAGTTTTATGCTTCCATCACAGAAACGTGAGTGTCCTTTTACAGGGAAGTATGAATTTGTTTCTTCCTGCCAGAAGCCACAAGGTAAGTAATGATCTACTTTACCTGCATAGTAGCAATCATAACAGTAATTTGGAATTTAACTAGTTGTGATATACACACAGGTATGTACTTGACCTATCACCCCAAACGAGATGATGTACAGGTACATTCTACACTTCCTATTGCTCTGCCCTGGGTCCCCTTCCATTCCTTGCATTAGGATATTATTAGTGCTCAGTAAATATTTGTCAAATCAATCAGAAATGAAATGAAAGAAATTAAAAGTCCCATCTACAAATGGATAATGATAAACAGTTATGGCAGTGTTTTTCTTTCCCTTTCCCAAGCAAAACCGACCTTTGATATGTTCCTTAATGACTTGGCGATCAATGGTTCCCAGCTCAAAAAATAAAATAAGGTAAAACAAAACATTATGTGTGCTGTTACAGATGCTATCAGAATAATTTGTTCATCTTAAACTCAATTATGATTAAATTGTCTTTTTACAAAACAATTGTGGATCTATTTCATTTTGCTCCCTGTTCTCAATTACATGTGTGGTAAGAGAGAATTCTCTTTCTTCCTCATTCCTTTTTCTCTACTCTGGCCATTTCCGTGAAATGGAGAACTGATTTAAAAAAAAAAAAAGATTGAGACTTGGTGAGGGTAATAACAAGGGGCAGTCAATTGTCAAGAGAAAGAACTCTTGTTCTGTCTTCTAAATACCATACTCTGAGGAATTTAAGAAACAAAATGCCTGCTCTGAAGATGCACAGTATCTATGTGATGTCATCCATCAAGGATGGAGCCCGGATATTTGCTTTAAACCTTGATGCCTAGAGGGTTTCCAAAATGGATTCAAGTATGTGGGGATGGGCAGAAAAAGAAGAAAAAAAGGGGAGGAAGACCAGAGGGAGAGAGTAAGGATCTTGTATGTCTCGATCTGGGAGGCAGGATAATCTGGTGATTAGCGTTGAGATTCTCTGGAATCAAATGGCTAAAGTTGAATCTGCTACCTTGTTAAATGAGGAAGATAATAGTCCTGACTTCCAAGAGTTATTTTAAGAATTAAATGAGTTAGTCCATGTCAATTACTTAGAACAGTGGCTGACAAGTAAGCATTTTATAAATGTTAGCCATTAATATCTAAATTTGGGGATACCTGGGTGGCTCAGTCGGTTAAGCATCTGACTCTTGATTTTGGCTCAGGCCATGATCTCACAGTTCATGAGTTCGAGCCCTGCATCTGGCTCTGTGCTAATAGCTAGGAGCCTGCTTGGGATTCTCTGTCTCTGTCTCTGTCTCTCTGTCTCTCTCTCTCTCTCTCTCTGCCCTCCCCCATGTGCTCTCTCTCTCTCTCTCTCTCTCAAAAATAAATAAATATTTTTATAAAATATTTAAGTTTGTCTCTGTTGAATCAGTGGGGGATTCTGATGAGGAAAGTGTGCAAGCATTTTGGCCCCTTTTCTGGACTACATATGTATGTTGAATCAGCTGACAAAAATTCTGGTTATTACGGTCCTAAATGATGATCCATTTCATTTGGTTTCCAAATTCCCTACATAGCACAGTAATGCCTTTGGTTTTCCGGCTAACATAATACCATCACTGTTTCTGCTGATTCTATAACTCTTTCTGAGGAAATAGCTCAAGCTCCCTGCTTTTTTTCAAATTTACATGATTTGTTTGTTTCTTGAGCTAAGTCCACTAAGGCAACAGGTTATTTTCCTATTTTTAGTTTTCAGTCATATATTTTTTTACAGAAAATCTTGTGCTTCCCTTTTTATTCAAAGTGCTAAGAAAGGAAGTGCTCACAATATCCTTTTTTTTTTTTTAAGGCAGGACAAAACTCTATGGGCACAGGTTAGCCCTAATTATTTATTATAGGTGCCTCCAGAGATCAGCTGATGGGCCAGTTTCGTGTACTTCTTTTTATTCTTGCATATTTTCTGAATGACCTTAATATGCTCAAATTACTTTGACAAATAATGACATTATTTAAAATGTTCGTGTTCTCTCCAAAATGTTATTTGAGACAAAGGAAAATTATCCAGGCTAAATTATAAATCGAGAAACCAAACCAAAAAGAAGTGCCTGATTTCCCTTGGAACGTATTCTCCCAGATTCCAACGGCCAGTGATTTTACCGCCAACCTAGGATTAAACGGCAAAAATATATGATACCAATACTTTTAAGGTTCTTTATCAGAATAATGTGCCTGATGGAACCTGAACACACAATACTTTCCTTAATACCATCTAGTCTGCACCACAAAGAATCGATGTATCAGTCCCACAAATAAGATGGCTATTAGGCCTATTGACAATTCCAGATTTCTAGAAAAATAAGGACGGAGGAAATAGAAAAGATTTTGTCTAACCCTAAATGTTGTCCAACATTAAAACCATTTCCATTTGGGTTTTAAAAAGTAATTGTATTGGAGCTCCTGGGTGGCTCAGTCAGTTAAGTGTCCGACTTCGGCTCAGGTCATGATCTCGCGGTTCGTGGGTTCGAGCCCCGCGTCAGGCTCTGTGCTGACAGCTCAGAGCCTGGAGCCTGTTTCAGATTCTGTGTCTCCCTCTCTCTGACCCTCCCCCGTTCATGCTCTGTCTCTCTCTGTCTCAAAAATAAATAAACATTAAACAAAAAAAATTTTTTAAAGTAATTGTGTTGGCATATCTATGCCTTTTATCTTGGGAATTCACAACACATTAAATAAAACAATGAAGCTGTACCTAGAGATTTGACATGAGGTAGCTGAGTCTTTTGATTCAACAGAGGACCCTACTTTTTTAAAATGGACTGGTTTCTCTTTCTCAAAATACAGTCTGCAGCACTGGGATCCATGTAGTTCCAAAAGAAATGTTTTGATTCGTTTGGTTAAGTCAATATAGTCCAGGGGGTGAACAACAGAGTGTGACTCAACTCTTCTGTTATTTGAAATCATTAAATTCTGGTGGTTGCCACTTATAAACATAATTTGGGCCTTTTTCTCTCTACTACTAAGCCCAAAGAATTCTATTCAAGTGATACTTCTTATTTTAACAGCCATGACTAGGACTGTATTTAATTTTTTTGTAAGTAAAAAAATTCAAATTGGGTTGATCTCACAGAATAGCCTTCATCTGGTGAAGTTATGGAAAGAAGAATTGAATGGAAACACTTTTTATGATATTTAAAGGCTTACCTTTTTCTCTTCCAGCTATGGAGGCCCTAAAGTCTTGATCTATAAAAGCTTCATGTATTTTTTCCTGTATGAGCTGCCGTATCTTCTGAACAAGATACTTGAATGTGGATTTTTTGCCATGAGAGAGATGAATATAATATTGAATATGGTAATATTAAATATGCTATTTATTACAAGAGAATCCATAAACTTCTGTTAGCAACAAAGACATAATTAGATTATCCTAAAGAGACAAATATATTCGGATGGCTTAGTAAATGATGAAGAAATTTTGCACAATAGCTCTGGCAAGAATTATATAGGAGGAGAGAATAGTCAAATATTGTTTGTGAGATCAAATATGAATTGGGGCATAGCTTCACTGAACCAAAAGGTAATAGAATTATATAATTAGAATTTTAGGTCGGGAAGAGACCAACTAACCAACTAATCCAACCCTAGCACTTTAAAGTATAAAAAATAATGTTTAGAAAGGTGGACTTTTCCAAGGTCACAGTCACTATCACGATTAAGTTTAATGCAACATAATTATATTAGGTACTTACTATGCATTGGTATTTAGATGCTCAGAGAACAAAGATTTCTTAAAAGATTAAAAAAAAAATCTTCCCATTTATCTGATTACCCCACTATCTGATTGGAGAGCCATGCATTTCCTAGATTTAAAATTTGAGTATGGTAACATAAGTACTATGAGAGAGGTGTACGAATTGCCTGACTTGAGTTTCTGAAAAACCTTTCTGGGAAAGATGATACATGAGTTAGCCAAGCCAAGAACATGAGGAAAGGTATCCTAGGGAAATGCAAAGAAGTAGCAAAGGCAGAGGGGTATTGTGCATACAGGAACTAACAACAAGAAAAATGTGGAGGCCGAAGGTGGTGATAGTTTTCTGAGGCAGGAACAGGTCTTGCAGGGAATCATTGACAGACACTTGGACTTTATCCTTTAAAATAGAAATATGGGGCATGCAAAGGGTTTTAAGCCTGGAAATATTATGCATTTGAATTTACTTGAACTTCTATTTGCATCATGGAGAAAAGGTGACCAGTTAGGAAGGGATCAGAGCAGCCCAGGCAAGACGTGATGGAGCCACAACCTAGAACAGTGATCAAACTGGAATATGCAACAACAATAAACAAAAAATGCCAAAAAGGAGCAGGTTTAAAACATATGAGGAGGCAGAACTTCATTCCTTTTTAATTATTTAATTTTTTTCCAGCCTGATTGAGGAAAAAAAATGACAAAATTGTCTATCTTTAAAGTGTACAACATGATGATCCGACCACACGTACGTTATGAAATGATTACCAGAATCAAGGTAATTCACACACCCATCACCCCACATAGTTTTTTGCTGTCATGGTGAGAAAGCTTAAGATCTACTCTCTGGAAATACCGAGTATACAATACGGTATTATTCACTACAGTCACCGTGGTGCACATTAGATTTTGAAACGTATTCATCTTACAACAGGAAGTTTGTCCCCTTTGACCTACATCTCCGCATTTTCCCACCTCCCCCCCCAAATCCCTGGCACCCACCGTTCTACTCTCTGTTTCTATAAAAGTCTGTTATGTTCTACAGTATGGATGGATCTTGAAAATCCTATGCCAAGGAAGAAGTAAGGTACAAAAGGCCACATATTATATGATTATACTTATATCGAATGTCCAGAATAGGAAAATCCAATCAATTGGATTCGGAATTGGAAAGTGACAGGTATCAACCTTCTGGCTCAGTGCAACTCGACCCTAATCCAAATCAAAAGTAGACTTAATCATTGAAAGAGACTGAGGGGAAGGGGAAGTAGGAAGTGACTGCCAGTGGGCAAGGAGGGTTTTGTCGGTGTGATGTAAATGTGCTGGGATTAGATTGTGGTGATCGATATGTAACTTTGTCAGCAGACTAAAAACTACCATGCTGTGCCATTCAACATGGTGAACTTTGTGGAAAGTTAGCTATCTTCCAACAAAGCTGCAATTAGGAAGAAACCCATTAAAATAAAAAAGAAACACGAAAAGGTAGAATTTCCAGGGATGAGAAGACGATGCTTGCTTTCAGGTTTCTGCACAGATGATGGTGCCCAAGTACTGGCACGGGAGATGTTGTGTTTGGGATTAAAAATGAATTCAGATTTGAACACAGTGAGTTGGCGGTGCCTGTGGGACAACCAAGCTGACATGTCCAAAAGGTTATGAGTCTCTGGTTCAGGAGGAGTCAGACTGGGGTAGTATCTGAGAGTCATCACTCTATGAGTCTTAGTCAAAATGATGAACATGGATGAGATAACTGAAGAGATTACAGAAATAACCAAGACTATTGACTGAAAACCTGTAAACCACATGCAAACATAACTATCAAGAAATGATCAGACGGGGCACCTGGGTGGCTCAGTTGGTTGGGCGTCCGACTTCAGCTCAGGTCATGATCTCGTGGTCTGTGAGTTGGAGCCCCGCGTCAGGCTCTGTGCTGACAGCTCAGAGCCTGGAGCCTGTTTCGGATTCTGTGTTTCCCTATCTCTCTCTGACCCTCCCCCGTTCATGCTCTGTCTCTCTCTGTCTCAAAAATAAATAAACGTCAAAAAAATTAAAAAAAAAAAAAAGAAATGATCAGAGAAGAAAAGGGGACAGTTGATAGAGTTGTTGTTATAGATGCCAGAGGAGAGGGATGAATCTCAAGAAGTGAATGGTCAACAATGTCAAATGCAGCAGTGAGGTCTAGAAAGATAAGGCTTGAGAAGCATTACTAGAGTTGGGTCATGTTTGGTAAATCTTTGACAACCATGGTGTTGGGAATCATGTTGCACAATGGAACAACAAATGGCTGAAATGACTCCCATTCCAGGGCTCTTCCTACTATGTAATACCATTACAAAACTTAATGTCCTCTCTCACCTCCACTCTCTCTCAAGTACTCAAAAGCCATGGGCAGATTACTATTATTCATGCGTTGTTTAAATACAGTAGAGGACTAGGGAGTAGAACTTCAGAGCCATTGGTTCAGTCAGCCTTTTATTGGATCCAAATTTATAGGTTCTGATGTGTCTGTTACTAGAAAAGAAAGTGATAAGGATTAGTTAGGGTCAGAGATGGGTTTCTGGAAACTGTGTGCTTTTAAATGTATCCAGTTTCTAAAGGAAACACTTAATTTAGTTTCTGGCTTTATGGCTTAAAAGATGCTCAATTAGCAGGATGGTCAGAAAGGATTAAAAGTAGGTTTGGGACTTCAAGTTACAATGACAGGCCAGAGGTCTCCCTTCGAGGAAATGCTTTGAATATGACAAAAAATTTAGAATAAAACTCAAAAAAGCTATATTTAAAAAAAAGTCTTAAAAAATCAAGAGGAAGGGCAAAGACCAAGGTCTCTGGCCAAGTCTGGCTTTGTATATTTAGACAAAAACTGAGTTACACAATGATTATTTTTCTTTCTCATCGTCTGACTTGATTAACTCTGCTTTCAGTAGTAAAAGTTTATGGGAAATTTAAATGCTTAATTCCCTAGAGGACGTTTGACTTTTTCTGTTGTCCTCAGAGGAGAAACATCCAAATAACAGATGCATGAATTTCATTAATGATGAAAACGGTAGAATTTTTTAAATTGTTTTTCAAGAAAGATTGCCAGTAGCTCTGTTTATTTGCCTAATAATCTCCTTTCTAGACCAGTAAATTCCCTTTCTGAAGCCCCCGCAGATGAAACTAACTACAGAGCCATGTCTTAACCAGTTCAGGCTGCTTTCACACACCTTCTAGACTGGGTGACTTAAACAATGAACATCTACCTCTCACTGTTCTGGAAACTGAGAAGTCCAGGATCAAGGTACCGGCCTATCAGTTCCCGGTAAGAGCCTTCTTCCTGGTTTGCAGATGGCCACCTTCTTATATCCTCATATGGCAGACAGAGATTATCTCTCTGGCGTCTCTTCTTAGAAGGGCACTAATATCATTCATGGGGGCTCCTTCATGATCTACCTCCCAAAGACCCCATCTCCAGATACGATCACATTGGGAATTAGAGCTCCAACATATAAATTTGGGGGGAACACAAACACTCAGGATAGCAGGCTATTCCTTGCAAAGTCTTTAAGCAAAGCAAAGAAAAAAAAAAACTCTGTCAAAAATTCAAATATCTCTGAGCAATTATGGAGAGTGACCCCAAGTATATACATGCTAACTTTGTGCATTCCTAACGTTGAAAATACTGTTAGCCCTCGAACAACACGGGTTTGACCTGTGTGGGTCCACTCATACGCAGATTTTTTTAATAGTACGCTGCTATGAATATATTTTCTCTTCCTTATGATTTTCTTCATAACATCTTCTTTTCTCTAACTCACTTTACTATAAGAATATAGTATATAATACATTTAACATACAACATGTGTGTTAATCAGCTGTTCATGTCATCAGTGAGGCTTCCAGTCAACAATCGGCTATTAGTAGTCAACTTTGGGGGGAGTCAAGCACTATATGTGGATTTTTGACTACACAGGAGGTCAGTACTCCTAACTCCAGCATATAACAACTATAGTTCTACACTAGTAAATAGTCACCCTTTCGAGTTTAATAATCCAGATCTCCCACTTCTTTGCTACATTTGAATGTATGTCCCCTTTTCCGGTTAGACTTGGCAGGGTGCATAATGTCAAAATAAATGATTCATTCATTCCATTCAAGAGGGAAAAAGATCATTCCGGGGAAGTAAGAAAGTCGAGTCAGTTTTTGTCTGCCTGCAGGTTGGTGATTAAATAACCTTCTTATCTACCCCCAAATACTTCAAAAACAACACGAAACACTTAGCATAGTACATCTTGGGTCCATCCGTGTTGTTGCAAACGGCGAGATCTCATTCTTTTTTGTGACTAATATTCCATGTAGATATATATGCCACAACTTTATCCATTCATCTATCAAATGGACTCTGGGTTGCTTCCATATGTTGGCTATTCTAAATAATTCGAAATTATTGTCAGAAAACTAAAGCTATCTTCTATTGTGTTACCAATGACTCTGATTTCAGACATTTTAAATCTTCGATTTTCTTTTGTTCTCATATATTAAATGGAGTTAACAATAACTTAATACCTGTACAGTGCTGCAACGATAAATTAGAAAATTAATGGGTAACCTTAACCAGCATAATCCTAGCTCATTTCTAGCCCTAGAATATAGAAATGAGGTGAGGTTAGTATTAATTCAAACTTCCTTGCCTTAAAGTCCCACACTGGGAGTGTTTGGGTGGCCTAGTTGGTTGAGTGTCTGACTTTGGCTCAGGTCATGATCTAGACGTTCATGAGTTCGAGCCCAACATTGGGCTTGCTTCTGTCAGTGCACAGCTCACTTTGGATCCTCTGGTCCCCCCTCTCTCTTGTCCTCCCCCACTCATGCCCTCTCTCTCTGTCTCTCTCCCTCAGAAATAAAATAAACATTAAGAAAGAAAGTCCCACTCATGCTGTACATGATCTCCCCATTACTTATTTATCCCATTGGGGTTAGGGCTTTAGCACGTGTGTTATATGTGAATACCAACATTCACTCCACAACGGCATGTGAAGGACACTTCTTGGCGATATAAGGAGCACCATTGTCACAATAGTGTGTCTCTAAATATCCTTCAGCTGTTTGTCACACATGGTTTTATGCCACTCATCTTCCAAAGTCCACTTAGGGTTCCAACTGCCCCTCTTATTTCTTTAATTCTTTAATTCTTCTTAATTTCTTCTTAATGCTCATTAAGTAGATATTTTCGGGCACCATGGCAGGTATTGGGAAGGTATGAGTGAATATGATACATCCCTGCTTTCTTTTGCCTTGCAATCCAGAGAAAGAGGTAAATCTTACATGCAGTATAGTACCCAAGATGCAGAGTATTAAGTCCAGACAAAGAAATGAGTAGTAAGAAAGAGAAAATAACTCATTGTATCAGAAAAAGCTGAGAGAGCCTGCGTGGAGGGAGTGGAGTAAGAATTCACAAAGAAAAAAGGAAGTTTTTTTCATTTTTCATTTTTAATGTTTATTTATTTTTGAGAGAGAGAGCGAGAGAGAGAGAGAGGAGGAGGGAGCAAAGAGGGAAGGCACAAAATCCAAAGCGGGCTCTGGGCTCCAGGCTCCGGGCTCTGAGCTGTCAGCACAGAGCCTGATGAGGGGCTCCATCTCACCAACCATGAGATTATGACCTGAGTCAAAGTCAGATGATCATGACCTAAGCCGAAGTCAGATGCTTAACTGACTGAGCCACCCCAGTGCCCCAAGAAAAAAAGGAAGTTTTGAGGGGAATCTTGGAAAATGAACATTTAATAGGGGTTGTGAAGTCTAAAATAACTGTGGACCAGCCCACGCGAGGGACGGAAAAGGGAGCTGAGCGGGGATGGGTAGAAGGTTTGTCAGGTGGTGCGGTGAGCGCTTCTGAGTTGGAGTCCACCAAGTCCTAGTGGCAACAGCACACACAGGTGTGTAATGTCCTGTATTGATGCTCAGAAGCCAAGGGTCTGAGTGGACAAAGCACATGTCTGTTTGTCAATGGCTATGAGTTGACAGGGTGGATACAGAGGGGGAAGGGTCTCTGGACTTCGAAGTGCTTGCTGGTGAGAGGAATTTAAGAGATTCCCCATAGATTTAGACCGAAAAGAAGGAAAACCATCAGAAAAGTGATGAATTGGGAGAAAAGGGGGAAAAATTGAGGAACAAAGTCTCAAGGAGATTGGTGAGTAGGTCAACATAGGGGACTATAACGGCTGTAGGCTAGGAGATGCTTGTCAGATCTCTGGAATTTACCATTCCAGACGTGAGGGTAATCCAAGGTCCAGGATCAGCCATGTGATTGACTTTGGGGTCAAGCTTAAGATCAGTTCGTTGGGTGGGCATCCAAATACATGACGCAGTCATAGGTGATCTTGGCGGGAATTGGGGCAAAAATGAAGATTGTAAGTCATACCAGCGGGTTTAGTGAGAGATGTGTAGGATGGAACATAGGGTAAATAATGAACAGATGAGCTTCTATTCAACTCAGAATTTACAAAGTGTTATTCACAGATATCATTGTACTTCACCTTCCCAACCTATGACACAGACATGATTATTAGTCTCATTTTATAGACAAAGAAACAGAGCTTGAAGTTGGGACTTGTGAAACAAAGATCACTCAGCCGGGAGGTGACAAAGCAGGAATCCAAGCTCACATTTTCTGACTGCGGATGTCGTGTTCTTTCCAGGATAATAGGCTGCATTAGCCGAGATAAAATTTAACCCTTTAGGGCACACGTTTCACAGACATATTCTAAAGATGCAATGCCTTCATTCTAACAAAAGATGCCAAAGTATGCGATTTAAAGCCTGTTAGCTTGTAAGAGCTGGTTCTCCAGGAACTACTGGTTGGAGAGAAGAAACTGTTTCTCCCAGTTTGTGCCAAAGAAAACAAATGGCTTATGTACATGCGTCAGCCATAACCCCTCCTCAGCTGCCCCCGGTAAAGAGTGGAAATGACCCTGTGCCACACCATACCTGCTGCTTGACTTTCAACTTAACTCAACCACACCCAGATAAAAATGCCAGCTGAAGGGGTCAGGAGCTAAGGGATGGAGAGCCTCAGGCTCCTTAAAGTATTTCTACTTAAAAACAACAACATAAAGAAATGGTCTTACTGTCCACTTCTCTCCAATGACTCCCATTTCCTCTTACACAAAATATTTCTGAAACACCAACCTTTCTGACAGCAAGAACTGCCTGCTTTTAGACAACGCTGTGGTCATTTATTTCTTCTGTTTGACACAGCGTGACTAATAAGGCAGGAAACCAAGAAAGAAAAAGAATTAATTCCTCTTTCCCACTTGCCTCTACTGTTTGCACCCAGAATTTATCCATGAAGGAATGAGGTCTTTGGAGTTGCTGGGGCTCCTTCTCTACCCAACAGTAGTGCCTGGAATATGGCAGGGGGCAAAAAATGGTAACTAAGTTACCCTTAGCCTAGTAGCTGGCTCCGGGGATACCCATCTGATGACGGGAGATACAAATACCCCAAACCATTTTTAGAGAGGTTCGACAAGGGAAAGAACTGATTTCCAGATTCTAAGGAAGTGATCTCCTTCCTCAATACAGAGAAGAGTGAACAGTTGAAGGATTCGGCAAAAAGCCCTCCTGGTAGGCAACACTTAACGGGCAGATTGCCAAGAATGTGGACGGAGTGGGTCTACAAGGGAGCAAGCCAGGAGAAAATTGGGATTAAAGATGTGGGAAGATGCAAGCATGTTGAGCAAGCTATATCCAGTCTAGACTTCACGAAGACGACTTGAGCTGTAAAATCCAGATAATGGACTTCCAGAAGTTCTTGAGCACATCAGTGTGGGTTTGGGCAGGGGTGGGTGAGCCGACTTGAGAGGTGGCAGCAGTCAGATGCCACCCAGACCAGTCTGTGGGATTGAGTTCTCCCTGCCCAGCAGGGAATTCACCTCTACGAAAAGAGACGCAGGGCTCTCCAGCCCAAGCTGATGTCCAGCATGAGCAAGGACTTCGACGTCAGTAGTAGTGATGAAAAGTTCTCAATTATCTGTGTGACTCAGACAGGGGCTGTGGGTACAGTGGAAGCAATCTCTGTGGTACTGAATAAAGACGCAGGGGAATCTCGAAACAATGGGGGAACAGTGAAGGTAGTGCCCACACGGTAGAGGGTGTAGAAAATGAAGGCGACAACAGCGTAGAGGCGCCGTCCGACGACCATGCTTTACCAAGCCAGTCCCATGGCGTCTGAGGCACAGAGACAACTGCCTGACAAGGAAAGAGCCCTCGAACACTGGCCCTATGCAGACACCATCACCACTTCAACAGACACCGTCTTGGACTTTCTAACAAGGTGCCATCTAAGAGCAAGAATGGACACCGATGGGTACGCCGACCCTCAAGAACTCATGTCCTGTTACTAAAATACTGCCAAACAGCATGTGCTGAGTAAATGCCTTGAGAGGAAACCCGAGTGGGCTCGAATAAAATCTAATTCACCCTGCAGCGTTCAGCTCTTGCCCCAGAACATGAAGTGGCTTTTTGATTCCCGTAGGCAACGCGTCAGCCTTGGCTGCTGACTCATGGTCTATGGATGGTTCGCACCATTCCACAGACCAGGTGATTTGCTTCCATGTGGATTGCTTTGACCAATGATATTATTGCCTTGGAGAGCCCAGTTTAGGGCAGGCCAGGACCTGCCATTTTGGGACAAAGTGGAGATAAAACAACTGGAAAAGAAATACCTTTTTTTCCCCCTGGAAGAAAGAAAAGATTTACTAGAAGAATATAGTAAAAAAAAAAAAAAAAAAAAAAAAAATCTTGAGTATTAACTTTTTTTCCTCTGCTATTTCCCCATTTTCCTCCTTTCTATGTAAGATAATCGTTATCTGTGTTCCTCATTCCAGGGAAAGGCACAAAGCTTGTGAGTCTCTTGATCCTGGTTTTGTTTCCGAAAGCCCTGAGGGAAGGAATCAGAGGGCAGCGAGAATACTTGGGTGTGTCCCTTCCCAAACTGGAAAATACTCTTCCAGGCTTGGGAAGGGAGGGGGCGATGCAGAGGAAGGGGGTACGACGTCCGCTGTGCTCTCAAGAGCAGAGAATGGACCCCATTCTGTAGGCTGAGCCTAGGAAGGGTGACAAGACCTCAGAGGGTGTGGATGGGTAGAGTATCTAGACAGGAAGTTCCAAAGACCACCCCTAAGAGATGGTGAAAAGGAGCTTAAGAATTCCTGTGCCTTTATGTGTAAGAAAGAAGCAGGAGAGAGCTGCCAGTCCTGGAGGAGCCACAGAGGGAGCACCAAACCTCATCCCCGTGATGACCGGTGGAGGCAGATGAAAAAAGAGCAGACAGCATCCCCCCCACCCCAGGCGCTTGGCCTACGTAAGCTCTCATCAGATCTTGGACATATAAAGTTTCTGCCTCCATGGCAGAGGCTTGAAACTAACTTAAGTGGACCTAGAGAAGTTACATCTCTGATACGTGAATTTGAGGCCTCCGATTTATAACAGCTAACCTGCTGTACGTGCTATTTGGCAACTTCCAGCATTTGTCTCAAGTCCCCAGCTAGACAACACACAGTGAGACCCAAAACTGTCTTATGCATCCTTATATTTCGTTCCGTATTTAATGGTCGTTCAATCATTTCACGGAAACTCGTAGAGCACGTACCACTTCCCAGGGCTACGTAGTTCCTGAGGATATGTCTTTAAACAACACCGAGGATGTTCCGGGTATCACGGAGCAACCAGTCCAGGGCAGGAATACACGATATTCACATGAGCAAATATATGACATGCTCCGTGGTAATATCCAGTGAGAATTTGGAGTCAGGGCAAGAGGGGCCTCCAGAGCATCACTACTCTTGAATTCATGATATCCGTTTGGTGAAAATGTTGAATTGGTTGGATTTCGTGCTCTCTTTGAAGCACTGACAACAATTTCGATAAGCTAAGAACATTTTCTCAAGAAAGCCAAAAGAGGCAAATGAGAGGAGCAAATATTTATACGGCATTCATAAATAAAACAAACCAGCCACAGACCTCATTAATAGACTGTCAAGAAAGGGAGATACAAGGAAAAATCACACGAGACGAGAAAAAAAACATTTATTTTTATTAACTGAAATCCGAATATGTCTGATTCCAGAGCCTGCAGTGTGTGATGACATCATGGAAGAAAAGGTATAGGCTTTGGATCTGAATTCCTGTTTCAGAAATTTCTAGTTATGTTACCTCAGGCAAGTGACTTAACATTTTTTTAAATCTTTTTGAGCTCCTTCTTATGTGTAAAAGGGATTAGTACTTCCAATCTCACTGGGTTGTTGGGAAGATATATTTAATATACGACCATTTAACATACGATAATGCTATGATAAAAGTATGATAATGTGAGTATTCAATAAATGACTATTAAAACATACTAACTGTCTTCCATGTATCCCCTTACAGGTGTCCAAAGATTACGTACAAAAGTGGGGATGGAAAGGATGTATAGTGAATATATCACTGTTTTCTTTTTCTTTTTTTCTTTGTTTATTTTTAGGAGAGTCATAGAGAGAGAGAGAGAGAGAGAATCCTAATTAGGCTCCGCGTTCAGCACGGAGCCCGACGCAGGGCTCGACCCCACAAACTTTGAGATCACGACCAGAGCAGAAATCAAGAGGTTGTCGCTTAACTGACCGAGTCACCAGGTACCCCAAATGTATCAGTGCTTTCTGAGCAGAGTGGGACCTAGGGGCATTTTGAAGCAACTAGAGGCTGCTTTCTGTGTTTTCTTTTGGAATTTGTACTTGACCTCCTTTCCCCAGCATTTATCTGGGTATCCTCCCTTTCTGGCAGAGGACAGAACTCCCTGAGCACTGGGTGTTCCTACCCCTCCCTCCTCCTCCCCTTCAAGCCACTGCACCCTCTCCTAGCCACTCTGGATTTTCTGATGCTGTGTTCTCTCCCCATTTTCAGCCCCTGGGATTTTTCTTTCCAAAACGTTCCTCTTTCAAATCACATGTTTGGCTTCTCAATAGACTCCTAGAAAATTATGTGATTTGATGAATGATAAAAAAAACTTCTACGGCTCCCAGGAACCATATGACGAAAACTCCTGCTGGCTTTCAGGAGTCAGATATCACCTGCCCCTTCCATGTCTGACTCCAACTGCGCGATGCCCTCCCAACAAACTCAGAGTTCTCTCCGTTATAATTACTTGCCATCCTGTACTGCAGTCATCTGTTTCCAGATCTCTGTCTCCTCAGGAACTGTGAGCTCTGCGAAGGCTGGAATGACCTTACTTTATCTTTTCACTACCACGCTAGATGTCAACGGGGGACTCGGGCATTTGATTCAGCAAATGAAGGAATAGATCATCATCATCATCTAAATATACATGGAGCACGTTGGCTCTGTACCTAGCACTATTCCAGTGTTTTTACACATAGTGAGATGGGCATTTTAGTATTCTCCTTCTGAAGATAAGGCTGTGAGTTAGGGTTAAATAACTCAAGGTGCGTGCGTCTAAACGAGAAACTTTTCAGGTCAAATCAGACTGGGAGTCAACGGAGAGAAACTTTTAGGAGATGAGGGCTTTCACTTTCTCAAATCACATACACATGTAGCCACATTTTGGCTTTAGGATCCTAAATAAGTCACTGCAGAAAGACAGATACAGAGGGGAAAGGGCTTTGCCACCACTAAGCCTTCTGTTTACTCCAGATTTATATCTAGCTCATACCCACCCACAGCTAAATTCTGTAAAGGGCATTAATTTGGATTTGGTTTTGTTTGGTTGGGGTTTTTTTTGACAGCAGGTGAAATATAATCTTCCTGAAGCTAAAAACTTCCCAGAAGGCTACTCTGAGAAACTAGTTGGATTTCTTCTCTAATGACATTAAAAACCATCAATTAATTCTTCTCCGAACAGATTCAAACCACAAAGGTTGTAAATGGCATTGAAAGCAACCAAGCTGGCCACACACAGAAGTATTTTCCTCTGCATGGATTACAAGCCCCTTGCATCTGAGCTCAGCTGAGAGGGCCAGGCTGGTGGGAATTCAGTAACTGGGGACGAACAACACAGAGCCATGAAGCTCCCTGGGGAGGACTGTCTTTTAAGGTGCCATAGGGATCAGTTAATGAGGCCAGCCTGAGGTCCTCGGGTCATGTCTGAAAGAGGAAACAACAAAATCTTCATGGGAAAAGTATGCAAAAATGAAAATAGCCAGAATATACAAGTATTATCTAGCACCCTAGGGAGGTATCAGTATAGCCTGAAAAAGAATAAAGGGCGGTGGGGGGTGAGGGCAGGGTGGGGACAGAGCGGTAATGGAAAGAGAACTCAATTGGAAGTATAGTCCCAACTGTGTTAGAATGTTCCAGTGTATGGGTTGCTCTTTCTCTGGGCCTCAGTTTCCTCACATGAAATGTCACTTCCAGTTACCGTCTGTGAGGTGCTTTCTAGAGCTGAAATTCGATGGAGCCGCTTTCAAGTTAATTTCCCTGGCTGGAAAGCAACATAGATACAAAAGAGATCATAGGACGAGATTAATTCTGCATGTGTGGGAAGTCATAACGCTGGAACAGAAGGAGGGCAACAGAAAGGTCAGGGGGCCACTGTGCGAATGTTGTAAAGCCCTCAAGGACTTCAGTACAGGACGGCACAGAAGTCTCCTGGTTGCTTGTCTCTTGCTCTCCCCACAGGAAGAGGAAAGGCTACCTGACGACTTGGTTACTTGGTCAGGGCTCTCTGAGAAAGGCAGTTGCACATCACAAAGCCCTCAATGGCTGCATTCCCATTTCCAAAGTCAAGAATTACAAAGGAGGCTGGCAGAGGCCAGTACTGGGAGTCCTGTGACCCAGGCCGGACATCTGGCCTTGTAAGAGAGCGCAGGGTTGCCTTTCTGTTGTAAAAAATGAAATACTTTCAAGTGAATTCTTTGCAAAAAGTACAAGCACAAAATCTCAAAGTTGGTAAGAGGGTATCTGGTAAAACACAACGACAACATCAACAATAACAAAAACCCTCTTCTCCAAACTTATTTCCACCTGCCCCCCCATCCCGGTTCCTAATCCTGAAGGCATCCACAGACAACCAGGCTTTTATGTGACCTTACAGAAATATTATTTGAAAAATGTGATGTGAAAACACAAAATCAAATGCATCCATGGGACAATTGTCAAGACAGGTAATCTTCCTCACTTTATAGATAGCTGGAGCTAGCTCTTCAAATTCTCTACATAGTTTAATTGGGAGGCTTAAAGCTCCAAATAATCCAGAGAAGACCTTTAGCTCTCCTTGTAGCTAGATTTCTAGATTCCAGTCTAGTGCATCAAATGCAATAATTCAGAAGTTTAACAATTGTGGTGGATTACTTTCCTTATAAAACAGTAATGTGATAAATGTCTTAGAAGACTGATATTGCAATTGCTGTCCTTTGCATCCGCCACTTAACGGAGCTGAAGAAAAGTTGTCACCTCTAACAACTCAGCTGACCAGGGGGAGGCGGGGGAGGGGGGAAGACATCACTTAAAAAACAGGTCTGTCAATATTATTCTTGTGTTTTGCCATCTGCCTTCACTATTTGCCATTTGATGGCAATCCAGGAGTCTGAGGATCCACTAGCTTCTCCCCAGAGAAGAGGATCCACTAGCCCTCCCCTCAGAGAGAACAAAGATGGTGTTGTCCCATCCCCAAGAGGAGTTCTGGATTGACATAATCCTCTGACCAAGAAGTCTTTTCCAATCTTGCCCTCTGGAACCACAAATCCCCTTCCGTTGGGTCTCCTGTCCACTTGCACAAATAGGCATGCTTCCTTTCATTTTCAATATCTTCCAGTAGATACCTCCAAAACACACATCATGTCCATTTGTAGCTATTTCTTTGGTTGTTCAAATGAGACTAGGCTGGACTAGAATGACAGCTCCTTGGTGAAAAGGATTATGTCTTAATCCGTTGGGTGTTCTCAGGATCTATGACAGTCCTTGGCCCATGGTAAGGCCTCAAAAACACATGTGTTGCCCAAAAAACAAATAATCCGGTGAAGAAATGGGCAAAAGACATGAATAGACACTTCTCCAAAGAAGACATCCAGATGCAAACCAACCCATGAAAAAATGCTCCACCTCACTCATCATCAGGGAAATACAAATCAAAACCACAATGAGATATCACCTCACACCTGTCAGAATGGCTCACATTAACAACTCAGGCAACAACAGATGTTGGCGAGGATTCGGAGAAAGAGGATCTCTTTTGCATTGTTGGTGGGAATGCAAGCTGGTGCAGCCACTCTGGAGAACAGTATGGAGGTTCCTCAAAAAATTAAAAATAGAACCACCCTACGACCCAGCAATAGCACTACTAAGTATTTATCCACGGGATACAGGTGTGCTGTTTCGAAGGGACACATGCACCCCCACGTTTCTAGCAGCACTTTCAACAATAACCAAAGTATGGAAAGAGCCCAAATGTCCATCCATGGATGAATGGATAAAGAAGATGTGCTATGTATATACAACGGAGTATTACTTGGCAATCAAAAAGAATGAAATCTTGCCATTTACAACTATGTGGATGAAACTAGAGGGTATTATACTAAGTGAAATTAGTCAGTCAGAGAAAGACAAAAATCATATGACTTCACTCATATGAGGACTTTAAGACACAGAACAGATGAACACAAGGGAAGGGAAGCAAAAATAATATAAAAACAGGATGGGGACAAAACATAAGAGACTCTTAAATACGGAGAACAAACAGAGGGTTACTGGAGAGTTTGTGGGAGGGGTGATGGGTTAAATGGGTAAGGGGCACTAAGGAATCTACTCCTGAAATCATTGTTGCACTATATGCTAACTAATTTGGATGCAAATTAAAAAAATAAAATAAAGAAAAAAACCACATGTATTGTGGCGCCTGGGTGGCTCAGTCAGTTAAGTGCCCAACTCTTGGTTTTGGCTCAGATCATGGTCTCACATTTCATGGGTTCGAGCCCTGCATCGGGCTCTATGCTGACAGTGTGGAGCCTGCTTGGGATTCTCTCTCCCTCTCTCTGCCCCCTCCCCCTCCCAAATAAATAAATAAACTTTAAAAATAGAAAAGAAAAAAACAGATGTGTTGAGTAAATGGCAGAATGAATGAATGAATATGTTGAAAAAGAAATTTGAGCACAGGAAAAGGGGAAAGGTGGCTGGCAATGGGACCTTCCAAAGCCTTTCAAACTGAGATTGTTAAAAATTTATTCATCCAATGAACCAAGTAGTTTTCTCAATATCAACGTGAGTTTGTGACAATGCTCTTCCCCATCAACCCTCACTGTCTGTCTGCTTCCCCAGATTTCTACTTACTGTTTCTTGCACTTACCTGTCTGTCTCTCTCTCCTCCAGCAACAGGATATCCACATTCTTGGGCTGACTATCACCTTCATCTTTCTCTTCCTTCTGTATGTAAACAGTTTTCTTTGTTCCCCTGTCCTGGGATGACAGGACAGAATTGGGAGAAAATAATTTTTTTTTTTTTTTGAGAGAGAGAGAAGGCACAGATGAGTAAGGAGCAGAGAGAGAGAGAGAGGAGAGAAAGAGAAGCAGGGCTCACCCGAAGTGGGGCTTGAGCTCACCTGATGGGGGACTTGAACTCACCAACCATGAGATCCTGATCTAAGCCAGTCAGATGCTTAAATGACTGAGCCACCCAGGCACCCAAAATCATTTTTTGAAACTAATTTCCAAATTGCTTGTGTGTTGGAATGTGTGTGTGTGTGTGTGTGTGTGTGTGTGTGCGTGCATGTATGTGAAATTCCTTTTAATCAAGTCTACTGTTGCAATTAATTATAAACCATTCTTAATGATATTCTTATTGGATGGATGGATGTCTGCCCACTGGCTAATTAATCACCCCAGGTCTCTTCATCACTTTCCTCCTCCTCCTTCTCATTCCTGCTCCTTCCCCATCCCCACGCCCCATTTAACTTTAGAGAAGATGGTCTTATTCTGTCCTGATTTATTCCTGATCACTTATTTCCAATGTGGATTTAAATTAAAAAGAAAATAATCAGAGAATCAGAGTATAGATTTCAGAGTCTCCTGACACAGGAAACCCGTAGACGTGGAAGGTTTTGTCAACACTTTGACCCCAGAAGAAACACAGTGAAAACACCTTGGGTCTTACTGAGAAGGTGCTACAAAAGACTGGCTCCCTCCAGAGGGATCTTGGGGGTCATTCAAACATAGCCAATGCTCAAAGTGTCCCTGTCTAACTTAAGTGCTTCGACTCAGAATCAAGCAACAAGTTCATCACAGATTAAGTTCGTCTTTGCAACTGGCTGATGGATTGGTGTGCTTGACAATCAGAGAAGATAAAATTTGCTCCAGCCTTTCATTGCAACACATGACGAAACTCAGGCCCAGAATGAAGAGTCTTCTCCAAAGTCTCACAGACAATTAGCAGCAAACCTAAGGTTAGATTCCAATACATTACCAACATGATGTCTGTTTCCAACAGCTTCCATGAAGACTTCAACCCCCACCATTTCCATCACTTCTTACCTGCTTTCAGTTTGTCTCAAGAAAGCCCCTAACAGAATACCAGAATACAACAGGGGAGCATGGAATATTCTCACAGCACCCGTGCTGCCCATTCTGTTGTCAGACCAGCTCCTGGCCCCCCTGAGAGAATTGGGCACAGCAGACAGGCACACTTGGATGTTGGGAGGAGAGGTAGGGAAATGGCGAGAGCCGCATGTCCACGTGTGGGTTCTGCAGAACACTCATGACCTGGAAGATGTGAATTACCGTAATCCGGAAGATGTGAATTACGGGCAAAAAAGACAACATTGGTCAAGCCGAGAAACACTAGGATAAACACAGTCAAGTGGGATTTTTTTTTTTTACTTTTGCTCTACACAAGACTCTGAGTGTTAGATCAATGGGATATTGTGTGATTTTTTTTTTTCTTTTTCATAGTTTCCTCATTGCAGTGTTGGCACTTTAAAGATGAAAAAAAAAAGGGGGGGCAAATAAAATGTATTTTTCAATATATTTGTAAGCTCCTGGAAAAGAGTCGATCTTCTATTGCTTGCTCTGGGATCATTTCATGTACTCCGACGTCACTGAGAAACCAACATCCTTCACAAAGAAAGAGCTCGTTAATTCAAGGAAGACAGTAGCTGGTGTGTTTAATAGGAGAATTGAGTGATGGAGAATTGAGTTCAGAATTGAGTTCAGAATTGAGTTCATCATGTTGTCTTACATAAATGTAAGGAGGATAAAAGAAAAAAAAAATTAAATTGCATCACCAGACAAACTTTTCGGGTGAAATTTTCCGTCTTCTAGAATCTAAACTTCATGAGGTAAGAGAGAGCACCTAACTCTTTCTTTGCCTCCTGCCGTCCACGTAGGGAACCTCCAGAGTATTTGAAACACTGTAGGTCTGTTCAAACCCAGAAACACCCCAAACCTTACATTTATGAAAAACTCCCTTGCTAATGACTAAGCCTTGGGCAGAACTTGTCTATAATTTTTATGTCCAAATTCTTCTCCCTTTTATGGAGGGAGCTTTATAGACCATAAATTCAAATGCTCAGAGAACCTTAGAAGCGATTTATTCTTAGCCCCTCTGCTGATTCTCTTTTGCTGCATTACTGACTCAACCGACCTTGGCTGAAATTGGCACTTTTCTAACACTAATAGTATTTTCTATTTTCTCATGGCCTTCCTGCCAAGAGCACAAGTAGGGAGGTGAGCAGAAAAAGGCATTTCCTCTCTGGACGCCAAATCTTAAAAGCTCACCCTTGCGTCGACCACAGGAAGGCTTTCAGCAGAACCACCACAGCTGACTTAAGCAGGGCTTGAAAGCAAAGGTGTAGGGAACCTGGGTTCTCTTAGTAACCAACCCTGTGATGAACCAGCGGTGCGACCTTGGGCGATTCACTGGATCTTGAGGCTACAATGACTCAGTTCTAAAGCTGTCTCACCACCTCACCCTCGCCACCTCTCAGGTTTGCTGTGGGAACACTGAGACAATATTCACGGTTGGTTCAAGGTCTGTGGCGGAGGGCTGAAGGCTACAGACTCAGTATAGATGTTCTTCACATATTTGTCTGGCTTTCGTATTTTCTGTGCGGTCCTTTGCTACAATTTCATGGCTGCTGCGATTACCTCCCAGAGACTAAATCGGCAGCTCGTGTCTCCAGCCATGCCTTCTCTCTAGTGCATCAGGTCTAGATGACCAGCGGTTAGTTCCACAAGCCCACAGCCCAAGTCCGGTTTGTGGAGAGACTTAGGACTCGAAAACCCAATGGTCATTTTGGTGGCTTTGTGTTCCGCACCAGCCGAGATCTATTGGGTGGTGTTCATTTTTTTTTTTTTTTAGCTTATTTATTTATTTTGAGAGAGACAGAGAGAGCATGAGCGGGTCAGGGCCAGAGAGAGGGAGAATCCCGAGCAGGCTCCGTGCTCAGCGTGGAGCCCGATGCCAGGCTTGAACTCACGAAACTGTGAGACCGTGACCTGAGCCAAAATCGAGAGTCAGACACGTAACCGGCTGAGCCACCCAGGCACCCCTGGCTGGTTTGAAATTAACGAGCTAAGTACTTCCGGCCTCCAGCCCAGACTTCTCTAGGAACTGTGACAGTATCGTACCTGGCCACGGCGATACTGTGTCCTGAGCCACGGTAGCTGGCAGGAGCAGAGCGGGATGACGATGGTCAAGAAAATAGTAACACTGATTACTGGTTGCTGAGACAACCTCATTTAACTTTCACAAAAGCCTTGCGCAGCCATTGCCATCATACCCTACTTTACTGAAGAGGAAACTGAGGCACAAGAAGCCCCGATGACTTTCTTAAGGAACTACTGAAGGTTTGGTAGACAGTTGGTGGCCCGATTTCCTCTTCTGAAAGGAAGATCGTCCTCCATGTTGTGAAAACCATAAAGGAGAAGAATGACAGACACATAGAGAGCAGCTTGTTTCTGTAGCACACGCGAGAACTGAAGACCTTTACTGAAGGTTCTAGGAGGAGGCACTGATCTTCCTCCCTTGCATTTCCATGAAAGAGATGTTTTGCTCAACTTCCTGTAAAGTAGAGGAAACTTGGAATGGCTGCTTCCTGTCTCTTTCTGCCCTTTTGTTCCAGCTCAGGGGGCAGGCATGGATGCTTTGAAATTTGAGAGCCTCACGCCCTGTGTGGTAACGTCACTTGCAGTGCGTTATTTTATTTTATTATTGTTATTTTAAAGTTTATTTATTTATCTTGAGAGAGAGATGGGGGGAGGAGGGGCAAGGAGGGAGAGGGGGAGAGAGTGAATCCCAAGCAGCCTTCATGCCGTCAGCACACAGCCCAATGTGGGGCTCGAAATCACAAACTGTGAGAACATGACCTGAGCCGAAGTCAAGAGTCGGACACTTGGCCAACTGAGCCACCCGGGCGCCCCATTTATTTTTAATGTTTATTTATGTTTGAGATAGAGAGAGAGACAGAGCGAGAGAGGGGAAGGGGCAGAGAGAGAGGGAGACACAGAATCTCAAGCAAGTTCCAGGCCCTGAGCTGTCAGCACAGAGCCCAATGCAGGGCTCGAACGCACGAAGCGAGAGATCATGACCTGAGCTGAAGTCGGACGCTCAACCCACTGAGCCACCCAGATGCCCCTGCAGTATGTTTTTTAAACTGAATGTCAATACAAACACCTTTCTCATTCTCCTTCGCTCTTGTAGTTTCTGCCCTTGTCTTATAAGGGCTTTTCTCTCTTCGTCCTGCCATCATGAACCCGACAAACAGGCAGATGTTCCCCTAAGTGCTGTCAGTGGACCATTTTCCAGCTCATTCCTTGCCATTCGAATGAATAAATTGGACCCTATTCTTCCCACTGATGCTAATGCCCACATTTAGGGTGGTCCCAGGTTGGCCCAAAATTTTAGCCACAATCTCAAACCCACCTTTACCAAGAAGATCTGTGTTTGTGTTTTACTGAACAGCCAACAATAAAGTTGGGGGTTTTTTTGTTTTCTTTCTATCTTTTATCTCTCTATACCCGTTAGGACCCCAAGGGAAGGAAAGGTTATTAGCACCTAAGATTCTGGTAGGAGCACTTGTGGGGATGGAATTAAAAGATTTATGTTCACCAAACAGTGTTTTTCTGAAGAAATGTGTTTTCCTGATATTTTATGGAAACTCTGCTTCCCTGCGTGACCAGTGCCCATGACAAGGAAATCAGTTTGTCTCTCTGAGTCTTGAGTTCCTTATCTATGAAATAAGGATTAGAGGTGGCTCTTTTTAAACAAAGACAATGAGATTCCTCGCCCCCTCACCCTCTTAGGTTCATACTAGGACATCATAGAGCTTGGTGAGTTTTCTATCAGCTCATGCTTTATGGCAATCAAAGCTCCATCTGGTCTCCAGGCCACCCTGATGGAGTGTCAGGAGTCATTAAAGTAAAAGAGTAAAGATAAACCACAGAAGTCTTTGATCCCTGGGTCTGGTAATCAGTCCATTAGAAAATAGAGGCTGAGGTCCAGTAACGTTCTGTAACCATATTAAAGCCAAGGCAGATCTGACTGTCTGCTTGTGTCAGGGACCTGTTGGACTCACCAAGATCTAATATCGCTGTCTGTACTGGGAAAAATAATACGGGCGAGGGAAAAAGTGAGATCTGGAAAGCTGGGAACCAGGACTATCCTGCCTACGTCTCTGCGAGCGCCCAGGGTCAACTCCATTGTATCTAATGTCTCTTTTCATTCTGCTTCTTTGTTTTCATAAAATGATAGAATTTCAGAGAAGAAACAGGACCCAGAGAGATTGATGACGTGCTCAGAGCAAGTTAGGGATAGAGTAGGAACAAAATGAGAAAGTGTATTAATTGATCGAAAGAACGGACATTCATTGATCATCCACCACGGGCCAGCCTTGGGTTAGATGATACGAGTGGCTTTAAAGGATGAATAAATATTAGTTGTTACCTGCCCCCCTGAAGCAATAGGTATTGGTGGTGCTGTAAAAGAATTTTGTGGGGGGCGCCTGGGTGGCTCAGCCGGTGAAGCGTCCGACTTCGGCTCAGGTCATGATCTCACAGTCCATGAGTTTGAGCCCTGCCTCGGGTTCTGTGTTGACAGCTCAGAGCCTGGAGCCTGCTCTAAATTCCGTGTCTTCCTCTCTCTCTCTACCCCTCCCCTGCTCTCACTCTGTCTCTCTCTCTCTCTCTCTCTCTCTCTCTCTAAAATAAGGAATAAACATTCAAAAAAAAAAAAAAGAATTTTGTGTAACATACAAAGACGTCACTCAGGAAGGAAGGAGTGTCCGTTTCTTCAGAAAGGAGATATATAGAGTATATATATCCTCTTTATACATATATAATAATCGACGTCTATCCAATCCAGTAGCAATATGCAATATAATTTCTGTAACTAAAGAGTTATATAGATCATTTCAGAATGTTTGGATAGAATTAAATGCAATGCAATTGTGTTTGCTTGGCTGATAGCCAGTCTTAACAGTTGCTGATCACATACTAAGTTGACCTGCAATCGAAGTTCACCCATGTTACAGATAATATGTTTAGGAAGACAAAGCCTAAGAATGGCACCGTATCACAGAGCTGGAAAGGGCCCTGAAGGCTCACCAAGTCACTTGACTAAAACAAAGCTCACATTTTCCTGTTTAACATGGTCTTTAAATTATCTAGATGCCTATTAAAAGCACCTTGGGAAAACTTCCCACTTTTTGGACATATACCATTGCAGTAAACGCCAGAGGAACCAGCAGGTAATAGCACCAGAGTCATTGCACTATAAATTGCTCACAGAGACAAGTGAATTCGGTAACAATATGTTAGCTTAAGAAGGGCCGCTCTTCCTGTAGATTAGTCATTAAGGGTTTCAGTACTCTTTCTCACAGACACCTTGCTTTTAATTGCGAGACCAAACTGAGTGCATAATCCAAATGAGTTACATCTAGAGAAGATAATTATTGCATCTCAAGTACACAGAACACAGAAGTTATTGAAGATACCGTTCACTCAGCACACCCAGTAGGTCGAGCGCCATTTTCAGTAGTCTACCTCTAATGTTATTCGTTCTTGCAACAACTCTTTGCAATTAACACGCTACTCAATTTTACAGGCAAGGAATCAAATCGGAGTTTCCAAGAGGTGAAATAGCACACCTAAATTTACACAGGTAGTATGATTTCCTTTTGCGTTCCCAACAGTGATGCAATAAACACTGCGCCCGGCATTTCAGAAGACATGACGATATAAAAGTTCTGCTTCCCGATTTCTAAGATCTTATGGTATGCTTGGGGACTCCGATCTTTATGAAAGCAAAGTGATGTCGATGCTAACATATCAGAAGCAGAGTCTTATAGTCGTATTGACAGAGAGCATGAGGCGTTTGGGAAAGCTCCGTGAAAGAGTTGGGAGTTTTGTGAAACTTTGTAAGAATTGCTTCTGTAAGTTATCGTGAACGAAAAGAGAATCCTGGGCAAGGGTGCTTAGACATCGACAGGTCGATGGGTGAATAGAGTGCACAGTACCTGAGGGATATGGGACATGAAAAGAGGGAGACAGTTGGGAGGCAGGATGCCAGGTGTCTACCGTGGAATCAGGCCCTTCCCAACTACAGCGGAGTCTGGGACAGTGCTTTCTTCAACATCCAGGTCGTTGGACCTGTTACAGATGAGCTGCTATGACGAAAACCTTCTGATTAATTAAACCCTCTAGATGATTCTGTGCTATGCCAACCTCTATGATTCTTCGTTCTTCAGTTTTGCTCTCACAGATTCCTGTTTTCAGTGAATCAACAACCTGAGTTGAGGACAAACCACACTCCTCATCTTTCCTGCGCTCTTTAATTTGCTTTATTTTTCATTTGTGGTAAATGTTATCGTTTCCACAAAAGTTGTACTTTCAAATTCTGTTGTAAAAAAATTCAAAAAGCACACGTAATCTCTGCAGCTTACTTTTCCCGTGAGTCACAGACGTGGTCGGAGGCTAAACCTCGAGCCGTCAGGAAGAATACGTTTGATGAACTTTGCTGGGTGAAATGCTTTGAAGACCGTTGTCGCGCGAAGGCAGCAGAATGAATTAGCAAGTACACAGTGAGGCTGCAAGAGGGATAGAAAGTGTTTACTCACTGAGGCAGTTTCTGGGAATGAAACTTGGGAAGGACCGCAGGATTCTGTGTTCTGTGTGTGGGTCTTCTTTTGTTAAAACGGTGAAACCATCGTCACGGAGAGCACGGGCCTAACCTTCCTGACTCTGCAGACCTTGAGCCGCTCCTGATCAATGCGATTGCCAAATACTCATTAACCCGGGGTAGTTTTCAACTTGGCCACGACAGTAAAAATGGGACCGGAGGATTGTCGGCTCCCAGCTGTTGTGTGTTTGCAAGAGGCCACAGCCCATGTCAAATCCTTCAAATGAGTTATATTCACTGCTTCGCAAACTGTAAATATTTGCCTTTAACTCCATTTTATATTAGAGAGTTTAAGTATCTGAAGCGAAGTTATACAGCTCTTGAGGGAGCCAGGCTTTTGTCTGATTTAAAGCCCATGTCCTTGAGCACGATAATATTCCCCCTCTCAGATTTGCTGATTCCCTGCCAAACCGACGCGGGGCTTGTATGTACCTGCCTCCTCTGGTGTGTAAAGACACTCGTGCAAATGTATCTGTGCCCTTTTAAGTATAGAATATTTGGGAACGCACAGTAGAGCTATCACCTTTCATAGTATCTGCAGCTAGCCACGGAGGGCACCTTTTTGTCTCCTTCCCACACACCTTTACGGAGGCAACTTTTTACTGCACGGGTCTGCCCGTGTCACTATTGCCCTCGGAAAAATCCCGGGGTTCTCTATGGGAAATGTGACAGAGTCTGAACTTCTCAGCCTCCATCCACTGTCCCTCCTTTTAAGTTTCCAGCCTTACGTCCCATTACGCTTTCCCTCCAATTCTAAATTCATCCCTCGGTAGGGCTACCGCTGTCCCACCAAGGTACACGCAGTTTCCTTCCCATGTGCCTTTTTTCAAGACCGTGTCCCTTCTGCCTGAAATCGCTTCATCTGGCTGAAGGCTTAAACATCTTTTGAGACTCAGATGAAGCCTTTAAGGTAGAATCTGCCTTTGCATTTTTCTGACTGTCAGCTACATGTGATGGGGGTGTGTTTCAAAGCTTGACTTCAAGTACAACAGTCATTGGCGTGCGAGTCTGTCTTATGTCACGTCTCTCTTCCACCTGTGTTCTTTTTAAGCGCGAGAACATCTGGTTCATTTTGAATCCATAACGTCTGGCCTAATGCTCAACACATGCTCAGAAAATGTCAGTCACGTCAAAGCAAACACTCACTAATGTCATCCGTTACTGTAACTACTTCATCTGAGCAGAGCACAGAATGTACCGGTGCCATGATAGGACCAAAATGTAAATATCTTTCTGATACATTGAAACAATATGCCATGTTTGATCCATGACCCGTCTGTCTTCATAGAGCCACCACCTTAGATGTTTAGGTCAAAACTTCTCTAGAACTCACCTACAGGTGATTGTTCAAGGACGTTCTTTCTGCGTAATGAAGAGATGCAATCGAATGTCCCACTTCCTTGATCCCAGAGCTCACTATGAAACGTAAAGGGGTTTGAGGCGCCTGGGATTAATAGGAATCTATCTAATTTCATCTTGAGTACATGATACTTGATGCAAGTACTGTGCTCATGCAGACATTCATTTTCCTAATAACGATGAATTGTACCCCTGGGTGGTCAACTAGAGTTCTCCATCAAGTATAGCCACTGGCCAATTTCCCATCTCCAGTGAAAATATCAGGTCCTTTACTATTTTAAATATTTATAACTTATTTTTATACATGAATGTCTGTTACTCTTTCTTTCTTTCTTTCTTTCTTTCTTTTTTTAACATTTATTTATTTTTGAGAGACAGAGAGAGACAGAGCAGGGGAGGGGCAGAGAGAGAGAAAGACACGGAATCTGAAACAGGCTCCAGGCTCCGATGTGGGGCTTGAACCCACAAACCATGAGATCATGACCTGAGCCGAAGTCAGACGCTCAACCGACTGAGCCACCCAGGCGCCCCTCTGTGTTAGTCTTTCTATCTTAAACTGAACATGTAAGAGATGAGTGGCCATGTTAGAGCCTGGCCAGCCTATTCATTTTAGTCATTTTATTTATGTATTGTTTTAAGATTTATTTTATTCTTAGAGAGAGAGCATGCGAGCTAGGGAGATAATCTTTTTCTCAATGTTTATTTCAGAGAGAGAGAGAGACAGACAGAGCATGAGCGGGGGGAGGGGGTGGGGGGGCTGGGGAGCCGAGAGAAAGGGAGACACAGAATCCAAAGCAGGCTCCAGGCTCCGAGATGTCAGCACAAAGCCCAACACAGGGCTCGAACCCATGAACCGTGAGATCGTGACCTGAATCGAAGTCGGATGCTTAACCAGCTGAGCCACCCAGACGCCCCTGGAGAAAGAGAACCTTAAGCAGACTCCACGCTCAGCACAGAGCCCACTGCAGGGCCTGATCCCATGACCCTGGGATCACGACCTGAGCCGAAATCAAGAGTCAGATGCTCAAGACACTCAACCGCTTGAGTCACCCAGGCCCCCCTGAGTCATTTTAATTTAGCAGATGAATTGGATCAGCAACTGAATGATCTGATTAAAGTTCGCCCTATCTGAATTCAGAAGAGAGAAGACATAACCCATAGTCCTGAGTTCTGTATGTGTGACCCATATGCGCCTGCCTGGAAGGCACAGGAAACCAACAAAACTAGAGTCCGAAATGTGGGCAAATTATTTTTGGCACACAAAAAATAATTTAATCCTATATGCTACAGGCGGGGACACACTTGCAGAGAGAAAAGATGTAGTCTTGCAGAAAAGGATTTTAAAGTAAGGGAAGAGAGGCTCCTCAGAGACGTTTACACCAGACGATAATATATTTCCAAATAAAACCACGGAGGTATTCATTTATCCATTCATTCAGCAAGTATTTACTGAAAGCCTATTCTGTGCCAGACATCGTTTTAAGTACTAGGGATACAACCCCTAGCTGATGAACAACAACAAAAGTTCTTGCCATCATTAAACTTGCATTTTAGTCTGAGAAGAAAATAAACAAGTTAGTGCACAATACAGCATCTGGCATTATAGAAGAAAAGCAAAGTAAAATCATACAGTACCTGGGATAAGGGGAGGAACAGATATTTTGAAGAGAGTGGTCCGGGGTCTCTCACCTGATGACAGGTGAGCAGAAACCTATAAAAAGCAGCGAAGCAAGGCCTGAAGATATTTGGGAAGACAACAGCAGGTGCAAGGAACCGGTGGGGATGTGTGGTGGGCTTGAGGAACAAGAAGAACATGGGGCCAGGGCACTGGGAGCTCGGAGCCAAGGGGTAGGATGTGAAACCAGAGAGGTGGCCAACAGAAAAATCACACTGAATCCAGGCACAGTCTTTTTTTACTGAGGTACAATTTATGTACAGTGAAATGCACAGATCTTAGGTAGACAATTAGATAAATGTTGATAAATATATTTACTCACGTAACCATCTCAGATAGGATAGAGAATGCTTCCTTTACACCTAAAAGTTCCTTCCTACCCACCTCCAGTCAATCTCCACCCTGCCTCATGAGGCACACAGTCTAATTTTTCTGTACCATGGATTAGTTTCACCCATTCTAGAACCTCATATGAGTGGAATCATGGAGTACATCTTCTTTCAGTAAGGCTTTGTTTGCTCAAAATGCGTTTGAAATTTGTCTGTTATTGCACATGTTATTAGCCTATTCTTTTTTTTTTTGACTTCTAACGAATTCATATTTCAACGTATGAACATAACTACAATTATTTATCTACTTTCATCGGCATTCATTTGAATTCTTTCCAGTTTCTGGTTATTATTGTGTACAAGCCATTGTGTTGACATATCTTCATTTCTCTCAGGTAAATTCTTAAAAAAATTTTTTTAATGTTTATTTATTTTTGAGAGACAGAGCATGAGTGGGGGAGGGGCCGAGAGCGAGGGAGACACAGAATCCGAAGCGGGCTCCAGGCTCCCAACTGTCAGCACAGAGCCCGAAGCGAACTCGAACCCACAGACTGCGAGATCATGACCTGAGCCAAAGTCGGACACTTAACCGGCTGAGCCACCCAGGCGCCCCTCTTGGGTGAATTCTTAAAAGCGGAATTGGCAGCTCATAGGGAAAGTGTATTTTTTCGTTTACATGAAACAAAACTGCTAAAACAGTTCTCTAAAGTAGTTGTACCATCCTTCATTCACTTCACCAGCCTCTGGGGGTTCTGATTCTTCTGTGACATCCCCCACATTCGGTGTGCTCAGTGTGTTTTCATTGTAGCCATTACAGTGGGTGCCTAGAACCATCTCATTGGGTTTCTCCGTACATTTTCCTGACATCTAAAGATACCGAATACTTTTTCAGGTACTTCGTGGCCACTTTCATATTGCTCTTTGTAGACAACCTCTCCAAGTGTTTTGCCAATTATGTTATTAGTTTGTGGGAGGGCTTCCTATCTTCTGCATACAAGAAGGTAAGCACTTTTAACTTTATTTAATTTTACTGCTTTCCAGCTGTGAAGGGAAGGCATTGGAGGATCTGAGCCTGGAACACTGCAGAACCTTTGTGTCGTTACACATACCTTTTACGAGCAGCAATTCACACTTGTAGGCATTGTCGACGTGTGTATTTGTTATAATTCCCCATCACATGTCAGCGTATGTTTTGAGGAAAAGATAGGTGTTTTTTTGTTGTTGTTGTTTGTTTGTTTTTTCACTCACTCTTAAGAGTTTGGAGAAGACAGGGACGCCTGGGTGGCTCAGTCGGTTAAGCGCTGACTTCGGCTCAGGTCATGATCTTATGATCCGTGAGTTCGAGCCCCTCGTCGGGCTCTGTGCTGACAGCTCAGAGCCTGGAGCCTGCTTCAGATTCTGTGTCTCCCTCTCTCTCTGACCCTCCCCCGTTCATGCTCTGTCTCTCTCTGTCTCAAAAATAAATAAACATTAAAGAAAAAATTTTTTAAAAAAAGAGTTTGGAGAAGACAATACCAGAAATAGGTCAGACATTGATTATTTTCCTCAGAAGGCACTGGAAGCTTTCACTGAGCATGAACAGTGAATGAATGGATACGAAGGGTGTGTGTCTGCTCAGAGCAGATGGGAGACTCAGGGAACTGCTCCTACCCTGCATTTTGGACAAACTGACAATCTCCAGCCCATAGGTTTTCCACAAAACAACCTATCATCGAATATAGTGGTACATCTTAAACCAGGCAACTACTGCGTTCACTGTCTCCTCACCCCCCATTTTCCAGGAAAACGAAACCAAACAAATGGAGCCTGGGAAAGTAACTTAATGACGCAAGGATGCACAGTGAGCAGGAAGGATGCGTCCAGAATCTAGGTTCCATAACTCATTTTTTAATGTTTATTTATGTTTGAGAGAGAGAGAGAGCATGAGCCAGGGAGGGGCAGGGAGACGGGGACAGAGGATCCGAAGGGGGCTCCGCACTAACAGCAGAGTCCAACGAGGGGCTCAAACTCACCAACTCTGAGATCATGACCTGAGATCGTGACCTGAGCCAAAGTCGGTCGATCAACCGACTGAGCCACCCGGACGTCCCTCATTTTTAAAAGTTTTCTCTTGTGCTCGCTTCGGCAGCACATATGCTAAAAAAAAAGTTTTCTCTGCACTTTAACCTCTCTGATGTCACCCTGAAGTATGAAACCACACCTGGGGGGGCTGCAGCAACTACCGTACTTGAGGAAGTCTTTGACTTTGGCACGCGGCCAGAGCAAGGGCAGGTGGGCATCCTGTGGACTCTCCAAGGGCGGTGAGGCACCCGTATGAACACCGAAGGGAAAAATTTCCCATTTAGCCTTTGTTTGATTTTCCCATCTGCTTCTTCCTTCCCGGTGCCCAGGACAACAGAGCCCTAATAAGTATAAACGGTCTTAGGGACTCCAGGGCGAGGGTGTGGATATAAAAGAAATCAGTACCAAATAAGTTCAGTTTATTCTTCATCATACAAAACACATTCCTTCGGACTTACTGTGGCCTTACGCATACCACTGGACTAAAAATAGACCCAACCTTTGTCCCGGGAACATTGTTTGCTTTACTATTGTTACATTCTCCAGGCAAAGTGGTTTTTCCCAAGAGGTTACATTGGGGGTCGCAAGCCCCGAGGTGCCCCTGGCGTTACTCCTCCAAAACATCCTTCCATCCAACCCCCCAGAGCTTGACCACAGGCTCTGGCTTTCCTCAGGACACAAACTTCATCAACCCAACTCTCATCTGCACACCTGTCTTCTTGTCAGATGGGAAAAATAACGACTTTTAGCTACTGCACAGGGTTTGGAAAGGCATTTTATAGATTTTAAGACAAATGCATAGGATTATTATGGTTGTCAGGGCCCCTAAGAGGTAAATTTCTTCAGAACTACCTGTCATCATTTAATATGAGAGAGAGAGAGAGAGAGGTGTTGGAAACATTTCTCTAAATATCTTTATACTTTTAGCCTGTCTCTCTGGTCAGTCGCAGCGTGGGTTCTCTCACCCCGTCTACCCTGCTGTACTGGCCAGAAAAGCTTTCCTGACCGGATCTGCCCATGGAACAAATGCCAGTAACTTGTACAAAATCCATACAAAGTGCAGTTGTCATCTTATAATCAATAATAGGAAAATTATTATAAATGGGGTTGAATTTCTTGTGATACGTGAGTCCCTGTGGATTTTTCCAGAGGGCTCGTGATGGACAGATCCTGTTATGACTGTTATGTGGCCCGGAGAAACCTATCTGGAAATAATCAAATTATCAGACTCTATTCTAATGAGTGCCTGGATTGTGCCCTTCTTTTTATATAATCCAATATAGCAGGAACTCCCGGAGGTCAACAACAAGGTCTTATAAATAAGTCTTTTCTCTATTATAGAGATAATTAGTGGCAAAAGTAATTTAGTGACGGTTTAGTGTCACTGATTCAATCGCCATCAGAGCCTGAACTTTGGATTACTGTTAAAGTAGTATAAGAAAGGTGGACGGACATTCATTGAGAGTCGTGTAGAGGCAGGGTGTGGGTGGAGACGAAAGTGAGTTCAGCTAATTAGTCCATGTGGAACTAACATCACCAAAATGTTGGTATTTTAAATTAAATTAACCACTCAGAGACAGTATAAGAATAGCTTCTGTTAATATTATCAGCATTAACATTATAACTTTCTTTCCTGATTTTGGCCTGACTGATAGGGCCATAAAGAAAAAGGAAATTAATGTTTATGGTGTATCTATTACGTTTCATGCTGTCCGTCAGGGTTCCCAGCAATCCTATCCGAAAGGATTGTCACATAGGAAAAGGAAGAAAAGGAAGTCACGGTTAGGTTAATCCCAGGTGCAAAGTGGTGGCTGAAATGACTCACCCATGCCTTAAACCCCCGTCTTCTGACCCCCAGACAAAAGCTGTTTTCAATTTTACCTCTAAAAAAGAACGTCTCGGGGCGCCTGAGTGGCTCAGTCAGTTGAGCATCCGACTTCGGCTCAGGTCATGATCTCAGGGTCTGTGAGTTCAAGACAGCTCAGAGCCTGGAGCCTGTTTCGGATTCTGTGTCTCCCTCTCTCTCTGACTCTCCCCCGTTCATGCTCTGTCTCTCTCTGTCTCAAAAAAATAAATAAAGGTTAAAAAAAAATTTTTTTAAAAAGGAAAAAAAATAAAAACGAACATCTCATGTTTCAATGCTTTTTATTCAGACATTCAAAAGCCTTCGTAAACAGGAAAATTCCCTATCAATGGTAAAAGAACAGTGAGTTAGACAGGAATATCATTTTATATTTATATAATATAAATATATTTTATTTATTTATATATAAAGTTATATAAATTATATA